>NW_027176905.1:284685-419985 GCF_023349555.1 Cebidichthys violaceus | reverse complement strand
CATACATACATATACATACATACATATACATATACATATATATATATATACATATACATACATATATACATATATATACATATATATATATATATATATATATACACCATATATATACACACATATATACACATATATATACACATATATATATATACACACACATATATACACACATATATACATACATATATATACATACACATATATATATATATATATACACATATATATATATACACATATACACATATATATATATATATATATATATATATACACATATATATACATATATACACATATATATACATATATACACATATATATATATACATATATATATACAAATTATATATATGTATATATATATACATATACATACATACATACATACATACATATATACACATATATACATACATACATATATACACATATATACATACATATACATATATATACACATATATACATATACACACATATACATACATACATACACACACACATACACACACACATATATATACATACATATATATACACACAGTTGTGGTCAAAAGTTTACATACACTTGTAAAGACATAATGTCATGGCTCTCTTGAGTTTCCCCGTTATTTCTACAACTCTGATTTTCTCTGATAGAGTGATTGGAACAAATACTTCTTTGTCACAAAAAACATTCATGAAGTTTGGTTCTTTCATGACTTTATTATGGGTTAACAGAAAAAGTGATCAAATCTGCTGGGTCAAAATATACATACAACAGTGCTAATATTTGGTTACATGTCCCTTGGCCATTTTCACTTCAATTAGGCGCTTTTGGTAGCCATCCACAAGCTCCTGGCAAGCTTCTCGTTGAATCGTTGACCACTCCTCTTGACAGAATTGGTGCAGTTCAGTTAAATTTGATGGCTTTCTGACATGGACTTGTTTCTTCAGCATTGTCCACATGTTCTCAATGGGATTTTAAGTCAGGACTTTGGGAAGGCCATTCTAACACCCTAATTCTAGCCTGATTTAGCCATTCCATTATCACTTTTGATGTGTGTTTGGGGTCATTGTCCTGTTGGAACACCCAACTGCGCCCAAGACCCAACCTTCGGGCTGATGATTTTAGGTTATCTTGAAGAATTTGAAGGTAATCCTTCTTCATTATCCCATTTACTCTCTGTAAAGCACCAGTTCCATTGGCAGCAAAACAGCCCCACAGCTTAATACTACCACCACCGTGCTTGACGGTAGGCATGGTGTTCTTGGGGTTAAAGGCCTCACCTTTTCTCCTCCAAACATATTGCTGGGCATTGTGGCCAAACAGCTCGATTTTTGTTTCGTCTGACCACAGAACTTTCCTCCAGAAGGTCTTGTCTTTGTCCATGTGATCAGCAGCAAACTTCAGTCGAGCCTTAAGGTGCCGCTTTGGAGCAAGGGCTTCCTTCTTGCACGGCAGCCTCTCAGTCCATGGAGATGCAAAACACGCTTGACTGTGGACACTGACACCTGTGTTCCAGCAGCTTCTAATTCTTGGCAGATCTGCTTTTGGTGGTTCTCGGTTGACTCTTCACCCTCCTGACCAATTTTCTCTCAGCAGCAGGTGATAGCTTGCGTTTTCTTCCTGATCGTGGCAGTGACAAAACAGTGCCATGCACTTTATACTTACAAACAATTGTTTGCACTGTTGCTCTTGGGACCTGCAGCTGCTTTGAAATGGCTCCAAGTGACTTTCCTGACTTGTTCAAGTCAATGATTCGCTTTTTCAGATCCATGCTGAGCTCCTTTGACTTTCCCATTGTAGCGTTTGTGGGCGTTTGTATCCAATGAGCCCTATTTAAATGGCCTCAGAGAAGTCACCAGCTGTAGTCACTCATAATCACTCACAAGAAGTTAAGAGGCCATGCTATGAAGCTCATTTCATTGACACAACTTTCTAAGTCACCAAAATTGCTAATTCATGTTGCTGTATGTATATTTTGACCCAGCAGATTTGATCACTTTTTCTGTTAACCCATAATAAAGTCATGAAAGAACCAAACTTCATGAATGTTTTTTGTGACAAAGAAGTATCTGTTCCAATCACTCTATCAGAGAAAATCAGAGTTGTAGAAATAACTGGAAACTCAAGAGAGCCATGACATTATGTTCTTTAACAAGTGTATGTAAACTTTTGAACACAACTGTATATATATAAAAAATACAGTGATGCATATTCTTCAAGGCAGAGTGAACCACACCTATTTAGTAGGCAAACTATGGGATATACTGTATCAAATTGGCTCACAAAAAGCAACACTTACATTTATAAAAAAAATAGCATTATAGGAATTACATTTTGCAGGTTTGCAGTTCTTATTTTGTTAAACTGTGGTCAGACGATAGTCTCCAGCTCATCATAGGTGGACAGCAACAATGTTTAACGAAGGAAGATACAATTCTTGTCTTTGTCAAACCTGGATTCTAAGGACCTCCGCATTGATTTGGATAAGTCATTTGATAATGATATCTAATTCTGCCTTTCTAAGGAATCAATAAAACTAAAATAAATCAGTCATCTAATACCCATCCACACACACTTTTATAGGCTATTCAACAACATTTGCAATCAAACTGATCCTAATGTTGCCGTTGACCATCTGGAGGTATTCAAGGTTCTTCAGGATGTCACAAATATGTTCACCAAGATGCCATTTAAACCATTAGTGCATCAACATCTTTTGTAATTTCTCATTTAACCAGCAGAGGGAGAAAGACACCAAGGGCGACGATGTGATGAATTCCTAAATCCTGGTTATTATACAACACTGACTTTTCTAATTCATTCTCCATCAGAGGAACAACTATAATGAACTTCTAATCAAGATAATTTAAGTTGATCCAGGAAAAATATATTGTATTGACTTTTAGTTGTTGTCAATTATTGTCAATCTTGTGTGGGCACTGCCATATAACCCACAATATAATTTGTTATTGTTTAATTTAATATACTATAACATATAAAAAGGATTTCCATGTTATTCTCAAGAATAATGTGCAATGAAAAAGAAACTGATTCTTCAGTCAATCCAGTTAGTTGAATACCTTTATGAAACTCAACATAATCTTAAAATGAATGGTTACAGTATGTCTGTATTTGACGGCCTTCTATGGACCTGAAGGCCTTTACCAGCCATCCACCACCAACAGCTGGTTCACTGTTGCACATACTGACTTATGATTTTACCAACATGCATGCAGAGTTTCGCCAAAATGTAGGAAACAGTGTTTATTGCCGAGCAGCATTTACTTCAGAACACAGTGGCATGACTCCAAACAGCTGTAGGCTAGAGGTGACAGCAATAGTTAGTGCAACAAAAAGGTTACAATTATTCACAATAAAACAAGAACACATTGACACAGGGACACAGTAGAGTAAAAAAATGGATAAATACATGTGTTTGTAAAGAGTAAAGATTATAAACACTGAATAATTGCACCCTTTGACACCCAGCTGTGGGCAACATTCGAGTATGTAAACAACATGCAAATTGTTCCCCATAGAAATAAATGGTAAATGGTCTATATATGTAGATTATCTTTTACATATCAAATGTGGGTGTATGTGCATGTCTTCTTACAGTCACCTCCTCATATATTAAGTATCTTTATCTGTGTCATAAATAGGTATTATATTAATATGAATGTAGAAATATTGTTAATATGTTTGGCCCAGGTTTGAGACTACATATAGACACAGCTAGTCTGTAAACATTTTTACATGGAAAAAAATAGAATTACGTGCTTTCTGACAATAAATTTCAGCATTTCCCTCATCAGGAAAGCCCATGGCCAAATTCCATTGAAAATAACACTGCAGTTTAATGCTGCCTTGTTCACCAGTACACATACGGACGAGGTAGAACAGGATTTCATCAAACATAGTGAAAGGATAGAAACGCTCTTCATTTCGTCATAAATGCAATAAATCAATTAGCAATAATTGTTTTAATTCCATGATTAACTGGAGGCGCCTGTGGAGCAATGTGAATCCTGGAAATTGCTTCACACATTAAAATGTCTAAATAATATGTTTGGCCGATCATAGTCTCATCACTCCATTGTCTTCAATTTTGCTCTTCCACATATTTTTGTCTTTTGCCAATGCTCAAAATCATTTGAACACTCGCTCATTAACGTACAATTTGGCATATGTGGCCTGGCATTAATTAATTCCACTGGGAACAGCGCACATCTGGGCTACGCTAAATACAGAAAAGCCCAACATTAACAAAGTCCATGAAGCTTATATGCTGGTCAGCAGCCCCAACTTCACGTCTGTTTCCCCTCCTAGTGCACTTGAACTTCGTGTGGCAGCACCTGGCAGCCGCTGTTCACGTGGGTGAGGACTTTCTGTTTCAGCTGGGCCACTTGATCCCTTAGCAGGCCAGCCGTCGAGGCCAGGTCGGTGTTGTGGCTTTTCAGCGATTTGACCTTGTCCTCCAGCCTGGAGATCCGCTCCAGTTTGCGCATCCGACACTTGGAAGCTGCGATCCGGTTCCTGAGCCTTTTTCTCTCGGCTTTCACATTCTCCTGGCAGTCAATGTCGATGGGAGACAGCGGAGGGCTCTCCCCGAAGCTCTGAACGTCGGGCACCGTCTGAGGCTCCTCCTTCAGCGGCTGGACCCGAGACAGCTCCGGCTGCGGCGGGGCTGCCCCTAAATGATGCGACAGAGGCGGCGGGAAGGGGACCGTGTCCGTGGAGTAGTTGACAGTGGTTTCCAGTGTCCCGCTACCGTAGCTGTTCAAGTTGGTATACACCGGTAGATCCGGCTGCACTGTGACCGGGGCGATATTGGCGCACAGCTCCAGGCTGCCGTTCGTCTGCCCGGCTCCGTTCAGCTGATTCTGCTTGTGTAAATCCTCCAACGCCTTCACGAAGCCCTCCGCGAACTCCTGCTCGTCCGTCACCGCCTTCGGGTAGAGGAACTGGGGGCTTGTCGGTGTCGTTGTGACCATCCCGTTGGACTGGATGATGAGCCTCTCCAGCTCCGGGGAGGCCAGTTTGAGCAGCCCCAGGTCCGGGGAGCTGAGGATGCTCTCGGCGTCGCGGAGATGCGGCTTGAGGTCTGCGTCGTCGGCCAGGCTCAAATGAATATCCTTCTTCATCATTATGTCCCTGAATAAAAACAATACGTCGTACTACTCGGCACTCCCTCACAACGGCGCTTTACCCATAACCTCACAGAGAAAAACAGTAGTGAAAAAAATGACCTGTTTAATTAGAATATCTGATACTGTACTGAGACCGTTATCAGTCCTCTGTTCTCGAGCAGGATCGGAGTGAACTGCACGCCTGCGCGCACCGCCTCGAGCTTTTTCTAGGCTGGCACGTTCCATTATGTCACATCAGCGCGCGCGCATTGGGGCAGAAATTACGTTTGCCAGACTTTTTATTTAAATAATGGGACAAACCGAGAAGCGAGGAGGAGACGTGAGATAAGTCTCACTCTTCTGTGCATTCAGGTACAGACATAGAAACAGGAGGCAGTGCTCATATAGGTCTATTAATGTGTGTTATAAACTACTGCATTACTCCTGATAAATCACTGTTATTATAGCTTTATGAAAGTATGATGTTTGGATATCACACTATGTCCATTCATACGTAGTTATGAAGTTTCTATTCATTTATTTGTTCATTTTCATATAGACCCTATATGAGTGTGTGTGTGTGTGTGTGTGTGTGTGTGTGTGTGTGTGTGTGTGTATATATATATATATATATATATATATATATATATATATATATATATATATATAATATTTAACTTCAGAAACGCAAAATAGTCAGTATGAAAAATAAAGAGTCTGGCTTGTACTTCAAGGGTCTTGCACTCATTCACTCATGCAGCATAGACCTCTGCTCAGGTTGAAGTTGGGCTGAGCTATACTGGACATTAAGGTGTAAGCTGTCCCTGCCTTCGAGGTCCAACAGAGCAAAGGGAGTGAAGGAGACATCAATCAATTAGTCTGTATGTTGAACAATCAAAGGCAACATAAGTGAAAACATCTGTGGGTATCTACCGTGAGTGTGTAGGGGCTTTAAAACAAATAGTGGGTTCGGGAATCCATGGCGTTGTTTTTCAGGAAGTTCATGAATGACCATTTAACATCTTTTCACAGTCCTTGGGTTTTTCCTTTTTGCAAACGTTGTTTTATTCCATTGAAATTAAGCTTGATTCTCCTTGTAACTTTAAACTGAGAGATTGTTTTTGTGTGTTTCCCCCAAAACACAGCATTTGGCATGGCGCTAACAAAATCGGACAACCTTTTTTTCAATCACTCACAGAGTTACCTTAAAAAACAACTATTATGAATGTTTTTATGACTCTCAATGTAACTGACAAACGACACATTGTGATGTTTAACTCAGGATTCAATCATGCTCAGTTATAGTTATTATTTATCCACAACAACTGAGCATCTGCTGAGGAAGAGCGTGAGATGTGCTTGAAAGCTCTGGGAAAAAATGACAATGGACCTTGTGTTAAGATTTCTTTTAACTGCAGAGTTATTCATTTTGTCAGTAGATGATCTTTGGAACCTGTTATTGGAAGAGAAATAAACTATAAAATATTGTCAAACTAATATAATAAAGTCTGAAATGTTTAGCATTGGGAATCATGTTTTCATTATTTATTTATTTTCAAATTGCAGTTAGGCTAATTGCTTAACTGCATGCTATAATGGCAGCTTGCACAAGACATGAACAGTTGTTGATGTCTCCCCAGAAAAGGCTTACTTCTGTTTTATTCCCTCAACCAACATGTGTTGTATTTCTGCACAACATAATTTAGAGAAGTTGAATCTGAAACTCTTCTGATTTCAACACTTTCTCCGGTCTCATGCACGCAACACATCCATCCTATGAAAAAGTCACATGATTATTTGAATTGATTAAATTGAATATCCCAATTACCTAGAAGAGTTTAAATAATATTACTGTTTATTTTAAGTGGATGTCTTTCAAAGTGAAACTAATGAGGTGTAAATCTTCAGTGGTGAGCACTTCTCATAGTGGAAGCTCTGTTTGTCCAAGGTTGATACATTTGGTCATAGTTATCCAGACTATCCGACCTGCTGCTAAATACGCAGATTTCTCACTCCTATAAACATACCATACTTTTATACACTGTATTGTGTACTACAGACACACTTCAAGTCATGGAAAATTGATTTAAGAGTTCCTTTAATATGCCAAGTCTGTGTTTGGATCCCTCCCTTATGTTCTTTTGGTTTTGTCCGAAAAAAACAGAGATGGGACCAAATTGTTGCCTTTATTACCAAACAGTGTTGAGTCAGCTTGTAAAGGGTTACACAGAGGAGGTCTGTGCGTCACAGGTAGGCCCCATCCATCACTGCAAAGCTTTGTGTGGGTGGATCACATGGTGGACCCTGTGATGTCAGAGCTCTTAACATTGTAGCGGAAATGAAGGTGGGGGGGTAAACCAACAGAGGAGAGATATTTTTGTCTAAAAGCTGAGTATCAGTGTAGAGAGAGCGGGGGTGCTGAGCCTGCAGACAAGAAAAGAAAAGGGCAGGCGGTAGCTGGAAAAGGATGTAACAGACAAACTCACACACACACACACACACACACACACACACACACACGCACACACTGTCATTTCCCTTTCCCTTTAATTTATAATATACCAGCACACAATGTGAACAAAATACATTTACAAAGAGTTAAACACGACACATACATAGTTTCTAGACACTGAATTTCCAAGTGATTTGTTATTGTGTTGTAATGTTGTATTACATGTTGTTAATGCCAGATCAAATAACTTCCTGGAATTATGGAAATATTAATTAAAATGTTATAGTCTGTCTCGTTATCAATGAGTAAAATAAAGGCACGGAAGCAGTGTATCTAGCCTTACTTTGGTTAAATAATGACTGTTGTAACATAACAGAAGAACATTCTGTTGTCACTATCAGAGACATTTGGAAATTGATTTCTAACCATAAAAAAAAATCATGGTTAATCAATCACAAACCGAATGTAGTGAATACAGCTGCTGTTGTTCATGAAGAATGAAACGAAACTATGTTACAGCTACTTTTCAAACATACGGAAAGTGAGAGTTTGATACCTAAAAATAGAGTATCACTTCAAAGGTTATTGTAGAGTTGCAAGAGAAAAAGTTTAATTCCTCCACACTGTCAGCACTGAGTTTATTAGATATGCAATGTTTTTCAGTTATGGACCTTTGTTATGTAAGCCAACAATATATTTTTACTTGAATCAAAGACAGCAAAGAATAATCAATACTAGTTAATTAGTTGACAACACAGTGAAGAATTTCAGAGAGAGAAAAATGTGTTTCTTTTGAGTGTGCATGATGTATGAAAAAGTTAAGTTCAACATGTAAAAATCCAATTTTGATTTCATGAGTGAGAATGCGTATACTATAAAATATGTTACTACCAAAATTAAAAAGGACATTACAATGGTCTTTCATTTTCAAACTGGCAGACAATAATTTAAAAATGTAATTGCAAACTCAACTTTTGAACAATTTTAATGCAATGCCAGTAACCTAGCATTTTTAAACAAAAGAGATATTTCACTTGATAAGGGAAAACTTTGACATGTTTGTGGCACTAGATGGAAAGTCAGGGATCAACAACTCCTCAAAAGTTATCCTCTGGGGAGCCTGAATGTGAGTGCTGAAATCGATGGTAATGCATCCAACAGTTATCAAGATATTTAATTGTGGACCAAAGAGGTGTGCTAACCAACTGTGCTAACCAACTGACAGCAGAGCCATGTCATAAGAGTATAGCTAAATCTCCAGATACAGTAGTTGGTTTACACAAGTACTGACATATATTGAACCATCCATATATTATTTCTAAGGGAGGGCTGAAGCAAATCCCAGCTGACATTGGGTGAAGGCAGGTTACAGCCTTCAGATTGGCAGACTATTGCAGGGCTGACATAGAGATAGAGGCAGACAGACAACCATTCACGCTCACATCCACACCTATGGGCAATTTAGTGTCATCAATTAACCGAAGCTGCATGTCTTTGGACTGTGGGAGAAAGCCGGAGAGAACCCACGGAAGAACATGCAAATTCCACTCATGCACATACTGCAAATTAAAAAAAAGAAGAAGAAAAAAACAACACTTATTTTTAAATGGTTGCCAATAGTCAATAGGCTAAAATATTAAAAGATACCTGTATGGTGCTGCATGGTCCTACAGAACAAACTTAATTAATTTAGGATTCCTGACATGATAAAGTGTTCCAGATAAAAACATTGGCCTTTTACATGATTTATAGTGTGTCATGTGACAAGCTAAATGTTCTAAATTCTTCAAACATAAGTCAACATGAGCTGTATAGTACATACAGGCCTCCAGCAATATTTGTCATCAGTGACTGTTGGTTAATGCTGCAAGTCAGGACAGAAAGTGATGAGCTGTCAAGAATGCTTAGCATCGGTTGAGAACGTTTTGTGCTGTATTGAGCAACATGTGGTTCATGTGTTGAATTTCTATGAATTTCTTGTGAAACTACTCTGAGGTTTGAAAGCTAATGAAGCCCAACGCATAAGTTAAGTGTTATGTTGTTTGGCTGGCAACTGGTTTGGCACGCTAACGTGGATGAAATTAGATATTGTATAAGCTTGTAAGGTATTCTTTCAAAGTAGTTAACTAGATAAATGTCAGGCCAACAATGATACAGTGCCTGAATGGCATTTAATGTATGACTTGTGTGCTCAAAAATAAAACACATGTCAAACAAAACATTATTTGTTTTCAATGTCAAAATCAGAAACAATCTTGGTAACTTTCCAAAACTGTCAATCTGACATTCACGTCACATACATGTATGAGGATACGTTCACGTAGGACAGTGACCAGCCAGTGTGTGAGATGAAAAACTTGATTTGATTTTCTCACAAGCTCTCCATTTTTATTCTTTACAAACTGTTTCTGCTATTTTTCATGTTTATAACTGAATGCCTTCCTGGAAAGATTGAAAGGGTGCACTGTTTTTACCCATTTGAACCAATAACAGGTCTCAATTCTCTCTATGACAGCCGGCTTTTCACCCAACCTTCAAGTATGTCTGTTCAGAACATCAGAAAACACAAAGCAGCCTTAAAGGGACAGTTTACCCCAAAATCTAAATTACATATTTTTTTTCCTCTTACCTGCATTGCTATTTAACAATCTAGGTTGTTTTGATGTGAGTTGCTACAGTTTTGGAGATATTGCCCGACAACTGATTACAAGCATTGCTGACCTTGTTGTCTTTACTAGCAGCTGTTGTCCAGTTAAAGTCCGCATGTCTGCGGAGGAAATCAGTGAGCAGCGTGAGAGAGAGAGAGAGAGAGAGAGAGATCAGTGAGCGGAGAGAGGGAGAGAGAGACCCGCAGCGCTGTAACTAACGTTAAGTCTGAAAAATAAAACTTATTAAACTTTCCACGAACTGTATCTGTTTGAGTTTATAGAGGAAGATTTTAGAGAAGATCTTAAGTATCAAACACGTACTTACGATCATTAAAGACTACTTTATTACTCTGGTTGCTTAGTTACAAAATACGACAATATACTTCCTGTTTACATCGGCGCATGTCCAGTGTACGTGAAGAGTCACGTGATATTCGTTTTCAGGCGTGTAGTATGGACGGAGATCATTTCGGAAACGATGGCTGAAACGCCGTGTGGACGGAGATCGTTTTCGTTTGAAAACTCTGTTTCCAAACGAAAACGGAGTAGTATGGATGTAGCCTTAGAGGTGCTGATCCTCATCCCAACCGCTTCACACTCGGCTGCGAACCGATCCAGTGAGTGCTGGAGGTCACAGCCCGATGAAGACATCAGGACCACATCATCTGCAAACAGCAGCGATGCAATCCTCAGCCCACCGAACTGTAAACACTCCTCCCCACGACTACGCCTCGATATCCTGTACATGAATACCACAAACAGGATTGGTGACAAAGCGCAGCCCTGGCAGAGGCCAACCCTCACCGGAAACGAGTCTGACTTACTGCCGAGAACCCGGACACAGCTCTCGCTTTGGGCGTACAGGGATTGGATGGCCCCCATAAGTGGGCCCCTCACCCCATACTCCCGCAACACCTCCCACAGTATCTCCCGGGGGACCCGGTCATACGCCTTCTCCAGGTCCACAAACCAGATGTAGACCGGATGGCCGTATTCCCAAGCCCCCTCCAGGATCCTTGCGAGAGTGCTACATTTTAATTGAATTAAAGATCAGATTGTGTAATACCTCAAAAGTGTTCTGTGGTTCAATATGTTGGCCTACATTTGGAGGGAGGGGCGTGTTCTGTCCTAACAGCATGGATTTTTTGCTACTTATCATCTTTTTGAAGGGGCAGGAATGGGGTTTTGGTTTAACATATTGTCAGGATTCAATTTATCTGAGGAATACTCAGCATTCAGCACGGTTCAATAGTAAATAACATAAATAACAAGTATAGGTAGGCTACACATGTATTTGCCCTACTAACCTGCTCCACTGGGCCTGATGACGTAGTTTCTAAGTGTAGGTAGTTCCACGTTCATGGTTCACATAGGAACCCACACAAAGAGAGAGAGAGAGAGAGAGAGAGAGAGAGAGAGAGAGAGAGAGAGAGAGAGAGAGAGAGAGAGAGAGAGAGAGAGAGTGTGTGTGTGTGTGTGTGCGTACTATTGGTTTGTATAAAACACACAAACACACACTGACAGTTTCATACACTTAACCACAAAACCTCACTAGGCCTACACCTCATGGTTAAACATGAGCTGTTGTAGGTTGTAGAGAAACAGACAAAAGCATCAGAGATAGCCTATTTCATTCATATTTTGTTCCAGAACATGTTACACATGGAACAAACTAGATTATCATAGTGGAACATCACACCCTAATGTTGCCCCATATTCATATTTGCATATTTAAAGTCTTCACACTGAGAGACTTAAACAGTTGAATTGAATTAGTACTGTATTTATTTAGTTTTTATTCGCTTCCTTACTGATTTAAAATTCTGTCTTTTGACTGAAGTTTGTTACTGAGAGTGTATACAGTGCTTTAACAGCCTGCTTATCTAGCTAACCTCTTTTTATTTTCTATATTTATTTGTTTTATGATATATAATATTCATGTATTCTTATTTTGCAGCTCTAATAGTCAATCAATAATATTTCCCAGTAGAAAATTTGTGTGACAGTAGAGACAGAAGTGTTAAGAAATGTGCTTCATTAACCTCAAATGGAGCTTTCCATCCATTTTCCATCCTGACTGTTAAACTCACAAAAATCACCATTTGTGGAAAGATTTTGTAACTGTCTCATGCCATTTTAATATCACCTTTGAGGCTGATTGTTTGGTTTTTAATGTTAAATGTTACCTTAAAGACATTTTAATTTGAAAAGAATTTGATTGCCAAAGTAAGCCTTTTGTGTCTGGAATGTGTTAAAAGATGACTGAAACCTCTGCAGTGAATTTGGGAGGACAACAGGTTGATCTGCCACATCCGAACAGAAACTCTGCTGCTGCTGGGCGGTGCAGTGGCTCAGTGGTTGATGCTAACACCCAACAACAGAAAACCCATTTTGTGTATGTGTGATTTGGTACACGGTACAAGCTTAAGGGTCCACCTAGTTTCCTGCTGTAGGCCTATAACAATGTGACAAAGTGATTGATCCTCAGATTGCGATTACTCTAGGTTTATGTGATATGTCTAGGTCGATATTTACAGGCTTTTATCTTCATGTGCCCATTAGTGAAGAATTTATATATATATATATATATATATATATATATATATATATATATTTCGTCATGGCAGTTTCGTCATGGCAGACCTAGTCAGTGACGTCCGTCGTTGCATCATAATCACGTAGTTTAGTGAAAGTGTAGTCGGATTCTTTAAACACCACGGTTGTCTTTTCCTAACTCCTTATAAATTCTCCTTCACATCTTTCCTTGACCCCATGATGTTTTCCATAGAGGTCAAGAAAAAGTGGCTAGGAATAGACGCTAGGGGGTAATGTTTTAACTTTTCGACCGCAGCCCAGGACTGACAAGAGAGTCTGAGGGCATCTAGTGGATGGTTTGAGGATGCCAGGTCTGGGAAATGAGAGGAGAGAACATGGCCCAGGACAAGTGACCAGGGCCTGGAGAAACTGTCATGGAGGCAGACCCGGTAAAACAACCAACAGACTAGAAAGTCCTCATGACACCTGTCCAGTAGCTCCAGATAATAGAGAACACATTTGTCTGCCAGGTGTCTGTCACATGTGCTATCACTAGCTAGCTAGCCATAGGAACCTCATATGTACAATGAAAATTTGGGGAATTTTAACCTCCCCGTGTATGATGTCCTAGCACCACCCGCTCATTTCAAATTACTGTTCACAAAAGCTTGATATGGTGGCTTGGGCCTGAATTTACCTCACGGTCAATACCACCTGCGTTTTTTACTATATTCAAAACAACTACGCACCAACAACTGATTACACTAGCCAGTAGTTCTCAATATTAATTTGGTCATAGAATTTGCCTCTAACAGCTGTCTTTGCAGAAAACTACTCATCAAGACCACAATGTAACTGTTGTTTGGAGAGTAAAAAACTAAAAGTGAAGTGTGATATATGATATTGAAGCTAAACTCCAGGTGCTCTGGCCCTGTTGTTTTGGTAATTACAGTGCAAACACGCCCATAGAGTTTTGCAGCTGAATGCAGTTTGCCCTTTTGTGCATCTGATAGCAGTTATCTATGTGTCAAATTACAAATGCACTTAAGGCCAATGTGTTGGTTGTACAGGAGCACCAAGAAGCTATTTGCTTGAGTGCAAAGTTATGCCTGCATTTCACCATTTGCGGGTCCTTCGAGAATGAAATGGTTTCTTTTAGTTTTATTTGTGCAGGTTTGGTGGCTGCAAAAGCTGCGTAGTCCTTTTGTGAATTTGTCTCTGAATCTTTATTAGCTGTGCTGCTTGGGTGACTGTGTCCACAGACCACAGTCACCCAAGGACTGGGTTACCTCCATGTAAAGGATGAATATGTGTGTGTAATCTCCCTTTCATAATAAATATAGTATCACAGATTAAACAGCGCAGATATTAAAGATTTTTTAAAACCTTTACAAGTGCTACCACCTCAACTCAAGGGATACAATTATGCCTTTGAAGGAAGATAATTTCTGCGAGATGAATGGAGAGGGAGAGAGAAATGCTTAGCGTTGGGGAGAGATGTTTCTCCAGGCAGGCTGGGATTAGCTGCGGTCCCATAAATATGTTGGGCAGCGAGGTATACTTTGTGCCCAGTGGTAAAAATAGGCCTTCTTCCCGAGGGAAATGATGACGTGTGCAGCCTGCCTGCATCATCAGCCCCAAGTCGGCTTCATCTTCATACTGAAAGAGGCAGAGAGACAGAGTGTGGGTGGAGCATCAGTGATCACCATGGCAACACATGCAGAGTGACGCAGGTAAAGGGAATAGAAAGGAAGAGAGGTAGTGATTGGCTGGCGGCTGCAGTGGTTAGTGTCTGTGTGTGTGGAAGAGATGTGTGGGTGGTAAAGAAGAGGAGGAGGACTCAATAGCCCAGCACTGAGATTAGCTCCCACACTCCCAACACAGATACACACAAACAAACACACACACACACACACACACACACACACACACACACACACACACACACACACACAAACACACAAACACAGTCCAAGCCTGTTAGCACGGTGTTCAATTCAGCCTTGCAATAAGATGATATGATTTAGCACGCTCCTTTAGCACTGACTTCAGAGGCAGTGGAAAGCAGTGTTATTTTCCTCCCTCACAAATGCCATCTTGGATATTATGCATGCATTTTGGAAGAGAAATATTCCGAGCATTCCCCCCACATGAACCCAATGCATCCTGCTCTTTCATTTCAGTGCCATTAAAATAGACCTTTTGGCGATTCAGCTGCTTTGGCAAAGCCTTCGTTCTGAATTGAATTAAATTTCAAAGGTTGCTCTGTCCCATATTCTTTTTCTTTACTGCAGTTACTTCCAGTTGTCTGTTGTATCTCTCCAAGGCACCTTTCACAACATGCCTTTTTTGTTTTATTTTAAAGAACGATGAATGCTACTTCACTTCACATTCATACAGATTGGGTGAATTTGTTTCATCTTGTCATTGTTGGCATACAATGAAAATGTCATCCTGCAATCTAGTATTGTAAATATGAATCCATTACAGAAATGATAAGTTTGATGGCATGGACATCCATTGCATGGATGAAAGTAAACAACATGGATTTCAGTTGTAAAACAACAGTAATTAAATTCCAGTTTGACAACATGAGATGATACGTTGAACCCAGTAGGAAAAGTGGGTCAAAAAAGGAAGAGGAAAGGAAAAAGGGAAATACCATAACTACCACTATTACTTTTCTTACTAAACTATTGT
This sequence comes from Cebidichthys violaceus, assembly GCF_023349555.1. NCBI lineage: Eukaryota > Metazoa > Chordata > Actinopteri > Perciformes > Stichaeidae > Cebidichthys > Cebidichthys violaceus. The sequence goes on along the minus strand of NW_027176905.1, from coordinate 404,523 downwards.
GTTTTAGATAAATGAATATTGCCACCTAGTGGTTACCAAGGAGGATGTCTGTGTGTATTAGTGCTGGAGGTTGTCGAACATGTCACTGAACATGGTTAGCATAATAGTATTCTAATGATAGTATTGATTACGTTTCTATATGTTTCCATACTTACAGAGAATTTGCTGTGAAGATATGTTCATAGTTCATCCAAGGATTTTTAATCACTGTAGTTCAGGATAACTGATCTTACAGTCTGCTGTAGAAAATGCTGTTTTTCTGTGTCATATGAGAGTAAATTAAATATCTATGGTAGTTGGACAAAACAAACAATTTAAAGGTTTCACTTTGGATTCTCGGAAATTGTAATGATTTTAGTCAATGAGAAAAAGCTGAAGCAGCCACACCTCTTACTGTAAATCAAAAGAGAAAGTAAATGTATGAGCTATATAACATCAGTTATCAGCTCGGATGTACAGATTCAACCATGTAAGGAAGAAGAGCAACAAGGTAGGTTATCTGAACAAGCTCATCCATCGTACTGACCTAATAATCCATTAATTTATGATGACTAGAATATGCAAGTACTGTGTCTGTAATAATAACTCTGAAGTTAGTTATACTGAGAGGTATTTTGTAATAATTTTGCTTTGTATTATTTACTGAGCAATTATACGTTTTCTTAATTAATTTATTATATAATTGGGCTCGACTGTTTGCTAGTGGTGTAACAGATCACGGATCGATCCGGCTCGGATTTATTTTTTTTATTTTTTTTACAGTTTAATCATCATAGTGTGTAATAACGTTGTACTGCTGCTGTTTCGTTTCAAGTAACAAGTCCCCGACTATAAATGCAAAGTTGCAGTGAACAGATATAAAGCAGTAGTGTGTTCACGTGAACGGAGCGTGTTAAAAGTATTTAACGGTGAAAGACAGGGCTAGCGGAGGAGCAGAGGAACTTGAGAAGCCCCCGACGTCATCGCAAGTTTGGGAGCATTTTGTCGTCTCTGTAACTTATAATGACTAGATAAGGGTGGACAAACCCGTTACTATATGTAGGCGTTGTTGAAAGAGAAAGACATACGACAACGGCAATACATCGGGCATGTCCACACATATGAAGCGCCACCATCCCAGTCTGTCAGAGACGGGGGACACTCCGTTGTGGAAAACAAAGGATGTCGGAATCTGGTTAAAGTGCTTGAGCCACGCTACGAAATCCCCTCAGGCACCCACTTCCGTATGAAGATCGTTCCAGGCCTCTATGAAAAGGAAAATACTGTGACAGATTTTAAGTCCGGTGCTGCAGACACGCCCCCTCTGTGAGACACAGACACATCTGGTGCTACTGTAGCCGAGGGTTTATATTGCGCCTATACTTTAGAATAATAATAAAATAGCAGACACGGGGCTCCGTATTCGGCGCCAAGATGACAGCCACTTTAATCCTTCTCACACCCTTCTCAGAACCTCTTTCTTCTCTCCCTCCTTCCGTCTCCTCCTCCACAATAAAAGCACAAAACACATTCACCGGAACACTGCTTCTTAACATACTCAGCATAATAGCTTACACTACCCTTTCCCCACACAATGTAGATATATTCTCATCTTTATGAAAATAAATATCTTAAATATTGTAGTTTTCATGTAAAAATGTATTTGCTTTAAGTGTTCTTGAAGTTCTTTAATTAATAAATGGAAAGCAACGTTATAGTGGTCTCCTCCCCTTTTCTTTGCTGATCCGAAAAATGATCTGACAAATGATCCGAACCGAACCGTGAGGTTTGTGATCCGTTGCACCCTTATTTGCTTCCTATTGGATTTTAAGATGCTTTCTCAGATCATCTAGTGTTCTAGTTGAATGACAAAAGACAGACAGAGCAGAAGAAGGAACTGAGATAAAATGTGTTATGTAATAAGGATACAGAAAGACCTAAATCCTATAGTAGTTTATATGGTATTTTATATTTTATTATATTAACATACCTGCAGCCTGTTACATTGGTCTCCATAAATTCTCTAATTTACTTTTATTTTGGGAAATTATTTAAATCAGTGGGTATAGACTTTTCTGAAAAAAGTATGCTTCTAATGCTCAACAACTAAATCGAAATGTTTTCCCCAATTTCTTTGTCTTTCTGAACAGGTAAATCATGTTTTGCCCTGAATGTGGAAATCAAGTGGAAAAATCATATAAATTCTGTCCTCAGTGTGGTTTCAAATTGTTCGTCTTGACTCAAAACAGGACCCAAGGTAAGTTTCCCAGCTTACAATGTTTTTCTGACTACTTGCAGTTACTTTGTGAAATATATATTCACGCAGGATTGTTAATTGCATAATTTTGGTGGCATTAACATATCCATTAATGAGTTTTATTAGATAACCATTAAACTGTATTATTGTTAAATTACTTCTTATATTGATGTCACACAATTGTTTTTCTTGTGGTTATAAAAAACATTTCTCATGTGAAACCACAAAACTATGCTGCAGGTTGACTTAACCAGAACGTGTTGTGCTGTACTTAGACTTTAATGAAGTATGATTATCTTGTAGCTGAAATTCCAAGTTGAAGTACGTAATGTATTGTACTGTTACCGTAAAACACTAAAACGTACATATTAACTTTGGTTAGCTATATCACATGACAATATTTCACATGACATTGATTGTTGCCCAGATGTGGCCTCATCAGCACATCAACCCTCAGGCTCTGCTGAGAAGGAGAACCAAAAGGAGGATCAAGACCAGGTTCTAAAAGATGTTAAAGAACAAGAAAACCTTGCCCAGATAAAGGTGAAAAGGCCAAGAACACAGTTATTGTATTAGTACAATGATCATGATCATTGTAAGTGTATTAATCCATGTATTTAACCATCAACAGAAAAAAAAAGAAATCAAAATGGAAAAAGAATCCTTGCAGTGCTCTTTCAAATTCACAAGCAACCTTTACTCCCTCTTGTTTAAACTGAAACTAGTCTGCTAGTTTACACCGACATTATCAAGAGCTGTAAACAAGCTCTTAACAACCAAAAGATATTTCTGCTATAGGTGTTTACAATCCAATGGAAAATGACTTTCAATATAATGCAATCTAGTATAACAACACCACCAGCAATAACAATCTCATAAAGTCATAAACTTATATTTGAACTAGAACTAAATCATACGTTTTGTCAAGGTGCAAAATCCAAATGCAAAAACCACAGCTGCAAATGTATGTGTTCATAGCTTAGCGCCATATGACACAATTAAAGTGGGCAATATGTTAGGGTTTCAACTCTCTCGCAGACAAAGGGAGGCCGCATGTCTCCTACTGCTGCGTCTTTTGTCAGCAGAGCAGGGCCAAAAAATCAGCTGGTCCAAGTTAAAATCAAATCAAAAGTTATTTAATAACAAACAGAAGCTACAAAATTACAAACTGAAGTACACTAATAACAAAACAAACATATAAATTTCATGAAAGTGAGGCCCCGTACGGGCCACGAGACAGATACGTATATCTGCATCATGATCCGGAGAAGGTCTGATTCTCTCCTGGGATTTACAGTTCTTTGTCTCCCAAGAGTCACATTCCTCAGCCTGTCGATCAGCTCCACGATTGGCTGAAGTCCAATGAGCTCCTCCTTGGCTCTTGACCCATTGTCCTGGGCAGACACCTCAGTCAACTACGTATACTTCCCCCGCAGGTTCACACCTTCTCACATTCCTCAAACCCCCCTCACAGACACTCAATATACATTCAATGCATGAAATGACCACACTCCCTGGTTCAAAACTTCTACAAGCAAACATATTATATAATAATTATACCTTTGGTTTAAAACTTAAGTAAACACTGACATAAAATATCCATCACTAGGAGTGCTTTAAAACATACTAAGAATGCTTCTAAACTTTAAATTCCTCACAAATATCAGGATGCTAAGCTAACTATTTTGACTCTTCTCAGGGGCAGCCGGCTAGTGATGAACAAGAGGCAGCCAGAGATGGAGCTACACCACAGGACCCATCAGACAACGCTGCCAGTCCAGCCACACTGGAAAAAAGAGCCTCATCCCCCAACCAGACACTCTCAGTGCAAATACCTGCTGACAAGCCAAGTGACATTCATTCTGGGCTATCGTCCACCTCTGTGTCATCTCTAGCATCGCCTAAAGAAACCAGCTCCATAGCACCTGAATCCTCTGAGCAAACACCTCAAGACTGGGTTATGGTGGAAAAGCAGTCTGTCTCTGAACAAGATAAAGAGAAGACAATCTTTTCTGAGACACAACATCTCTCTGGGAAGCCAGATGAAAAGGTAAATCACACCAACACAGAACAGCATACATTCACTAAACTAACTGACAGGAAAGAAGACCAAGCAGCCAGAGATGAGACATGTTGTTAGACAGATGACCCAAATACAGAAAAAACGGAGTATTCTGCTGATCCATGTTCAGTAACATAGGAAACTGCCCAAAACACTTTTAACACAGTTATCAGTCAAACAGAGTTTTAACCCTCAAACTGACTTATACCCTGAATCTTTGCCTTATAACAAATGGAAAATGCCTTTCAATATAATTCAATCTAGTACAACAACACCACCAGCAGCGTCAATCTCAGTCATAAAGTTATAGTTGAATTAAACAAAAACTGATCATCATATGTTTTGTCAAGCTAGAATTGAGCTGTGGTGTTGTTTTGTATTAGGTTGTACAGCTGTACCTAATAAAGTGGCCACTGAATATAAACCTTTGAGAGCCTCTGCCGGGTCAGAAAATACCTTGTTTACCTTGATGACCGCAGTAAGAGCCCGTCGCATGCAGCTTTTTAATATTACTAGCTCACTGTGACTTACTTCCTTGCAATCTTTCAGCTGCAAAAATGCAAAAACCACAGCTACAATAAAGCATTCAGTTGTGTAACTCTGTGACAAATACATTGCATTTCCAATAGCTCCTACGTAATAAAGCCTTCACCTAGTTCCCTGTTGGTAGGCTTTTAATATCAAGCAGCAACAGTTGGAGGTATGTTTTGTAAGCATTAAAAAGTAAAAAGTCATTAGGCCATCACCTGAAAGTACAAACAAGAATGAAATTAATCTTTACTGAAAGATGAACAAAGAGGCTTTTAATACCGGTGTTTTCTCTATAGTCACCAACACAGCTACAGTCAGTCAGTTACACACAAGATGCCCCTTTGGCTTTATGGATGTCCCGGTGTGGCTCCACTACAGCTGGTGAACCCTTGCTGTGAAGCTGCAGTGGAAATGCATGTGTTCATAGCTTAGCGCCGTATGGCACAATTAAAGTGGGCAATATCAGGATGCTAAGCTAACTATTTTGACTCTTCTCAGGGGCAGCTGGCTAGTGATGACCAAGAGGCAGCCAGAGATGGAGCTACACCACAGAACCCATCAGACAACGCTGTCAGTCCAGCCGCACTGGAAAAAAGAGCCTCATCCCCCAACCTCACTATCAGGAAGACACAAGTTTCAGAGACTTGTAAAGAGGAAAGGAGGCCTTCTGCTACAACTCCTAAAAGTAACTCTCAACCATGCAGTGAGGTGGCACCTGGAACAAATCTGTCTGATTACATGACACCACCCTCCTCTACACCTGCCAGTGATAAGCTGACAGAGCAACAAACAGAGGCCCCACCAGACAGTAGTACAGAGGACAGATTTGATGCAGTGAAAATACCTGCTGACAAACCAAGTGACCTTCATTCTGGGCTATTGTCCAACTCTGTGTCATTTCTAACATTGCCTAAAGAAACCGGCTCCACTGTACCTGAATCCTCTGAGCAAACACCTCAAGACTGTGATATGGTGGCAAAGCAGTCTGTCTCTGAACAAGATAAAGAGAAGACAATCTTTTCTGAGACACAACATCTCTCTGGGAAGCCAGATGAAAAGGTAAATCACACCAACACAGAACAGCATACATTCACTAAACTAACTGACAGGAAAGAAGACCAAGCAGCCAGAGATGAGACATGTTGTTAGACAGATGACCCAAATACCGAAAAAAACAAACACTTTTAACACAGTTATCAGTCAAACACATAGAGTTTTAACCCTCAAACTGGCTCATACCTTGAATCTTTGGCTTATTGCAAAATACTTGTTCCTCCTTTTCTTCAATTTTTACATAAATAGTAAATGATAATAATGGGTGTAATAACATTTTAGAATTTAGTATTGTTGTGCAATGATTTGTATTAGCCTGACATTAAAACCATGATGTTCTGGAAACAATCATAGATATGTGTTTACATTTTCCGATCATTTCCAGATTTAAAGTGGATAATATTTCTATGTCCAAGGTCTTTATTTAATAGTAAAGACAATAAGACAATTTGACTTTCACAAAATGTGGGAATTGACAGGTATGATAAGTATATATTATATAGCTGATTCTTGGCAATCAGATTATCTGGCAATTAGATTCCCATAGGACTTCAGGAACTTTTATCTGTGTATATTGTACAATATATATGGTAATGGTAGAATCATCTGATCAGGGAGTTGTTTACTCTTCAATATTTTTTTTTCTCACAGGCTGTTGACACCAGATCAAAAGACAAAACAAACACACGCCTGGCAGAGATACAGAAACAGCAGCCAGACATCAGAGATGTAGATGTCTCCACTTCACCAAAACATTCCAGACCTCTAAGTCAGAATATCTCTAAAACATCCACTGAAGTTCAAGCACCACAAATGTAAGTTTAAAAGACTTTAGATGTTTCTTTCTAATCTACTGTGTATATGAAGTATGTAATGTTCTCAACAAAGCATCTTATCTGCTATCTGTTACAACATATTTTTGATTGTATTATTGATTTAATCAATAAAGAAAGATTTAATAAAGAAAACAACTTACTTTAACTTTTATCTACTTGATTTTTCTTTTTTAGTTTACCAAGCAGCGAATGTATTCCTGTGTACTTCCATGCTGTCACTTCCAAAGATTTTCATTTGGACCCAGAAAAGGATGAGGTTTTCTTAATGTCTGAAAGAATGTTTGGACATTGGAATAACTGTTGCCTGAAAATGTCCTTCTCTAGGTATGACTTCTTTTAAAAACATGTTCTTCACAACTATACCAGAACAGCTGTTTTGTCAATTCTCAACTAAAAACCAAGGAAACAATAAAATCAGATTGTGATTGTTTTTTGTAATGTATTTTTAGATAGTTTTAGCTTTCTTCACCAACTAGCAGCATAGTGGCTATTATCCGCCTGATTGTTTGCTTTGGAATTATGGATTTGTCACATATGTGCCTGTCCCATCACTAATTATAATTGTTGTGTTTCACAGGTCTCTAGGGTACAAGAGTTATCTTGTTGAAGGGAAAGTTATGATTCCCAGGAACTTAATTCATGAGAGTATACCCTACAAATACATAATTTTCAAGCACATTGAAAATGACAACAAGGGCATGTATGAGACGATCTACCAGAAAGATGGAAATCAATATGTCAACAGGTGCCTGAAAATCAAAGAGGACTTTTTAACACATGAAGGTAATCTAGATTCACTTATTTTGATAAATCAGCCGGCTAGATATTGGCCATTTTTAGCTTGTTATAGACATATTGATATTGGCATACATTTTTACCAATTAATAGCAAGAAATTGCAGTACAGGAAAACCTCAAAAGATACACTTTAGGTAATTTTGAAATAGTTTCAGATTGTCCATCAGCGAACACTGACAAGTTTATTGTAGGTCAGCCAGGTGGGTGGACGCTAAGATCTAGGACAGCTGCTTGCCTCCAAACAGTAAGGACACATGTGTGTGCAATGCTAGAAAGAAGGATATCAATTGTCAGATGCTGTTGGGGTACGGAGTAGCCTATATTTGTTTGTGTCTCTGTATCCAATCAGCTGTAGAGTAGTTTGTCTGCTATAATTTATTGTTTGTAAAATCTTTTTCTGAGTACTCAAAGGTCTGATCTGATTTTTATTCAAGGTCAGATGTCCGGAACAGTTGGTTATAACAAACTAACATTATATTGTATTGTATTCATAACACAAGTAAAGATGGGTAGAATTTTATGTTATGTTTATGTTGCACCACTGTTGAATGCAAAGGGAAACGCTCAAAATTTGATTCAGTTAGAGGAAGCTATGTCAAGGAATTGACCATTTATTGTTATACAGTTTGATTTGATTAAAAAGGCTTTGTTCATTGAGGGAGCTCTTAGAGAATTTAAGCAGTAATTACTATTCTGCAGGGAGAAATAATCCCCTCTTTTACAAACATGTGCACATTAACATTTGATGTTAGTATAATCAACAATACCAAAAGTGTATCACATGAACTGCCTGAACAAATGCAATGCTCCATTTCTACACATGGTTTGGCATGTCTATATAGACACAGTTCTCTGAGAAGAGGACCGATCACATTGTTCAAATGTGTGTTGGTTGTAAATTGTCCAATAAACTCAATTAAGGGAAAATATCCAAAAAGAAACATACAAAGTAACATGTAAATTTCCCTAATATTTCATGCTGCTCTCTTGGACTTTCAAGGGGAGTGGCACCAGTATGATGATATGATCCATCCCGAGCTGAAGAAGAAATTTGGGTCTTGGAATTCTTCAATCGAAGACATTGTTTTGAAAAGGAGAGACCAAGCTGGGAGGGTGATGCTGAATATCATCTTTGACCTTCCTACAACTTGGAATAAACCAAATTTGGACAACTTCTTTTTACTGCTACAACAGTTTTTTTATACGTACAGCAATCCTGTACTTCATTGTGGCACAGAAAGGCCTTGGGGATTACCATACAATCATGAACAGGTAAAGCTAAAGGGTTTTATTTTTGAATAGCACTGGGTCCCATCAAAACTGAGACAAAGTGAATTCATAGAATTGTTTTCAGCAGGAATTAACATCAGTGTAAGTAAGTATAGGACGGTGATTGATTGATACCTTCTTCCTTTACTTTGTCTAGGTGAAAAGCCTGCTTAAACGTTTTTTGGAGGAAAACATCAATCACAACCCCAGAAAGCAGAGAGGAACAACGCAATCCATGTTATCACCTTTGCGTGCAGGAGTTGTTAGTTTGCTGATTTACAACAAGTATCTGAAAGACGACATGACAAATCAACTATCCAGTCTATGTGATCTTCTTCGCCTGCCTAAGAAGCCACAACACCATTTCCTTCATTTCTGGGAAGACTTTGCAAGCCCTTTGTCAGATAAAAAGAGGTAACTGATATTTGATTTAAGTTAACATAAAATAACAATTCTAACTAAAACATCATTATCACAATGATAGTAAAGGTTATAGAATACATAATAACAATAATAAATCCTCAGACTCAGCCAAACACAAAGCCTTTGTGGATTGGCTCTCATAACGGGTCGGGTGGGAGTGGGTATTAAAAAGCCCTTACCTGCCGGTCGCAAACTGTGGATAAATATACTATTCAGTGCCTTTTGTGTTGCATGTGTGTAAACCTCGCGTTTACACTCGTAGTGTCAGAAAAAGATACTTGATTAAAAGCTTTAATTTAGGTCACAGTTATATGAGACAAAGCAGAAAAGGAGCTGTGTAGATGCACAGATTAAAATGAGAATGTTTTTGTGGATGTGGCCCCCTACTTCCGGTGCCCATGTCTAAAATGCAGATCTTAAAGCAGTTGTCCATATCTTTCAACAACATAGTACAGAGAAGAAACAAAACATAATTATTAAATTATTATATCCTTAGTAATTATATATATATATATATATATATATATATATATATATATATATATATATATATATATATATATATATATATAATTATTTTGTATTATTCATTATTTTTTTCATTTAATTTTTTTAAATTATAGTCTGCTTTCCAAATATGACCTATTTCCCCACTGTTAATTTAACGATACTAAGCACTGACTTCTCCACTGGTAAAGTGTTGCAGATGCTGTTGAGATACTTTGCAACAAGGCCAGGCAACAGCAAATTGAGAAGTGGGTCTTGGTCATTCCTCTGATTCACCTACTGAGAGGAGACAGCAAGCCATTTGAACCAGTTCCACCTGTCTCAAATCCACAGTTTGACTCCTGGTCAGGCTTGAACAAAGGAACACATTTCAACAGCGACAATTATGCAAGGTATGTACGTGTTTTTCTCCTGAAAAGACTTGAGCACATGCACACAACTTTTTTAAAACCATTTGACAAGTCTTCAAACAAAAACTCCTCAAAAACAATTAAGCAAATCAGTGGAACGAAATAACAGTAAAAGGGGGTTACAGTATTTTACTTTTAATTCCAGATTTTCCAAGCCAGTGGTTAAAGTTTTATCCTAGTAGTGCATTATTTTGTAATGTAAGGTTGCAAGGCAACCAGCAGAGACCCCAGAAAGTCACTGCTCCTGTTCAGGAATAAGCCATAGTCTGGTAATAGTTATATTTTTGATGACATTGTGTTGAAATTTAGTGAATTGCATTGTTTGTTGGTTTCCACCTCTCACTCCTGGGATATCTTGAATTTTTACCTCACCTCCTCGTCACCATAATCAACTCTGACTTTAACTTAGGGGTGTCTGGATCATGAAAGAACATGCATACCTGACGGACATTGATCATCTTCTTGTGCAATCTTGGATGTCTCTGGTGCCTGTGGATTATCTAACAAGCTTCATATCCACCGTGAAAGTGGAGCTTCTAGACATTCTTCATTACATGCAGTTCACTATCAAATCTGGAATAACTCGATCTAACTACAAGGTATGTATCCTTAAAGCAGTTAAAATATAATATTGTTATCATAATATATCAAATGAGTGTGGAACCAACGTGACAATGTGAAAGCGGTCACTTAGTGATGAACCTAAAGAGTATTATCAGTATGTTTCAGCTCGTTGTATAGCTGTCCGACATGAAACTGTACTGTTTGCTTCACTCTCACCGCTCACATAGTGTTGTTCTTGGCCGGAGCAGGCAGCTGTTTACAGTCAAAAAGCTCTAAGAACCCACTATACAAGACCTGCTCATTACCAAACAGCAGATAGACACAGTTAGCAACTAGCAGGTGAACATAGATGAGCATTTAGAAGCTAAAGAGACATATATTTCCCTTAGGAGTTGGTAGACTCCAACAACAGATCTAAATGTGTGTGAATACTGGACCTATATTCATCAAGTGGCCAGAGCTACAACTCCAAATAAATTATCATGTTGCTGATAACTGCTGGATAAGTACATAAGAAAATATTTGCTAACAAGTTCACCACATCACCTTACAAGGTATGCCAGTGTTATGTTCACAACCCTTCTATACAGTCTATGTTCACAACTTGTTTCTGCTACCTCCAAGTGGCCCAAGCTGTTATTGCAGGTTTAAACCAATTGCTTGAATGACTTCATAACTATTTCAAACTATGTATGTACTGTTATTTATTTTATTTATTATTGGTTTATAGGCTTTGGAAGAATTGGCAGGTGGGCTCATCAACAGAGAAAGCCATCGCATTAAAAGGTAAAATAAAACCTGAACCTATCAATATCATATACAGTATCTGTACAGTAATTTTAGTATCTATATTGCTAGCAAACGTAATGCAAACACAACAATAATCAAGTGTTTTTTTTCCCATAGCTTTGGTGACAAATATAAAGAGTGTTGCCTGAAAACCGCAGTAAGGCTTCTTGGTTCTATTTGCCGTCACACAACAGATCCAGGCCTCTCTGATGTTCCTATTTACTTCCTTGATTTGGTCTGTCTGATTGCCAATGCATGCGATCACACTGATTCCCAGGTGAGACTCACCTGACATACTTTTGGACAGGCCACACTCTTAAGTCTCCATACCAAGTCATAGTCTAGAATTGAAATGCCTGGAGCAGTTTACCACAACCGCTTTATTTTTTCTTGTTTTGTCTATCTTGTACGTATAGAGGGAAAAAAATCAACTCAATGTAGATTGCTAAATATGGTTAAAGATTTAACTGTTGTTTTTCCTCTACATTTGCAAAGTTTTGGAATATGTATCTACACTTGTTTCACTTGTTGTGTTATTTGTGATGTTTCTCATTAAAAGCAAGGTACACAGCAAAGCTAAAAATACAGAAAAGCTGAGTCTTAATGTTTAATGCAAGCAGTGCAATTCTAGATAAAAAGTGGACAATGTTAAATTGTATTTTTTACTTTGTAAAAGAAATTTAGAAAAATAGAGATATCTAATGTAACTTAATAACTGCTATTACAGTCAAGAGACAGAAGTCAAGAGTCAATCTTGGAAACATTGGAAACAATGAGAAAATGGCGGAGAAATACCTTCAGGAACAAACTGCTTAATGAATGGGATCGTACGCAGTTTTCTGTACTCCATGAAATCAAGGTAAGCAGAAACGAATGGCAGTAATGTATGTGCTGTTCTCTGTTATGGGTTTACTTTCAAATTGTAATTTTTTCCAATGCGATAGCCAATTGAAGTTGTCTATAGTATTTCAGCTTAGCTGATCTATCAAAAAACATGCCCTGCTTTCTAGGTATGGGACAAGTTAGTCTCAGTATCCTTCAGTCATCAGGAACACACCTCATTATGGAGAACCCCCTTCCTGCAGGATTTTGAAGGAAAATTAAAACAGGTAAGCCTGGATTTGTGTTTGTGTTTACATGCTTTACAGATCTTGATTTCTGGTATTTACATGTTTTTACATGTGCATTTGAGAAACTAAACTGAAGATGCGTGCTTGTGTGCTAGGAACATCCAGAGGATCAAATTGGAATGTACTCTAACAAGATGGAAGAACTGAGCAAGACAAGTCCATTGTTATGCAACACAATGGAGAAATGTGCAATGGAGGCGATTGCAGCTATTTGTCAGGTTTGATCCGTGTTGATTTGAGTTATTCAAGTATTGAATAAGCAGATAATAAATGCTTTGTAATATAATATAATGTAAATGTCATTGCTTATGAAATTCTTTTTAGTTTTTATTCATAAACAATTGTACTCATATGAAGCAGAGAACAATGGTGTAAAGCATTGAAAGTGTTAAAACAATTATTTAGCAACATATAATTATTGTTACAAGGCTTTGATTATGAATATCTGTATTTAAAGACTCCCACAGACACTTAACATTGTAGAGGATGAAAAAGATTCTCCTGCTCTGAATGTAACTTTTTTCTGTTTAGGATAAATCTGGCAGAGCTGCTTCAGCTCTACTTGAGAAACATGATATCACAAAGTTTGGGAAGCTGATGTCTGTTGTTGTGCTAAACACATGGCCCACTGATGCGAGTGGAGCTTACATTGAAGGCGAGGACTTCATATTTGAGTATCTCTTAAATTGGCCCATGGCCAAAACTTTTTTCCAAATGACAGGTAAATACTTAATTGTTCCTGATAATGTTATGAGAATGACTGGGAATCTGCGCTTCATTCATTTCTAAAGATTACTCTTTTAAAAAGTGCGTGTCTGAAAGTAATACCTTAAGAAAGAAAGGGAAGGCTGGCCGTCATTGGGTTATTTTTGGCTCATTTCACCTCAGTATATTTAATTATTGTTTAATTGTCAAATGTTTTTTTTTTTACATAATCCACAGTAAAATGTTTTGTAGTTTATGTTTGCACGCTTGTTTTCCAGGTGCAGGAGGAAGACTGATTGACAATTTGTCAGATGAAGTGCAAATCAGGATGACTTTGGCCAGTTCGGCATTCAAATCTGTGTCAGAGAAGTTCTTCAATGGAGAGATCCAGATGAAAACTTTAAACCAAATCCTCCAGAAAGAATGTGAATTTGTTGACTTGCTGAAGAACGGTGAGTTGGAATATCTTTTTATTACTGCTACTCTTTCTCCTCAACTTCTCTTCCTCTGTCTTCTCTTTCTTCCCATTTTTTAACTTCTTCTACTTCTTCTTTCTCTAGATTGTGTATGTATAAACCGTGCTGTGTGGACATAATAAAATAATCCTGCTTTACCCAAATTACAACAAAGCACATTTTCCCACTTACTCTTAGTGGAATCTTATAACACTCAGTGGAGCATATATTAGAATCTGTTTCAACAAAACTATCTGCATGACAGATACCCAATGGTGTTTGTTTTGATGATCTTTTTTTTTTAGTAGATTTTAACTGATACTTTCAAGTAGTGGTTTCCAACCTGTTTGACCAAAAAAAACAGCAAGAAGAAAAGTTTGAAAAATGAATGCAACTCAGTGCAGCAGAACTTTTTTTCTCTTTCCTACTCCATCCCTGATCTCACAAATCCTCAGATTTATCTTAGCTTTAAAGCAGTAAAAAACAACAACAAAAAACAGGGTGAACAGGCTATTGCTGCTGTGGGTTTACTAAAAGACAATACCCAACCCAGCAACAGCCTGTTTACCCAGCTGCCATCTGGCAAGCGGTACAGCAGTCCGCTGCAGCACCACCACACTACAGAGCACCTTCTCTCCTCAGGCTGCATGATATATAATATTTTTTGTTTTGTTTTGTTTTTTCTTGTGTAGCATATTTGGACTACAACTCACATTTCAATATGAAACCATGTGTTGTAGAATGACAATAAGGCAAAACGTATAACATTATATAGCATCCCTGTCATGTTATGGGTGGGCATTATGACCTAAAAATTAGTTTTTATGGGGGGGGGGTTTGGGGGGGGGACAGAATTATATCATAGTAGACAAATATTAAAAGGGATATTCTTCAAATGTCCACTATTATTTGCAATGTAAGACAGAAAGAAAGACTTTGGTAACACTTTATAATAACTACACACTATGAAGCATTAGTTAAGTATGAGTAAAGACTTAATTCATCATTTATAAAGCATTGTTCCTACATTAACACTCATTAGTATGCAATTTATAATAACAGTTATAAATGTTTTATGCTTGATTAATAAGCTTGTCTATTATGTGTTTGGTGATTGTTTTCATACTTTACAAATGATGGATTCCCCATTTGTAAATTAAGTATTATATATATTACAAACCAATTATTAATGAGTTGTAGATGATTAATAACATCCTTTATAGAGTGATAGTAAATGATTAACAACTTATTTAGATGTACATTATTCATGCATTTATATATAATGATTTAGATATGCACTAATGGTTAGGGACTATGTTAATATATGCTTTATAAATGCGTATTAATAGTGCAATGCATGATTAATTCAGGTGGTCAGTTATTAAGTATTTTGTGTGACCTCATCTAAAGTGAGGACTATCTATGCCTTACAAAGCATTTATGAATGACATTGAAAGACCATCAGTGCCTCAAAACCCACAAAAGTCTGTTATCTTCTCAACAGAAAAAACAAAAAGACAAAACACAAAGTGATAAAGAACATATCAATATGTATTACAAGATGCAAACAATATACTCGTATTACTACAAACCTCTCAGCCATTCATTCATGTAAAAAACAAAAAACTGATTTTCCTTCAGGAGAACATGGCTGGATATAAAACATTTACATTCGCTCCACTCATATGAATAAATGGTCATCAAACATTGTCGCTATCATATAACCGCTAGTTAGCCAACTGTCTCCTGGATCGCTCTATTTACAACGGAGGTAACGCCGTGGCGTGCGCCGTCTCGGGACCTCTAGTTAGTGACTTGCTAGCTGGAAGGCTAGCTACGTACTCATCCTCCATAATGTGTAACGTTACGTGACAGCTGACCGCCCTCCAATGCCCGTCAGCTGTCATTCTTTGTAATCTGGGTCCGCGCGCCCTTTCAACTTAAGTCGACGTTTTCCATAACGTAAGGGCACTTCTGTATCAGTTCCTGAGCGAAACGTTTGTCCCACGTTGATGACGTTTGAAAGCGGGATTTCTCATTTCGCGGTTGTAAACAATGATCAGATTCGCCGCCTGCCATCGGGACATTCAACTGAAGAAAAGTGCGAACAGTGGAGATCGATATGCTTGGTTAAAATGAATGATTAAATAAGTAAATGTAAACTTGTAGATGTAGCTTTTCTGGGGTTTGAGGCACTGATGGCCTTTCAATGTCATTTATAAATGCTTTGTAAGGCATATAGTCCACACTTTAGATGAGGTCACACAAAATACTTAATAAATGACTAGTAACTACCTGAATTAATCATTAATTGCACTATTAATATACATTTATAAAGCATATATTAACATAGTCCCTAACCATTAGTGCATGTCTAAATCATTTTATATATATATATATATAAATGCATGAATAATGTACATCTAAATAAGTTCTTAATCATTTACTAACACTTTATAAAGGATGTTATTAATCATCTACAACTCCTTAATAATTGGTTTGTAATATATATAATACTTAATTTACAAATGGGGAATCCATCATTTGTAAATTATGAAAACAATCACCAAACACATAATAGACGAGCTTATTCATCAAGAATAAAACATTTATAACTGTTGTTATGAATTGTATATTAATGAGTGTTAATGTAGTTGAGAGTCTACTTTTGTGCTTGTGTTCATCTATATGTTTATGTTCCTCTAGATGCCCTCTGTGATGATGGTCGTTGTAAAGATGACAAAAACATGACAGAATTTCTGAGACGAAGAAAAGAGGAAGCAGAAGCTGTCCATAGTGAGAAGGAGCTGGTCATGGGTCTTCTACAAATCTGTGAGGATCTTCCACAACATGTCAAAGGTAGGCAGGGCTGGCACACTGAGATGAGGGATGATGCTAAGCTGTTGTAATGGTAATAGGTAGTATATTCTGCGTAGAAAGTCACCTGGTCTAGTGTGTCAAATCAAAATAAATTTTGGCAGTGATTGCTCTTCGAGGTTGCAAAAAAATTACTGTAGTCTTTCTTAGTAGTTCTGTGGAAACAATGAACAAGGCTACAAATAGACTCACCTAAATTGACAGTAAGGAAGTTGTTTGAACCAGATGTTACTTTTTATATAATCATTCCTTTGCAGGGGCTTCCAGCCCTCAGTGCAACAAGGTAAGGAGTTCAGTTGATCTGACAGGGTTTTAGTATCAAGTTGCTGCTCCTTTACATTGAAAGGGACCTGTGAAGTGATTCTAATCTTGGATTATTAAATTATGTTGGAGTAAGGTTTGAGAGGACAATTGAAGGACCCGTTCATTGCTACATTCTTAATAATATATTTTTATTCCACAGTTGACTTCAAGGGGTTGGACAAAAAACTTGATCAGAACACTGAGATGATGAAATTGAATGAATTCATGAAGGTTCACGCTCTTGAAGGACAGACCTCTCGTACAATTGGGCAGGTCACTTATTTCAACCTTTGTGATGTCACCCGTCAAATGGCTTCAGAATTGCATGCCATTAAGGACAGTGCAATTTTCAAAATGTGCTGGAAGAACCAAGTGGAAGAGCTGTCAAGAGACCAGCCTGATACAGATGAGACTGAACATCTTGATGGAAATGAAGAAATCTACACTCTCGACCTGGTTTACAGCAAAGTATTCCAGAGCTGCTACAGCAGGTATAAAGGACTTTATGATGGTCTGAGGAGTGGGGAAGTGTTACTGGAAGAAATAGACAACATCTTTGAGGACTACAAAGGAAAGTACAAAGACTTGCAGAAAGATTTAGACATCATGTGCAGAACAAATCCATCGGATAACAGAAGATGGATCAGAGGAAGGATTAGGCAGATTCAACTATACCATGATCTTCATCTTGCAATGGAATCTGCAAAAATCATCATGAGTATAAGGAACACAATATGCCCGGAAGGAGACTTTAAAGTACTGGAGAAATTGGTATGTTTCCCAACTATTGCAAGTTGGGAAGAGCACATCTTTCCTTAAAAAATGTCTTTTAAAGAAGCACCAGTCCTTACCTGTAAGATATTAAAAGCAGACCTACTGACATGGCATCATTCAAAAGAGAAAATGTCTTCTAGATGCACATCATTATAGTCACATCAGAGTATACTACTGTTAATATGTAACTCGCCATTCCACTTTATACATTTATTGTTCTGTAGATTGAAATTTGAAATGGAAATTGAAATAGTACACATACATTAGCCTTCCTGTAGAAATAAACATATATGTCAAATTGTGTTTCATTGAGCCATCTTCACTGGAATCATGAATCATACACTCGACGAATTCACAAGATACATTTTTTATTACATTCATGTAAAAAACATTTTTCAGAATCAAGCTGACTTCAAGAACAACAGCCTGAATTGCATAGATGATACCATCATGATGACCAAAAATATGCTGATGGACATTACGAATGAGCGCAGTGAATGTCTTCAGAAACTCAGTGGCAGCCAAACGTTTGTCCTGTGGGTTAAAGAAGCACTGAAAGGTACGGTAAATACATTTTTTGTTACAAAGTGTAACACAAAAAAACACAACGTTTTTTTTTATCATCTTAAGGAAATTTGTAATTGCAGATATCAATGAGCTGAAAGTTTTTGTTGACCTGGCATCAATCTCTGCTGGAGAAAATGACCTGGATGTGGATCGAGTGGCCTGTTTTCATGATGCTGTTCTTGGCTACTCGTCCATTTTGTATGGACTGAAGCCGGACTCTGATTTTGAAGCCTTCAAAGAGTCATTGTCAAAATTGTGGAAGGCACTTGAAAATGACAAAAATATCCCCAAAAAGCTGGTGAGACTCCACCCTTTATGTTACCACCATACAGTAGCTAAATTGCCTCTACAATCAAACAACAAGCAATAAAAAAAACAACCTAAGTTGTCATATTGTCTAAGCCAAAATATTTAAAAGGGGAAACTAAGCTATATTTATCACAACATTTAAGCAATGAAATAACCCCCCGATAAACTAAAAACATCTTTGTTTTGTTGTTTTTTGTCCAGCTTTACATTTGACATTTTACACAAATCTTTTGAGAAAAGGTCTATTCTCTGAGGGAAGAAGGCTACCTAGTTTGCTATGCATGCCAAGTCCTTTTTTATCCAAGTTCATAAAATAAATAAATGGCTACTATTTTACTAGCCATTTACAGACAACAAAAAAACAGGATTATTTTTGTTTACTTCAGAAATACATTCAGATTATTTTGGTTTGGTGTCTGATTTCAGCGGGATACAGCACGCCACCTGGATTGGTTGAAGACTGTTAAGGAAAGTCATGGATCTGTTGAATTATCATCCCTGTCCCTGGCTACATCCATCAATGAGAAAGGGATGTACACCATCAAGGCCCGAAACCAGAAAAAGGTATGCTAAATGGACTACCTAAATCTTGCAAAATCATTTTAGAAAATAACATGACAACATTGATGTAATGATCAGATCATTACATTTTATTATGATTTTGGACAGAGACCTAATCATGTTTTTGCAGTAGTAATGTTTATATGAATCAAAACTAAATTAAACTGTGCAAGTGATGTGAAATAAACACTAATGTAGTCCATATCATATTGATGTTTCCTGTTATAGCTCTCTTTAGAGACTTCTCTGATGCTGCAAATTTCGGAGGGACCTGAGAAAAACGTGACATGCACATATGAGGACCTGAAAGAGTTGCAAAATAAGCTTATGCTCATGTCAGGACGAGGGGAACAAAATCAGAGTGAAGTGGAACACTTTGCTGAGGTATTGTATATCAATTGTATATTTTTGTAACTGTTAAGAGATTTGTACTTTAAGTCTGCTTTCCTGTCAATTAATGGAATGTTTAAAAGAATGAATGCGTGTTATTTTTTACATTGCTTGTAATCTCACTTTATCTTCTTCATATGTAGGTGTTTGACAATGTCCAAAGACTTGCCAAAGCATTTGTAGACCTTTATGCTGCAGGGAACCCACTCTTCAGGTGTTGGGATGCTAAGATTTATTGCAAAAGTCAGAGTGACCCATGTATCATTATGGAAATCAACTTTTGCAAGACTCTGCATCGCATCCAAGTATGTGGAAGTCTAGTTGAACAACTTCCAGCACTATCCAAGAAGATGGAGTTGTTTCTTGATGATTGGCGAAACTTCATGGACAAACAGAGATCTGATCACTACTACTTAAACTACTTCACAGCAGAACAAATATTCTACCTGTGCAGTGTTGTGACTCCGACAAACATACATGTAGAAATAGAGGACAAAGCTTTGATGATGCTCTCTTTCATCAAACCAAGCTGTACAACATCAGATGTCTGGAGCACATGGGGAAGGTTTCACAACCAATTTGAGCCTGGCAAAAGAATTAATGAAGATACTCACTTTCAAAGTCACTTTCTTCACCAGGAAGACAATGATATGTCTTCAGTCAATGTAAGTCATTTTACAGCCAATGATCCAGCAGACAAGGCAGACCAGACTGTTGGTTTGAAAGAACTGGAAGAGTTGTGGAATGGCTACATGAAGAATGAGGGAATCTTTTTCCATGACCTTTTGGACATAAGGAGTTTAGGGGGTCTGTTGAAAATGATGACTTTCACAGAAAACCAAAGCAAAGACGAATGGGAAGAACCAGTGTTCTCTGAGACAAAAGACGATTCATTCAGAAGACGACTCCCAAAAGGCCTCAAACCAGACCAACCGAATCTCATAATCTGCCCACATAATGAGGTCCTGACTTCAAGTATCTGCTTGTACATGACCAGCGACTATGAGCCACTGCCGAGTTATGATGAGGTTCTCTTGTGTACCCCTGCCACTTCTTATGAGCAAGTAGAGCTTTTCTTGAGGAGAATTCTAACACCAGGGGACATTGGCCAGAAGATTCACACAATGCTTTGGGCAGACCAATTAACCTATGATGTAAGCTGTGCAATGGAGAAGTGTTTTCAGAAACTGCGTTCCCTATTTAAACAAGATTTCAGGTTAGTGATCTTTTGCAGCTCTGACAGGGAGCACACTTACATTCCTACGGCTTTCAGCCAGTTCAAACGAGACTTTGTGCCACAAGAGTCATTGGAAAGGATCCAGAAGTACTTGTCCATGCATTACACGGTCCCCTTCGATTCCAAGAATGCTGTGTTCAAAGGCGGCCATTCTGTTGGCATTGTTGCTTCCCGACGTGCAGGAGTAGGTGAGTACTACTTGTACAGTGGTTTTACTTCTGTGACAGTATTATGTAAGGGAATTATTAAGATAGATCAAACAAAACAAAACCAACTTAAGATATAATAGCAATGTCTATGGTTATGCATTATACCAGACATGTCAAACTCAAGGTTCTTAATCATTTACTAACACTTTAAAGAGGATGTTATTAATCATCTACAACTCCTTAATAATTGGTTTGTAATATATATAATACTTAATTTACAAATGGGGAATCCATCATTTATAAAGTATGAAAACACAATCACCAAACACATAATAGACGAGCTTATTAATCAAGAATAAAACATTTATAACTGTTGTTATAAATTGTATATTAATGAGTGTTAATGTAGGAACAATGCTTTATAAATGATGAATTAAGTGTTTACTCATACTTAACTAATGCTTCATAGTGTGTAGTTATTATAAAGTGTTACCAAAATATCCTCATGGTCGAAATTATGAGATAGAAAGTCAAAATTAGGAGATAGCATGTTGTCTGTGTCCCGACATTAAAACTATCACAACAGGTGGACAGGAGGGGCAACAGCCCGTAAAACGATTTTACAACAAGTGATTGAGTTGAAAATGATCGACAAATAATCCCAAAATGTCCACGAAGAGAACAATTGATGCAGAGGGAAGAACATTTTATGAAAGATGGGAAAGCGAAAAACATGTTTGTGCTTCAAGGAGAAAAAACAGTCTGTCTTCTGTGCTATGAGGCAGTGTCGGTGATGAAGGAATACAATTTACGTCGGCATTTTGACACCAAACACGGAGCTAAATTTAGCCTCCAAGAAAAAAATAAAATTGTCCAAGAATTAAAAGGCAGACTGCAATCACAGCAGAATATATTTACAAATGTTACAGCCCAGTGTATGCTAAAATTATGTGAGCAGGTGTGCTCCGACCAGATACAGACTTTTACAAATGTCAGTTTGTGAAGAAACACCATCATACCGAGTTCATGAACTAGCAGCTAATCTAACAACACATGTAGCTGAAGAGACGAGCAGGTACTTGTCTTTTTCATCAGCTGTTGATGAAAGCACAGACAACACGGATACATCATACATCTATCAGTGTTTGTAAGAGGCTGAAGGCAGACTTGACTGTCAGTGAGGAGCTCTTGGATGTAGCTGCATGAATGTGACGACGACGGGGAGGGACATTAGTGATGCAGAGAGAGGACAAAAATAGCTTTGAACAAAGTTAATGTAATAACTTGTGCTTGATGATATTTGTCTTTGTTATTTTCTTTAAGTTTGATCTTTGATAGAGTAATGTGGGTTTCTTTACCCTAAATTAAAATGATTTATGCTATAATAACAGAAATGTGCTTAAATATAATTTCACATTCATATAACTGCATGTACAATATTGTTACACTTGAATAAACAATAATCAAATGCAGAGACCGTTATTTAACAATATGTTAGGGAGTAGTTACAGTTATACAGTCTTACAGTTACAACCGGCCCTTTGAGGGCAATCATGATGCTGATGTGGCCCGGGTTGAAAATTAATTTGACACCCCTGCATTATACAGTACATATTGACAATCTGAACTTGATCTGACTACGCATGCAAACTTGTCACCTTTTTGCAAAATTCCCGATTGTCGACGTTGTAGGGTATTTGATTTTGATTAATTTGATTATCCAGATGTGCCAATCACTGGGATGAGGAAAAACAGACCGGAACCAAATCTTATTAAGCAGCCTTTAACCCTAACCCAAAAGCAGAACGAGATAAAACAATTCCAGAAGTTATTGTCATTTACATTTGCACATAGCCAAGGTCAAACTAACTTTTTTTTATTATTCTATGCATTTTGGTATTTTCAATTTCATAGCATAAGAGATGCTTTTCAGTTTTATAGCTTATTGTGACCCGTTAACTTTTGAGAAATATTGGTCCAGTGTTCGTACAGTGTAATACACAATTTTTCTTATTTTTCTAATGAAAATGGTTTACCAAAGTTGACAGTGCAAAGAATTTTAACTTTAACCCCCTCGTGGGTTTGCATATTTGTCACCTTTGTCACCCCTGAAGAGTTTGCATGCCTGACAATGAGTAACATTAAAATCTTTGCAGTCCCATTGCTGCCTATATATTAATATATTATGCTTCAATTCCACAAGTCTTAATTTATGCATTTGGCAAAGTTGTCTGCTGGATATCACAAATAATTCACAGTTCTTTTGTCACATCTTGGGTTGGGTAATCCATAATTATATCTTTATAACAGCAATCTTACTGTTCATTGTTAGAGCAGTTCTCATATTGAATAATGCCTTATTTTGGATTATGCATTTGTTTACAATATCATTGAGACATGCAGTACAATTTGTTAAACTGTGTCACTGTATTCTACTCAATTATTACTGTTGCAATAATTTATACAATTGATGTATGGTTATTCCACCATTTTAGGCAAGTCATTGTATGTCCGAAGATTGTATGAAAAGCTGGAGGGAAGTGTTGAACAAGGAACTGCATTTAAGAAGTGCATCCGACTAACTGAACATGAGGTTGATGACCACAAGATTCTCCAGTCTTTGTATGACACACCAAAACAAAAAGATCTCATGGTGTTTCACTTTGATGTCACATCATCAGTAAGCAATGTTTGTTTGTATAACCATTATAATGAAAGTTCTTTGTTTTTTTAAATGTGTTTCTCAGAGAATCTGCAAGTCAAAAATGTATTTATGTAAAAACATTCAACTTTTTTTCTAATAATGCATATTATAATACCCAGGTGCAAAAAGGCTTGAATGAATTCCTTTTCAAGCTTTTATTTTTGCGTTACCTGATGGATTCAGATGGGCGGATGTGGCGCAGCAGCCAGAAACACTTGTACATCATCGAGTTACTGGAATCCACAAATCATCAGCCGAGATATGATCCCGGATCTGTAAGTTGAGATTTACTGCATTGTTCATCTTATGAAATCATACTACACCATTTTATGGGTGTTCTTTCATTGATAACAGATTCTCAAATAACAAAATTTACATGTGTTCTACACAATGTAGATACATAAAACCACATCCTCCAAGCATTTTCTTTTGCAGGCAGGACAATGATAATTGTCTAAATATGGTATGGAGGTAATGGCATCTACTGCTATTAGTAGCGAGTAGGCGAGTGAGGTATACATTTTAGTGAAACAAATGTTGTCAATATCTTTGAATGAGAGGATAGGGTTGCTTTATTGATTGATTATAAACTTAATGTTTATTTGTTTATTTTCAGGGACGAAAGGAAAACTTTGCATTTTCGGACGTTTTCCCGAAGGTGTTTTGTCGTCCACCAAAGGAGATTATGGCTTTGGAATTGAGGAGAGAGAAAAATACTGACTTGGAGAGTGATGACCCCCTCATGGATGACGAATGTTTCAGGAGTGAAGCTTATCAAAGACCATACCAGTACCTTACACGTTTTTACAACAATAACAGTCTTGACAAATTCACTTACCAGTACATTGAAGGGACTCATGCAGAGTGTCTTCAGATACTCTTGATCTACTGTGGCATAATAGATCCATCATGGGCAGAGCTACGTAACTTTGTCTGGTTCCTTAATCTTCAGTTGCAAGACTGTGAGAATTCAGACTTCTGCAAATTTGAGTTTGTTGGAGATACTCTTCGTGGGTTCAAAAACTTTGTGGTTGAGTTCATGATCTTGATGTCCAAAGACTTTGCAACCCCGTCACTATGCATCACTGACCAGAGCCCAGGGAGGCAACAAATTGACATCAGTGGGGTTAACGAAAGAGACCTAGCTCCATTCCTCATTAGAAAAAGGTGGGAATCAGAGCCACATCCATACATCTTTTTTAATGATGACCACAGCTCCATGACATTCATTGGGTTTCACCTGGCGCTCAATAACCAGAGAGGGGTTGATGCCATAAATCCCTTGACACGAGAAGTGATAAAGAAAAACATCATGACTCAAGAACTGTATGCTGGTTTAAGATTACAGAGAGTCCCTTTTAATCAAGACTTTGATCAGCTTCCTCGAGCTGACAAGATTGAGCATCTGTGCAGTGTGCTTGGCATCAAGTGGCCAACAGATCCTGATGAAACATATGAACTGACCACCGATAATATTCTCAAAATGATGGCAATCCATATGCGATTTAGGTGTGGCATCCCAGTCATCATAATGGGTGAAACAGGATGTGGTAAGACGAGGCTCATAAAGTTTATGTGTGAACTGAGAAGGTGTGGAGCAGCGGCTGAAAACATGAAACTGGTCAAAGTTCATGGAGGAACTACATCAGAAATGATATATGAGAAGGTGAAGCAAGCAGAAAATCTTTCAAGGACCAATATAGAGAATCATGGATTTGACTCAGTTCTTTTCTTTGATGAGGCAAACACCACAGAAGCTATCAGTAGCATCAAGGAGATAATTTGTGATAACTCTGTGCAGGGACAACAACTTGCCTCGCAAACAGGACTACAGATTGTTGCTGCATGCAACCCCTACAGGAAGCATACAGACAACATGATTGAAAGGCTAGAGGCATCTGGATTGGGCTACCGGGTCAGGGCTGAGGAGACTGAAGACAGACTTGGCTCCATCCCTCTCCGCCAGCTTGTGTATCGTGTTCATCTGCTACCACCCAGCATGATTCCTCTTGTTTGGGACTTTGGCCAGCTAAATGACTCAACAGAGCAAATGTACATTGAACAAATAGTACAAAGACAGGCAAAGGCCAACTCGATTGAGAAGCGTTATATTCCAACTATAACTCAGGTGTTGACATCTTCACAAAAGTTCATGAGGGAGAGGAAAGATGAATGCAGCTTTGTCAGTTTAAGGGATGTTGAACGTTGCATGCACCTGTTTGTGTGGTTCCACAAAAATCACCCCATGTTTGCTGTGGAACTGACAGCATTTCTTCAAGAGCAATGTCAGAGAAAAAAAAACACAAAGATGTTTTCACCTGCTCAAGACAGAGTAATCTGGTCACTCTTGATGGCCACTGGAGTGTGCTATCAGTCCTGCTTGGAGGACAAAAGGCAATATCAGAGAACTATCACACAGCTGCTTTCTTGTGAACACAACAGAGAAATCCAACTCATGCAGGACCTCCTACTCAACGGTGTACCCATGGGTGAGACAATAGCCAGAAATGAAGCTCTGAAAGAAAACTTCTTCATGATGGTGATCTGTGTTGAGCTAAGAATTCCCTTGTTTATTGTTGGGAAACCAGGGAGCTCCAAATCACTGTCCAGAACCCTAATTGCAGATGCAATGCAGGGCCCTGCATCCCATTCTGAACTCTACAAGAGGCTGAAGCAGATACATCTGGTATCCTTCCAGTGCAGCCCTCATTCAACTCCTGAAGGAATCATCACCACATTCAAACAGTGTGCTCGCTTTCAGGAAAGCAAAAACTTGGATGAATACATCTCAGTAGTTGTTCTTGACGAGATTGGATTGGCTGAAGATTCCCCAAAAATGCCACTCAAAACACTGCACCCATTACTGGAAGAGGGCTGTGTCGATGATGAGCCACAACCTCATAAAAGGGTTGGGTTCATTGGAATTTCCAACTGGGCACTGGACCCTGCCAAGATGAATCGTGGAATATTTGTGTCGCGTGGCGATCCAAACAAGCAAGAGCTCATCAAAAGTGCTAAAGGGATATGTTCATCTGAAGAAAAGGTCCTTGTAAAGATCAAACACCTCTTTGATCCTTTTGCAAAAGCATATATGACAGTATGCGAAGAAGGCAAGGGTTTTTTTGGTCTGCGGGATTTCTACAGTCTGATAAAGATGATATTTTCATTCACTAAAATCAGTAATAAGAGTCCCACCGCAGATGAAATCACTGAAGCAGTCCTGAGAAATTTCAGCGGAAAAGATGATGTGGATGTGATAAGCATATTCAACAAAGAACTCAGAGATAACTTTGCCAATGCCAGCATCACCACCTTTAAGTTGGTCGAGCAAAGTATCTCTCCAGCTCGCCAAGTGGATGAAAGTCGTTACCTTTTAATCCTCACCAAAAACTATGCAGCTCTTCAGATTCTGCAACAGATATTCTTCCGTCACCAAATCCATCCAGAGATCATCTTTGGGTCTAGTTTCCCAAAGGATCAGGAGTACACGCAGATTTGTAGGAACATCAATCGTGTCAAGGTTTGCATGGAGACCGGACAGACAGTTGTGCTTCTGAACCTCCAGAATCTCTATGAAAGTCTGTATGATGCTCTCAACCAATACTATGTGACCCTAGGGGGTCAAAAGTATGTTGATCTTGGATTAGGAACACATCGTGTGAAATGCAGAGTGCATGAAAACTTCAGGCTCATTGTCATTGAAGAGAAAGAGGTGGTCTACAAGCAGTTTCCAATCCCACTGATCAACAGATTGGAGAAACACTACCTTGACATTAACACTGTTCTCATAAATGAGAAGAAGGAAATTGCGAGACAACTACAGAAATGGGTTGATGGTTTTGTCTCCTTAAGTGGTCAACACCCCATGAAAAAGCAATATGTTCCAAGTGATGTCTTCATCGGCTACCACTCAGACACATGCTCCTCTGTGGTCCTGCAAGTAACAGAGAATCAAAGTGATGAAACAGATGCTCAGACCATCCTGAACAAAGCCAAAGACATTCTGCTCAACTGTGCCACTCCAGACTCGGTTGTTCGTTTGGACAAATCCGGACTGCCTGATGATGAAAGAGAACATCTAATGAAACAATATGTTAAAGAAGAGATGCACAGTTCATTGGGAGACTACATTGTCTATCACACACAGCAGTTGGAACAGTCCCACTTCTTCTTCACTGAGGTATTATTTTACTAATCTATCACATGTAACAGGACAAATTCCCCTCTAAAACATGGTAGCACTTTTAACCGCAATTGGAAATATGCCTGGCATTTCTGGGACTATTCACATAAAGTCTTGTATAATTATCATGCCATCTCTATCCAAACTTAAACTTTTGTTAAGTTAGCTTTAGATTGTTTCCATGTTTGAATATCTCATGTGAAGTAAAAATAGCAGATTAAAGTTTATTTCAGGTTTTACAGTTAGCACCAGTTCCTGTTTCATATTGGTAGTTGTTGAAATTTCAAGGTTTATTACATTGATACATGAAAACCAATCTAAAATACAAAAAAAGGTTATAAACAATATTATTAACTTGTGGCATGCATGATAAATCACTGATGACACATAACAATGTAACAGTACTAGGAGTGTAACTTAGGCCTCTTCCGTTAGCAATAGCCAATGAGAAATTGGTTGCATAATATTTTGCAAATCTTATTTATTTATTTTTTTAAAGGTCACAACATTTTCCAGGCTGCTGACTGCAGCAGACACTCAACAACTGCAGAATGTGATCAAGCTTGATGATATCAAACTGCTATCACTGCAACAGTTTGACACAGAGTACTCTTTTCTCAAAAAAATCAGGTGTGTATATACAGTGTAAAGATCATGTCACGTCTGCTTAGGTGTTCATTTAAATCTTTTTCCACACCCTTGTGCTTATTGGTTTGTGACTCTTTTTCTTTAAATTATATAACTGAAATGTTTTGCATTATACTGAATAGATATATGGGCCTGCATACGACTAACAAGTGATCACTGTCTATTCAAATGTTATTCATACTAGGGAATTTCTCGGCTCAACACCTGCAGACAAAGTGCTCATTATCCAAACAGACTATGATGAAGACTCCCGAAGGAGGAATATTCTTTCCTCAGCCAAGTGAGTCTGAAGATCAGCACATATTGCTTTCTTTTACATTGTTTTCTAACATTACCACTAAAGCTTACGTACTTGTGCTTAATGCATTGATTTCTCAGGTATTCCTGCATCAATGAAATAAACAAGTGGGCCACTACTGGCAACACAAAGACATTTGTGTACTTTGTCACCAAACTTCCTCGAATCGAGGGTGGGACCTCCTATGTTGGGTTTCAAGGCGGTTAGTCCTGCTGTTACACGCACACACAACATTTGCAAATTGGTCTATTTCATGTCAGCGACTCTGTCACAATATGTAACAACAACAACAACAACAACAACAAAAGTAATAGCATTAATATAAATTTATATAGAACCTGATACATAAAAATGTAGTCCAAAGTGTTACACATTAAGAGTAACAACAAGAAACAAATCAAACAATAGAGCAGATCATTTAAATAACAGTTAAAACATATTGTGTTTGCATTAATATGACTTTTTTTTAATTAATGAAAAACATTTCAGGTCCTTGGAGGTCTGTTCACATTGATGATCTCAGAAGATCAAAAGAGTTTGTATCTGATGTTCACTCCCTGAAAAATCTGCGCATAAGTGAACTTTTTGAAGATCCACCTGAGGGTAATTCATCAAAAATTGTATTCCTCTTATATTACATATTTTAAGTAAGTGAATAAATTAGCCTTGAATTGTCTTTCTTTTCAAGCCATGGAGACAGAAGACCACACCGGTGTGACACAGAAAAAGGACTCCACTGTAAGTGTAATTTACCACCCATAATCACAAACCTGGAAGAAGGTTCTACATAAGCAAATACAATTTACTTAACTCTGATGCATGGTTAAGTACAAACTAACTGTTGTAGTTTGCTATCACATTTCTTTTACTTTTGTTATTTACTTGCATTATTTTTAACTGGTGAGGCATGACATAACCCGCATAACAAGTAACGCAACAGACCTAAGTCGGAATCAAACACAAAGGGCCAATGACTGAAATAGAAGGTATTATACAGTTCAGGGATTCTATTCCAGTGACAGTGCGACCCTCAGGTGATACATTAACAGCACTTGTTATTATCTCCCATTCTGTGGCTTAAGCAGGTCCCTTAATTCCTCTACTGACGCTGTTAAAAAGTAAAGATTTTCCTTTATTGTTCTCTGAAAGCAGGACTAAAATCCCAGATCTTGTAAAGTTCTTTTTTTTTTATTCTTTGGCCTTGTTCATGAATGAACACTTCCGGACATATGGGGCAGGACGCGTGGCTTCATATGGTACAATTGGGGTAATAGATTTGCTCATTTACAATTGTTACGTACAGGTAGCATTTGTCATGTTTACTCTGGTCATTTAACCAGATAATTGAAGTTAGGAGCGTTTGTTAAATCTGACGTGGCACACTCTTACGAGCCGACCATACATAAAAAGTAAGAGAAAGTCAAGATGAGAATACAAAAATGTTCTTGTGTGAAGGCTTGTTGTGAGGAGACACACTGACTCAGACATGAAAATGGGAAGTCTCTATCCACCACCGAGTCTGCTTTATGATTTGGCATAGAAATTGTGGCTTCACCACGATTTCATGAATCAGTCACTTTTTCAGATGTTGGCTGCTGTTGTTAACTTCTTTTTTTAATGTTTTTTGGAGGTTTTGGGAGATTTGTTTGATATATCAGAACTGATAAGAAGCTGTGTGCAGAGTGCAGTGAGCATGCTCAGAGATGCAGCAGACAGTGGAGAACTCAGCACTAAGAGAGTTGAGAGCCTGCTCACACTTCTGGATGAAAGTCAGACACAAGGTTAGAAAATCCTGGCTTATTTTTTTCTATCAGGCCTTTGTTATACACATCTACTGTACAGTGAAAATGTATCTTACTGACTTTTGTTTTCAAGGTGTGTTTGCAAACATTGTGAGGAAGCGTCTCCACTTGCTGTTAGAGGACTATGAGGCTAACGTCCCCAATCCAAAAAGCTGGGTTCTAACAGAAGCATCTAATGTCAATGCTCTTCAAGAGGGGGGAACGTTCCTGTAGGTCTCTCCTTTACATCCCTCTCCAAAGCAGTCTATGTGACCTTTTTCTTTGCTATATTTGCATACAGTCATTTATTCATAGCTTATTGAAATATATTAATGGTGTAAAATGTAAAATGCACTACTGCAATTTTCAGCTTAGCAAGCTTTGTAGCTGTTTATCACTGCAAGTTTATCACTCTCACAACTACAATTTTTAATACAAATGCAGATGTCCAGTTGATTTTAAGAAAATCATGTGAATATTTCTTACAGACACACACTGTGGAGGAAAATACAAGCAGTTGTCACTCCACATCTAGCTAACTTGGTCTCAGTCATTGACCGAGATTGCAATGTGGACCTTCTGCTGCATGGGTGTGATGACATCAGGAACCTATGGCTTGAGATATTTGGGAGCAAAGAGATGCTCCATGTACCTTATGTGAGGGTGGAAAGCGAGTGAGTATCTCTTGGCTGTATGATCATAATATCTATTCAGCACAAATACTTCCATTTGAGATGGATTTTTGAAAAATGCAAGTAAATTCAAGTGAATAACAGCACCAGTTAGATGCTATTCTGGCTAAAACATTAATAATGTGATTCCTCTGTCTTGCAAAATCACATTCATAACATTTGCCTGTGGCCTCTCCTACAGCTCCAGTGTCTTAATGGTACAAAGCCATAGCACAGGTGGCAACACCATGCATTGCCGCATGCCCTTCAGCTGGTGGATCAAAGACTTCCTGGATGGGCTCAGGATGCACACATCCAGACATGAAAGTAAATATCATACCATATAGGTGACATATCCAAATGCCTTCTGTCCTTAAGTTACTGTACATTGAAAGTCCTACTTTAATCCTAACGTATCAATGGCATTCTTCTTTGCAGCACATTCACCTCGTCATTTCCAAGAGTTGTTCTTGAACACTCCACTTGGCAGTTACTTGGATAAAAATGTGGATAAAAAAATGAGGAAAGAATTTTTCGAAAGGTACCTGCAGGATTTTGTTTCCATGACAATGAAAGTGGCATCAGATGAAGAATTGCAGGTGAGGGTACATAAAGTTATGTGTCCGCAGTGGCTTTGTCAATAAACTGCCATACCACTAATCTCCCTTCCTCAATGTAATGGAAAATGTAGCATAGATTAAATAAAACCCTTTTTGACAAAGAGTCAGCTAAAACAAAACATTATAAGCTCTAGAAAGACAGACTTTTTTGCAGTTCTTTCCTATTGCA
The DNA here is from genome assembly GCF_023349555.1 of Cebidichthys violaceus. Taxonomy (NCBI): domain Eukaryota; kingdom Metazoa; phylum Chordata; class Actinopteri; order Perciformes; family Stichaeidae; genus Cebidichthys; species Cebidichthys violaceus. The sequence goes on along the minus strand of NW_027176905.1, from coordinate 372,515 downwards.
TTATCACAGGGATTTGTATTTTTCTGATCCTTTCGTACAGTAGCTACATATTGAAATATACACTGAGTGACCATTATGACAATTATAATCTGAAACACATTTAACAGGAATGAACAGGAACACCTTACAGTAACAGGAGCATTATAGACTGCTCACACAAGGGAAATATACTAAGAAAATGGTATTGTGCCAATGTGAGTTACGGTTGTCATTGAATTTGTGGTAGCTATCTGCGTGTATTCAGCTTTTGATTTACTAAGGCAGCAGCTCATTACACTGTCAGCCCCTGGACCTTAATGTCTGAAGAATAGAAATGACAGTAAAGTTGCGCCTGCAATGGTTTTCCAAGTGTATTGATTGTTTTACTTTCCACGATTAGTCCAGGGGATGAGGAGAGTAACAATAGAATGAATCAGGGGAAAAACAATCAAGGAAACTAAGGTATATGCATTAACAAGGAATTTATTGAGAAATTAAACTCTCAAACACTTTATACAAACAACAACGGAACATTGAATTAAAAATACTACGTCAAACACCAAAATCACATACAAAGACATTCTCTCTCCAAGAGGGAGTAAGTTTGCAGAAACTAGCATAATAGTAACACGCAGGCCAAAGTCTGCCACTGCATCGTCTGTGGTGCTCTCCAGCTCCTTTATACCAGACCCTGATGAGTGATTGATTGAAATCAGCCGCATACAATCACTCACTGCAGCTGCAAGGCAGAGGAGGGCGGCACCCGGCGAGAGAGCAGATAGAAAACACAACACACGTCACAATGGCACACAACAGACAGTTAAATTCAAGTCTGATAAATACAAACCAAAAATACCCATCCACTATTTGTTTGCATTACAACGATCAGATATTTACGGCCATTAATGATGGCCTACTTACTGCAATTTTTATTAAGTTTGTTAACTTACCTCAATGGGATTCCTCATTAATATTGCTGTAGTTCAAAACAAATGCTGTATTATTAATTAATTAATCTACTTGTGCATTTACTCCTTAGTTCTTGTGTCACTCCCTGGCCAGCTGTGTTGATGAAGTACAAAGACGAAAAAGAGATGAAGATGAGCTTTCTCTTCCTCAAATCCACATCGCCTACCACTTCTACCAAAGTCGTCTTCAGAACCTCTCACGGATGATGTCTCTTCAGCCTAATGTTGTTTCTCTTTTGGGTAGAAACAAGCACATTATAAATTGTCCAGAGATGGTAAATGCATTTCTAAATTTCAGTTTTCTCAGACTGCAAATGAATAGCCATCCTACAAACGTGAGGCCTGTACACCTACATTCTGACCATGGATGTTGTCTACCCCTAAACAAAGCCAATGAAAGCCATAGAGTTTAAAAATAAAAATGTCAATGATTGTCTGATAGGGTGTTGTGCAGGGTACAACATACATATTTGGTGGAAAGTACACTCGCTTTCAAAATTGTTGTAACAATACATTGGAACTGCATTAACAAAAACACAAACAGAGAAAACCCAATATTGACCACCCTAAAATTATGTTACATTTAAGATTCTTTTATTTGGATGTTTTCTATATTATTAGGCACTTTTCATATATTTTTGCAATTTTTCAAAAATACTGAATCACTTCCAAACTATTGTTCTGTCCTGTAGGTTTTGGATGTCCATGCAGCCAAGGCGTGTGTTGAATGCCTGGAGTCTACTCATTTGGATACTGATGCTCTATGCCAGACCTGGTTAAAGCAGGTGAAGAGGCTGCAAGCCTCTTTGGAGTTGATTTGCTCTCAACATAATGCCAAACACTATGGAGAGCGATGCAAAGAAAGACTCAACGATGTCAGGTAAGATGCTGATGTACTGAAGTTGGATTAAAATACTAAATGGATTCTGTTTGGATGCTCTGGTTTCCTCCCACAGTCACAAGCAGGTTATTGGACTTGAACCCCAAATTGCCCAAAAGTGTGACATTTTTTTTTGTCCCCCATGTGTCTCTTTGAAAGGCTGGTGCAAATACCCAGGCCTATCATGAAGAGTTTGCTAGAATATGCTCTACTCTCTCATCACTAACTCCATGAGCTATTTAGAAACTGGATGGATGCATGTCTTACATAGTAATAAAATACCAAAGTAAAATTGTTTGTTTAATTTGTGACAGCTTTTATATATGCCAGAAATAGTTAGTGATCATGCTAAGGTCAGAAGAATTTATGAAAGTTTTATTAAATTCAATATGAAACCTATTAAGCTGCAGGGATATCGGACAGTGGTACTGTCTCACATTGCAAAGGCCATGTATTTAATGAGTGAGGTCGTCATCAAGTGCTTACCATCTCTGCTAACCAATTTTCTGGGGAAGCCGTGCACCGATGTAAAATACTGTTATGGAGGATGATGAATCTGTATATCAACAAATTAACTGTGACTTTGGTCTGAAATACTTTAAAGTAATGGCTGGAAGCGTATCTACATCCTCTCATTGTTTGTGGAACACATGCTGTTGGGTTTCCATAATGACGAGAATCAGCTCAGAACACTGGTGCTGAACCACATTCAAACCTTAAGCAAGGTGAGTAGATTTTTATTGACTAATAAATTCTAAAAAAACTTAAGCAGTGTGGCCTACATCAATGTGATGGGGGCTCTTTTTTGTAACCAACTACCTTTAGGGGAGTTTTGTTGTATTGTGATATATTTTAAAACACTTTTCAGCCAACTGAAACATCACCATTATGTCTGTTGTCTTATTCATGTCCAATGTTTTTCACCTATTTATAAGGTTCTAGAGGAAAATGCTGATGTGAAATCAATGAAGGCTTTTCAAGCTGTGGTTAAAGTACTAAAGTCCTGTAAGCAGGGGGCAAGTGATCAAATGTTCAGGTAAGTGCTTATTCATTTGACAGTTAAGTTATTTGTAATGACATAATGAAGTTATTTTGCTACACTCCTGTGAATCTGATTGCTATTGGTTTTATTTTCATAAAGGTTTGGACTTAAGTGTGCGGTGTGCATGAAGGAGCCCCAGGACCCTGTACTGCTCCCATGCCATCACATCTTCTGCTCAACATGCATCAGGGCAAGCCTTGATGCAGGACAGAACTCCTGCCCACATTGCAGACAACAGTTACCAAATGATTTTCAGCCACATGTCTCTGAAGATATCATGTGAGATTTTCATGTACCATTTAACATATGTATAAATCCAAAAGTGAAACTGTCTTCTCATGATCCAGAATCAGTTACAGAATAGCCATTGCAGACTTCATAGGGTTCGACTGTTAATGTGATGTAAGCTATTATCAACTTGATTCTTGGCCTTTACTTACTGCATCTGAAAAATGCTACAAACAGGATATCTGGTAAATGAACGGCGACAGGGTATCCTGTAAGAACTTCACCAGAGATGTCTGACTTAACTATCCAGTAATGTTTATTGAGATATCAGATGAATGACACATTTAATATGAAGTTGTATGTGGTTCTTAAAAACAAGCAAATAGAAACTAAAATACCAATTATTTATTATTAATAGGTAACAGTATAATTAGACAATTACACAGGCCATTGTATATCTATGTAGATAATTAAGTGTACAAGATTAGTTTTAACTGTACAGTGCTTAGCAGCTCTATTAAATGAGTTGTCTGCCATAAAAGAAATATGTGCACTCTCAGACACTGAGTAGTGTGACAGATCCAATTTTTTGATCGTGCATTCACTTATCCTGTATGTATAGACGAAAAGTGGAATACAAACTGAGGCAGGAAAGTGACCTGACAGAGTAATATTTGGGTACAGAGTTGGCCAAGTGTAGCCATATTTAAAAAATGTATATTAGACACTGATAACAATTCATTGTTTTTTATGTTGCATTTGATTTTTGTGAATCTGCAGGATTTCTATTCAGAAAAATGCAGAACTCAGGCGGCGTTGCAATGGTTTCTTCATTGATCTACTCTCCACTGTGTGCTTCAAGGACAACACGCCACCAGAAACACATGTCATCACCCACCTGTTGTCCTACCTGATGGTTGAGACAGGTACCACAAAATCAAACAAATTATCAGTTTCCTCTTTGTTTTCTTCAACTTCTTTTCTCATGAACCTGGATTTTTTTGACACTGTATGTGACAGCTTTGACCATTTGTACATACAATAATTCACTATTATTGGGGACCATTAAAGCTAATTTGTATTAGCTTCCTAGAAATATCACAGGTTCAGGCAAGTGGGTCAAAAAATGTCAAAGCAGCAGTCAGAGTAAATAATGAATCTTGCAGAAACATGCTTGCAATAGTCCACCCTCTCTTCCCCATTCTCTGTCTCTCTCTTTCTCAAACACACACACATCACAAGCCCTGATTCTCGAGTCCACTCATTTCTGTGCTTGTCTCAGACCTCAGTCCTGACAATTGTGCTACTGTAATGCTTAAAGTTGGAGGTTGGCAAGTCAAGTCAGGTTTGGGTGGTTGATTGATGCATATCTTTATGGGTAGGGCGGTGCAGATTGGCTACGGGTCGGGGGAGTTGCAGCTATTAAAGAACACTGACCTGTGCATCACTAAAAAGAAGACAAAACTTCCTAACAGTAACATGCTCAGCCTGACAGCTGAGAGTACCAACATTAGCCATGTTTGTTGTTTGTTTGTTCATTATGATATTGTTAGTTCATGTTTTCTTATATGTGAATGAGCCATAAGGTAGTTTGATATGGTTAGCAAGGACAATAATAATTAATCTTTTTTAATTTCTTTTATCCCCATTTTTTTCATATGTCGTTACTAATATTTACTCTAAATCATCTTTCAAACCAGAACATAAACAGATTCACACCAAAGATCTGTCGCCATTTGACGAGTCCCCAGATAGGAACCCAGTCGTGAGATCTGTGATCCTCAAGCTGCTTCTGAAGTTCAGGTAGGTAAACTAAATGTGTCATTGTAATGTTAAACTTCAACATCTACATTTAAATGATGAGCTATCTAGCACAGTGGTTCTCAACTGGTCTGGCTGCGGGACCCACCATCACCCCTTACTGACAAGCCGCGACCCAAATTTTCAACTTTTCAAATGTATTTAATGAAAAGATGGTGCAGTTTGAACCTGAGCTGAAAATGTCCTCTGCAGTCATAGTAGTAGGGAGCTCTCTTGTGCAGAGAAATTGTTCCTGTCAGTCCCCGTCCCACACATGTTTCACGTAAACGAGTAAAACTGCTTTGATTGTTACATCTGTAGATTCGTCCATTTGTAATACAAAATGGCCGCTTGCCTTAATTCGAGCTGTGGTCTTTTGTTTGATGTCATCCGACATGTCTTCAATTCGCCTACTTATAGTGTCATTTGACAGAGGTATAGTTTTCAGTTTATCTGCTGCGGATTGATTCAACACGTCCATGTCCATGGCTGCAGGTAAGTAAGACTCTTTTGTGATGTCCTCTTTGAAAGAGTTCAACAGGTTTATCTTTGAGAGAAGGGTGTTTTGTTTCCAAATGCCGCTTCAGTTTTGACGGCTTCATGCTTTCTTCTGCCAGAACCTCGCTGCACAAAACACACTGAGGTTTTTTCCCTCTTTTGTCCTCAATGTAAGAAAATCTACATCTCATGTAGTCGGTGTCGTACTTGCGTTTCGCTCAATTAGCATATAAAAACAAACTTTGTGTATTCTTCTATACTGTGAAATGGCGGGTGTGTATTAGCATTACAAAGCATTAACGCCAAATACTGTTAAGGAGTGTGAATAACTCCGCTGCATAAAAAATCCCCTTCAAAATAAAAGCCACAGGATTTTTTTTTTTTTTTCTCCAGGCAAAGGCCGACTGAAAATGGGTCCGGGACCCACCAGTTGAGAACCACTGATCTAGCAGATATAAATGTCAACTCTGTCATCAACACTGCAGAGGGGTTTGACAGCATTGCTGCTATAACTATATTGAGGGATTTGGTTGAGAGAAAATGTTTGAATAGATTTAAGCTCCTCTGCTTCATCTTGCAAAGCTTTTCTGCATTGTACCAATTTGATGATGAACTCAACTGTGTTTCAGTTTTGATGAAGTCCAGGAATATTTGCAACAACATTTGTCATCTATTGAAGAAAGCAGATTTGTGGATGAGGGGGATAAAGCCGAGCTGTACGCCTTGTACATAAACTGCTTGGAGGTAAAACATCTTTTAAACAAATATATAACAGTCCTGTGTAATCGTGTTTAATGATGTAAAAATGTACCAATAAAAGATGGAAAGAAGATTTCACTGAAGATTATATATAATGTAATGATATATTTATGAAGCAGCCCAAAAATGGTTTTGCTGTGAGAATCTATAAATGTAAGCTTCCAAAACCAATTCAGCTAAAAAGCTGCTAGAAAAAAAGGTGTAATGTGTAATGTCTGGCTAGCTTTTCTAGCAGGACATTTGTTATTATTATACAGTGTTTGAGTGCCAGATGGGTCCACTGTTTGCGTGGTAATAAAACAACTAGTGAGGCCAGATGTTGGAACGTAATGTGATTTCTGTTTATGCAGGTTTATGTGCAATGTCAGGGTAGTGTAAGTCTACAGGAGGTGTTTTATTTAGGCTCATTATTTACAGCAGGACAGTTACAGGATACCTTCCAGCAGAGGTCAGCAATTAGCTTTGACCATAGGCCATTTTTTTCAGCATTGTGGTACAGGTCTGCATGTCTCCAATGTTTTGTTGTTATAAAAAAAATGTATTTAAGAAAATGAAAATGTATTGATATGTTGATTGAGCTCCAGATGAGGCTGCAGTTTTAGATGTTAGAAGGTCATGTTTGGAATTTAAATGATAATCTTAAAAATCATGCAAAAGATTTGATGCAAGCTATGAAAGTGAAAGATTCTGCTCTGTCAGGTGGGCAGATACTTTTGCTAGAGGGCTGGATTTGGACCATGGGGCACTATTTGCCTACCACTGCCCTACAATATCTGAATAGGAAAGAAAGGGTTATGGAGGAGTTTGGATGACAGCTGTACCACAAACTTGTGTCTCAGTTTCTGTTCATTGCTGATTCAAGTCAATTGGAGTGACAATAAGCTTTAACATCCTTTCTTTGCAGGACTCCATGTGGGAGAAAATACCTCAGAAAAGCGACCCAGCAAAAGAGCTAAAGCTATTTTACAATGATGAAACACAATTCCTGCGCTGCATTTTGGCTGGAGTCCCTTCTGTTCCATCAGCAGTATCTATTCAACATCTGCAGCACATCGCACGATTGCGTCTGTCCCTTGCCATGGCTGCCCAGCTTATCAGTGATAATCTGTCTGGTAAGAGATAACTTCACTAATGCTGACAGTTTGCATTGGTTAGCAATACTTAAAAAATGGAATCCATTGAAATATGTTGCTGTTGCAGACAACAATGTCCCGGATGGAGCAGAAGATTTCCTGAACATGGTGATTAAGTTCTGTGAGGACAGTGGGAATGATTGGTACCGCGTTTACCTGATCCGCAAGCTCAGCGAATGGCAGGGTGTTGAGTCCGTCCAGATGCTGGTGAAACAAGCAAAGTTCAGCTGGCTGTTTCCAACAGAGATCCATCAGCAGGTACACCACCATTCATAAGTAAATCTACTGTTAAAAATGTATGTCACAATTATTACATGATGACAGACATGACAGTGGGGTCAATTATCAGCAGCACACCATCATTTGATACCAGCATTTGCAGGTCTGCATTTACTTAAACATGAAAAGAAACCATGGAGTCAAATTTATTCCAGTTATTGGACTATCTCTGAACCAGGGAGCCAACTGGACATCTCAAATTATTATTATTTTTGCTCCTCTAATTCCTTTCGTGATGTGACCAGAATGAAGATGGAGGCCAGATGGACCAGTATCTTGTGTGTGGAGAAGAATACAAGGCGGTGAGGGATGCAGTTGCCAGGGCAGTTGTGGACGGTAATGTCGAGCAGATAGAAGACATCTGTGAGGTATTTAAATTTAATTTAATTTAACAAACTCTTTTATTTTTAACCTTCAATCTATCAGGGTAGTTTATTTGAAATATTACTCTTTTAGTTTATAAGATGCATATAATGCATGGCATGATTTTTGAATTATTTAGTCTTTTTACTACAGATCAAATATACTTTACATCACATGTAATCATTCCCATCAATCAAACACTGCTGCTGTGTATTAGGAGAGTTTCTTCACTCTGTTTTTACCATTCAAGACATTCACGGTTTTTGGAAAATACACGAGCAGAGTCATGGAGTTTGGTCCAGTTGTGTAATCAACTGCTCTTAAAATGCATTACCTTGCAACGATGTTATGTTGACCAAAAAACAAGTTGAGTGACTTGATTTTTACTCTGATGGACTGCACAAATTTTCACACTGTATGGTAAAGATTGGAAATCAATGGTGGCCTGGAATGGAGCAAATATAGATCTACAAGTCTAAAACAAAATAGTTAAAGAGCCAAAACTTGCAAACACACTGGTTTGTTCCTTGAGAACTGTTTTCTTACCATAGTTGGTACTGGAACCAAATGCCCATTCAGTCTGAATAGAAGCTGTTCACTATTTAATCTTTGTTTGTTTTCCATTGATTTAGAAATGCACCGCGCCACCAAGGAAACGAACACTGTTCCTCCTCCTGGCGCTTTTCCGAGAGGTTACTACTCTGTACAGATCTGCAAATACAAGCCTTCATCCTACACCTGAGGTATGAAGAGTTATAAGATACACCTGATGTAGAAAAGGAATAATATATTACACATCTTAGACCATAGGACACAGGCAAGAGTTGAACAGGGGCGGATCTCATTCAGGACAACATGGCACAGATTTTGATTGTTTACTGGATTAGATTCTTTTTTTACTAATTGAATATGTGACTACGGGTAAAGACCAATCGGAAATCAAGTAATCCCTAATGAAAGGTACTGCTTCATTTAAAAGCATGTCGAACATGGAAAGTCAAGAATTCAAGGATCAATTATTGTCATTATGTAACACAGAGTTGCACCACGAAATGAAGTCTAGTCAATGAATGCTACACAAGAAAAGCATGACAAAACAAAAACACTAGACAAGTGCATTCTTTTTATTTGCGTGAGGAATGTAAACAGCAGCAACAAAAACACCATTGTCTGGGCAGATAATATGGCCGGCATCTTAACATAAAAAAAATTCAACATCAGTGAAAAATTGTCCATCAACTTTGACCATGTTTGAGCACCAATCATCATTGATGTAAACTAAATACAGAGTCCACCTCCTCTCATCCCTCCGGAGTTCTGCTCTCTGTTCGCCCATCAAGCACAGCTTGATCAGCAGTGGAGCAGCCACGATGGAGCCAGGTCTTTGTGAAGATGTGCACACAAGAATACAGTGACAGATTTCCTGTTGCTAGTCTTATGTCATCCATTTTATTTCCCTGTGACCGGATATTAGCCAGGAGCAGTCTGGGTAGTGGAATAGCCTTAGATCCGAGCTGGGTTAGTTTAGAGTCCATCTCGGCTCCCCTCCCTCTCCTCTTGGAGTGGTCGACTCCACTTTCTGTTGCATTTGGCCCAGCTGGTTTGGCTGGGGTGTCGGAGGATGGCGTGAGCAATGATCGTCTTAAGGTCCGCTGCACTTCATCCAATCCCCACACTTCCTTCTCTGATGATGATGAGTGTATCTCTGACATATGCAAAATGTGCTCCAGTAATAAAGACAAAAAGACAACAAATTAAAACAAAATATGTTTGTGGGAGCTACCGGCTGTGGTAGTAAATCTAAAATAATATAATCTTAGCCATAGCTAACTAATTTAACTTGAACAGCTTGCCTGCACATCGGGGGAATTTGTCAATCAAAAACGGAAACAATTTATATGATCATCCCTGATGACATTATCAGCATTATTTTTGCCAGACATTTAAACTCCAGAGCCGCATCAGACAAACAACAGTTTTCACAAGCTGAGGAGTACTCGCTGATTTTAATGTGGACTTCCCCTTTAACAACAAAAGTAAAACAATTAAATAACTGTTCATTGAAAACATGTGCTCCATGATGCAGAAATGTACATTGTTTTGACCAATTTTTTATCTCTCAACTTTGCCGAGCAGTGCTATTGATCAGCAACCTTGAGCTGATATTTTGTTTTCAAATGTTTATAATGGTGGTGTAAAAGTCTTGCTTATTAACTCTGTATGGCTTCTAATATCTCCCCATTAGCGCTACCAAGCATTTGGAGAGCTCATCCAGGGCTCAAGGTATTTACCTCAAAGAAAAGTAAGGGATTTTGCCTCAGCCTTGGTTCACAACAGGTTGGGAGCCCTGGCCCTGACCCCTGATCATACTATTGTGGACAACAATATCATCGAGCTGGCCATCCATCTGGCAGCTGTGCTGCTCACTGGGACTCACCTCCTGGTGATGCCGCTCAAGCACCTTGGTCTGTCTCCCAAAAATATGCAGGTAAACATGTGTCTGCATTTCTAGATCATTGCAACAACTCTTCCTAGTGTGAAATGACAGAAGGCTGTCAATTTTACTCCTTTAAGTTGCCTTACATAGTCTAGTGTTGGGAGTGTTTCTGAACTTGAGTGGATGGGAATTTTTATTCCAAGACCAATTGTTGTAACAGAACAATTCTCAGGAAACACCCTATAAATTACTTATAGCTTCAATAACAACTGATTATTACTTTCATGTTACTTTCATGTCCTTTTTTTAATCTAACAGGCGGCATTTATACCCACAATGCCTGATGACATGTTAACTGTTGCCCAGACAGCCATACAACAAGAATATGGGAACCTCACTTGGTATGGTAAGTACTTATCATTCATACAACCAGCTTTTGCAGCTTGGCATTCTCAAATAATTTCTTTCATAAAAAATGTCTATAATAGATGTCGGAAAAGTCTTTGGATATTCTGTGTTGCTCTGGGTTTGCATCATCATACTGAAGGCTAAAGGAGTCACATAAACAACATACTATTATTTAGTTTAGTTTATCTTCTGTCTCAATAATTCAGGTAATTTAAGTGTGTTTTAATTGGTTGATTGTTTTTCACAGTGTGTTCAAATAATCATCCATGCTTTGTTGATGAGGTAAGCTATTTTAATGCAGTTCCCATTCATTTAATTACATAGTGATTACAGACATGAAGTGATAAAATCGTCCAGTAGATACAAAAATTATTTAATCTGCTATCTTCCTCTGCAGTGTGGCCTGCCCATGCAGAGAGGCCGATGTCTGGAGTGTGGCCAAGAGGTTGGAGGGGACAATCATTCAGCCTTGTCTGGATTCAGACCAATTGAGCTGCAGCAGTGAGTGTCAAACAGGATTTTTGGGTGGGACATGATATGGGGGAGAGGGTCATTCAAAGTATTAAGTATATATTTGTTGTGGGCAAAAGAAACAAACTTTCAGTTAAAGTACTGGCAAAGTACATGCAAATCCTAAAATGTAAAGTTTTTAAATTCAAATGGAATGTTTTGGCGAACACAAGATCAATGACTACCCCACAAAAAATAAGTATCAATCAGTATTTTGATATTTAGGGTTTTTAAGTTGAAAAAATATTGAGAATTTCACCAGCTGCCAACATACTGTTGTGTGATTATTCCAGACTCCAAAAATACTTACTACTATTTAACCCTTTTTGAATGTAGTTGTAATACCAAATCATGTCCAGTTAGATTTAAACAACTCCTACGGACTACTAACTGACTGATGCTGTAATCTGTTGTTTTAGGGATTGCACAAAGCCTGGCCACATCCTAGGAGACCCTGCGCAGAGAAACAACCCAGACACCAAAAACATGTCTCTGTGTCCCTTCACTCTGGTCAGGCTGGTCACACATTTGGCCATGTTGCTGGGAGCCTCCAAGAAGTCCCAGGTGAGATGAAGAGTTAAGAGTCAAACTGAGATGTCACCCCTCTGGAAATGTACATCAGCAGTCACTGTGTAGTAGCACTTTATGAGCTTTAGGTAACTTTGTTGGATTGTAATTGCCAACATTATTGACATTGTGTCTATCTGAGATAATGATCTATCTGCAAAATAGATACAAAAACTTTGCCTGATCATTTTTTATCTGATTAAGACGTTGTGCCCAACTTTCTGTTCCTTCAGTTTGTCCAGCACATCATCCAGCCGCCTGTGGAGGATGTTCATTTGTTTCTCAGTCTGCACATAATAAAAGATCTGGATCAGCTGTCACAGGCACTGGGAAGAGGAGCTGATGACACCGTTACAACTGTCCACTTGGTGCTCAGATCCCTGCAAGAGCTAGTTCAGGCCAGTCCATGTAAGCCCACCACCAGTCACTCACTGGAATTGTTTGTCAGCTTCTATTACCACATCTTGTGTCTAAATTATGAATAGATGAGTCCCACCCAACACCGTGTGCTTGATGACTTAAGACACACCGTTGTTAATGTTCTTATCTGTTTCAATAAGCTCTTTAAACTCTTAACCATAAAGCAATAGTGCTGTTTGTACATTATGTCGGTCATATAATAAGCCTCTTATTCATCTTACCAATTCACCATTTGAGGCATTCTTGCTTGTTCAGTAATTCCAGGATTTTTGTCAGTCAAACAGGTTATAGAGGACACAAGAACACATTGAGAAATACTGATACTGTCTCCTGACCAAAAACATGAACACACAACCTACACAAATGACAACATTTTTGATCTTTGAATTTTCTAAATGTGTAGGATGTGCATAGAAAACTGTATTTGTATGAAAGGATTGTAATATTTCTGAAAGTTTCTGTTCATGTTTACATATTTTAAGGGGTTGATAATAGAACAGTGTGTAATCTATTTTACAAAATATCTTGTTTGACTTTGACTAGCTGGGATTGATCCTTACCTAACAACCAAAGCATCCAGAAACACCTGGGAAACTACAGTGGCTGCAGATATTATGACGCCTCAGTTGAGGGTATGACTTTTTACCATTTTATATTGTCCTTTTCCTCATATGGTGACGATGAAGCTTGTATATTTGAAAATGGTCAGTTTGACTCGTACATATGATGAATGGCCATGTATCTACTCAGTCATCAATGTCAATATGATAATCATTTTATTCTAAGCTAATTTTATTATAATTATCTAATTATTTTGTTTAATATTAATAAACTGCTTCTCTTCATATTCTCATATGTATCGTATAATGTTTATTTTTTTGCTCAATACACATTTTTCCATTGTTGCATTAAACTCTCATTCCACTACAACCAATATTTTGTGTCTAGGATCTTGATCAACTCCTGCAAGAAGCAAAAGGCAACATCAGGACCGACTCCCGTGTATCTTCCAACTTCATCATGAGGGCGGCCTTCGGTGACGATTGTACCTTCCTGACATCGCTGCCGCAGGGCTCTCAGGTCCACAGCTCGGCGGTGTGGAGCTGCAGGGAGAGGTTATCATTGCTCAGCCTCACACACATTGTAGAGCAGTATGACCAAAAGGAGAAGCTACCTCTTCTCTGGAGGTTCCTGCAGAAGGTGAATGACGTAAAGCCTTGTGACAAAATTGAATTGAATTGAAAATGGATTTGAATTCACCTTTCCATCCAACAGTTTGGTCCAAAGCAAGAAATCTTGACAACTACTTACCAGATTGTTGTGAAATTTGCTATAGATACTCATTTCCAAAAGATGATTCGTAATTTCATTTTTGACCTCCTGGCTTTTGATCTAGGGCCACCAGTAATTCAAAGTTTCCACTTCAACACAAAACATTAAAATCTAATTAGTGGATTAACTTTAGTAACTTCATCAGATGATGAACTTTTAGGCAACCTTTAGACTAAATGTCAACCATGCCCACAAGATATTTTATCATCTAAAAGTCATATTTTGATGAGTACATTCTTGCTCCTGAGGGGATACACCCTTCTTATTATAACAGCCCAGCGTATGCTCTTCCACCACATACATTTCCCATTACCCAATAATGTTTTGCAAAAAAAAGTAATGAACATACATACATACATTTATCTATTTTGTCATCCGTGTGATTGAAATGTTGGAGTGGAAAATGTCCTCATTGTCCCAGTTATGTTTCAAAGCAAAGAAAATCAGAAAAAAAATCTAAAACGAAAAATTACTTTTTCATCTCAACAGCTAGTAACATCAGTAAAATAAAAAATGGACTATAGAAGTATTAAGGTCATTTATCTTAAAAACTCTGCATATGCAGCAAATGGTTATGAGGCATGATTATCATCAGTTTCATTTGTGTTTTTATTCTTCAGGAGAGAGACTTTCGGCAGATTAAGCTCCTTCCAGACATCTTAATCCTGCAGAAACGCTTGGTGAGAAAGTTCCAGAACGCAACGGACCAGATAGTGGGCTCCATTGGAGAGTTCATTGAGAAGCAAACAGGTACAGCTTCAATATCGCTTAGCGATGACTTAACTTAAGCCTCCTTTGTTCTCAAAATGTTAACATTCAATAGACCGAAAACTAATGGACTGACTCTTAAGGCATGGGTCACGGGACAGAAAAAACTTCTTTTTTTTAAACATTTATTTTCTCCTTTCCTCATTCCATTTTTAGTCATACAAACTATGTAATTATTTTAAACAATTCTTGTTTCAGAAATGAGGATGTGGTATGAGAAACACATTGACATCTTCCTGAAAACATGGAATCTGCTCAGAGTGTCTGTAACCAGCAGTAAGTAAAGCACTTCTTTGTCTCCTTAAAGATTTACAGATGGGGCAGTCACAAGAGGGCATTTACATCTTTCCTTGTACTCTCCTTTATTTTGTTATATTTTCTGTTTCACGTGTCTTGTCAACATTCAAGCAGAGTTGTGTTGTTTGCGTTTAAACTGTAATTACTGTAACTCTATTGTTGGAGCTTTGATACTCAATAATTAAAATGCATCTAGTCAATAGTTGGCTAATTTTCAATGTTGTGATTTTGCCCTCACACCACAAACTTCACTGGTTTCAAAGTGATAGTTCAAATTCAATTAAATACATACTTATGTTGTAGTGGACATAAGGAATCATGCATATGTCCTATACAACTTACAGATGAGTTGAAGATCCCAGATGAATTTTGCAGTGAGGATTTGAACTTGAACAGCGACCTGCAGTACCTCCTGCCCCGGCGGCAGGGTCCAGGCCTGTGTTCCACAGGGCTGGTCAGCTACTTGGTGGCGCTACACAATGAGCTGGTGAACGCTGTGGACAGCCACACCGGAGACAACAGCAGGTACAAAACGGCTAGAAAACAGAAGTTTGTTGTCCAGCAAAGAGAAGAAGATAATGTTTCAGTTTGATGCTAAATGCTGTTTTAACAATGCTGTAATAATTACAGCAAGCAAAACCTCTTTCAGTGCTATGAACATCAAGGTTTTGCATGGTGTAGTTGTTCTTCCTGTTCATATTTGCCATTAAAGGTCCATTTGTATTGCACTTTCAATGCAAGGGATGAAGGCCAACATCCACAATCCTGGTTGTGTGTAAAAACATATTCCAAAGCTTATCAGAGGTCAATGAGACTTCAGTTTGACAGATCCTAGGCCTGTCTTTGAAAAGCTTGCTAATGTGAATCTGATATAAACGACTGTGAACAAACTAAACATGCACAGCATAATGACCCTCAATCTTTGTTGATGATAAATGTATACATTTTTTAGTAGCACAAAGAAAAATTATACTATGGACAATCAATGTCAACATGTTTGCTGAAAACAAAACTTGTTTGATGTATTCCAAAAGTCTGGAACAACCTTTAAACATAAATAGTTTGGAAAAAGAAATGTCACTCCAGAACAAAAAAAGTTCATATTTATGTTGTGATGTCTGCAGCAGTTACAAGGTGACTGTGGCAGAGCTAACGGAGCAGCATGTCATACGCTATGAGCTGGAGAAGGACCTGCTCCCTCTGGTTTTATCCAACTGCCAGTACAGTTTGGAACGTGGCCATGAGACGATATCACAATATGACTTACCCAGGATCCAGCAGCAGATCCTCACCCGCTTCCTGCAGGGAAAACCACACATCACCCGCACAGTGAGTCCACACAGTCTGGATGGTTTCAAGAAAATGACAAAACCTTTACCAGCCATTTACAGTCTATTGTTGCCTGGATTGTGCACCACATTGGGGAGGAACAGACATGCCTTATGCTGCACAGAAGGATACATATACTCCTGGAATAGTGGTATTATGTCAGGCTACAACAAACCAAAACAACAGAAAACAGACATATGTTTGTTTGACTTGGTTTGTTCTAAACTGTCATATTGTTTTTTAGTTGTAAGCAAACCTAGGTTTTTTTGTGTTGCTATTTATCAACCAAGACATTTTCACCAAGCAAATTGCAACTTTATTGTCATTGTATCTGCTCTGTGTTGCATTACTTGTTTTAATGTGTTATCTCTTTGCTTTACTATACTCACCTTATTTTATGCTTTATTTTAGGGAATTCCTACTCTGGTCAACACACAAGAGAGAGACTATGAAACCATTTTCAAAGCTGTTAAAGGAAAAGTGCATCAGGTAAATTATTGATGACATATTATACATTATACAATGAGATTTTCCTTAAATGTACTTCATCTTACCTAGTCAAACACACAAATATATAATACATGCATTTAAGAAAAGACATCTACTAAGGCTTACATTTAAGATTATTTTCATTAACAATTAAGCTATTTGGTTATTTTTTGTCAATAAAGCATCAGAAAATAGTAAAATTGTCAGAAGTTACCATCAGGGTGTTCTGATCAGTAATTGGGGGAATTCTGTTGTGAGGGGGAAACCCTGAGGACACAAAATCGCAAATCATTGAGCTCCACACACTATAGGAACAAAACTGTTCGAGTTCTTATTCAAAGTTGCTATGTGTTGGGTCTCTCACATTTTCAACATCTGCTAAGATCTGAAAAATCTTTTAGTGAGGGACCTGCCTTTAAAGAAACAGAACAAAGAAATAACTCTGACTACAAAAACAGAGCGGCCAAGAATGACAAACTACCACTGTGGTAGATATACTGTGGAGTTGAAGAGTTGATGGGAGGCAGATGTGCAGACTGGACAAGTGAGGGAAATGAGCCGTAATCAGGAAGGAAGCAACACCCACAACACATACAAACAGAGACAGAAAGAGGGAAACACAGGGAAACACAAGGGAAACAGCAGAGTTCCTGAAATGTTTTGTTTTGCATCCAACACCCACAGATATTCAATTTACAATGATAGAAAATATGAGGGCACCAAATCCTCTCATGTGACAAGCTGAAACCAGAGACTTGTTGTATCTGTATACGGTTACAGTCTAACATGCTAGATGTTTATTTTTGACATCAACAATAAAACAATCACTTGTTCAAAGTGCTGCTTGGTTGTAATTGAAATAGTAAAAAAAAAACACCTAAATGCTATGAATCATTTAATTACATTGCGGATGATCATTTTGTTCAATGGTAGGTATCTTATCTAGAAGGTAGTTTATATAGTTAAACATTCAGTCAATTATTTCTATGAAACTTGACAGTGGTGATGTACTTAATGTGGCTTCAGGCTTCATTCATACTTTGTTGTTCCTCCAGGACTCTCTGTCCTCCCTGACCCGGAACGCCTTGTCTAGAGAGCTGGACTGCTTGAACGATGTGTGTGAGGCGCTCAAGATCACGGAGCTGCTCCTGGGTTTCCTCTCAATGACTGGTGGTGATCCCATGATGTCGTTGGTCACTTACCTCCAGGACATCCTGAGGATGGCCAATCACATCGATCGTCACATATTGCAGGTCAATACATATTTAGCATCTTTGTCAGGAGTGAGGAAGGGATCTGTCATTGGCCAATAGAAACAGGAGATCAGCAAGCAAAACCCGACTATTGTTTTAAGACAGAGATGAAAAATTGTGAAGCTATCCTTTGATGCATCATAACTACTTTTGGGTTGTAAGTGAAGTAATTACCACCACTACAGTTGGACAAAAGAGCTCTAAAAACAAACTTAATACATCATTTCACTCTTACTTGCAATGTATCACTCCACTAACCCTAAACAACTACAAACACTAGAGGCAATGTACACCATGTCATGTAGTTCCCCATCTACAAAAAAATAGGGACATTTTAAACAATAAAGAATACATTAATTGCCGTTAATTAAATAATATCAATCGTGCAAATAAACAAAATTAATCTACCATATAAAGCTTCCCAAAAATAAATCTCAATATATCCTCAAAACCCGAAAACTAAAAAAGATACTTTAGACGTAAATTAATTAATACATTTTTTTAATCCCAGTTGTTGATGCTTTCAGACTGCATGTAACAGACTCTTTGCTCTGCTGCGTTGTCTCCTCAGGCTCTGGGCAGATGCAACCTCAGACACTGTGTTTCTCTGTGGCAACTCCTCTCCTCCCTCAAATCTGAAAACATGCTGCGTCTCAACAGGGTAAGTGTTGCTTTTGCAGCATTTTTGGAGCTGGTTAAATGTAAAACACGAGCGCTGAATAGAAAATCACTCAAAAGAAGTTGTGCGATTATGTCCCATCAAAATATTTCAGTGCACTACACCTGTTTGTCTAAGTAATATTTTCAGTTATTTATTCATTCATTCATTATTTGGCTCATTTTACTGTATACTTCAAAACAAAACATTTCACTTGGAATATGCACTGTGATTTAACATACATATAAAATACCTCACTCCGTGTTTCTATAAAAAGGAGCCCTTTTCTGGGTATCCAGCCGAGTACCTGATACCACTGACAGAGGAGGAAAAGATTGAGCTGAAAGGCTTCGTGTCGAGGGGAAACGTGGACCAATGGCTGCTTGAGATGCACGAGTTCCTCCTGTTGAGTCTGGGCCGCCTCAGGGCCACCGACGACTACAATCCATCCTGGGGGTAAACCTGTTGAACAAAGTATTTTCTTGTTGATGCTATTGTTTCCCCCAATAGCCCTGAAAAGAGATTTAATGAAGTTATTAGACTTCCAATAGTCATTTTAACTCAAGTGGGAATGGTGTTTTAATAATTCTCATTATTTTTGTTCATTTAATTTTGGTTAACTTGGACTGCTTTGTCATGAAGCTATAAAACAGAGAGAAAACCTTTGAATTTTGTGTAATATGTTTTCTGTGGTTGGCTCCTGTCAATCACAACCAGTCAACAGCAAATGTACAGTAATGAAAAACATAAAAGAATGCAGGTAAATTTTAAAAAAACTACCATGATGCTGAATAAATGCTAGACTGGGTGGTTTTAAGGGACGGATGGTTACGGTTAGGGGTTAGGGATAGGAAGCGCATGCACAGAATTGGACATGTGTCCCTCCAGGCCATCCACTCTAGCATCAGCCATCACACTGGTGCTGAACTTTAATTTTGATATGCAATTGCTTTAATTTTCTGTTTTTAGCTTTCCTGTATGCAAATATGGTGCTTATCATCCACACTTCTTTTTCTCAGTGTAAAAGAGACGGTGTGTGCCTACATGGACCGTAAAGAAGTGAAGGTGCCTTCTCACGTGGAAGACAAGTTTCCTGAAAATCTGCTACTGTCCAAGATTGTGGAGACCTGGAAATGTGCTGTCACAGCCAAACAGGACTGGATGATGGAGGGATGAACCGGACAACTTAAGAGCGATGCAATTTAATCAGGTTAATCAGGCTGATCTCAAAGCCAAATAAGTTAGATTTAACTTGGTTCTTTACTTCGTTACTGTTTTTACTATTTTTTTACTATTTTTTCTGTGATAATAATGTATAAAAGACCAAAAAATTACCTTAAGGCTTTTGGAAACAATGAAGCATACCAGCACTGATTGAACTTGATGAAACACTGCCTTGAATATAGGTTGCCGTGTGTTAACAGCTTATTTACTGCCTTTTGTCACTATATTAGAAATCATTTGAAGAATTACTGTCTGAGTCTCATTGGAAAAAAATGTCAGGACCTAGTCAGGAAAATGTTGTAAGACTTTGACAAGCATATAATGTGCAACTGTTTTATATTATCAGTTTCAGAATTACTCTTTACATTTTGGGGCTAACATTTCTTTTACTATTGACCACCAGAATATGAAAATTAGGGCAGGGAATCTGTATGGTGGTACAATAAACTAGTACAGAAAAAAATGAAACTCCACATTTTATACTTAATTTTTTCTACACATTTAAGCATATATAGCTGACGGTTTGTGTGGAATTGATTGAAGAGTGTTTGATGATTTATCTGGATTATGTTTGCTTGCTTAGTCGCCTCATGTTTGGGGTTATAGACTCAATATAGAAAATTATAGAAAATCATGATCGTGTGATGTCACCCATGAGTGACGACAGGGATGTTTGAAACCCTGCATATGGATGCACTCTTCACTGATATTTTCCAGTTTCAAAAAAATCTAAATCAGGAAATGGGATTCAAACATCTCCGAGCTCTTTAAGTCTTTAAAATTGTATTAACGAAACAACTTATTTGCTTTATTTTGAAATGTCAAGTAATATATGTGTTACAAGGCTACAGATCCCACAGTGATGTCCAACATCTGCTTACATTCTGGCCGACAGCCATAAACCCAGAGGTATCTGATTTTATGTAAAACTGTGAAAAGCAAGTAACTTTTTAAAATTGTAAATCTGAAAACAGTAAATGTTCATACTTCTATCTTTCAAATGATTATTCAATTTGGAAATGATTTAATTTGTGTTACCAATCAATAAATCAATATACATGTGTAGCCTGAGATATCTGTCTTACTAAACATATCTATTGTTTTGAGAGTAAACGTGTTTTTTTGGCATATATTATGGTCACTAATTTAAATGAATGCAGCTTTTAATTCTAATCTGATCCAAGAAAGAAACATTTGATCTGTGGGTCCAGTCTTAACATAATCAAGGAGATTGTGATCGGTCAGATCAGGATTTGTAAGTAGTACACTAGTGTGTAACTAGTAATGTAGTAATATCGTAGTGTTTTTCAAAACTTTAAAGAAATTTATGCTACGAAAAAAGAAAAAATTAGCCTGGTCTTGGTCCCATTGAAGATATGAAATCTTATGTAACAAAGAACTGCAGGGACTGCCAATTTGCTGTCAATTTACATTAGTCACTTTTTTTTTTTCAATTCAATTTAGGGTTAACATTTGGAACTTTTCCGTGAGATTTCAACTTTAGTCCTTATTATACAGCCTATTGTCAATGTAAACAATACTCATTCCAGTTCTACCATCATGATTACTTAAAAACCCACAATTAGCTAATCCTGGCTTTAAATGAACAATTATAATCTTGATATTAATTTAAAGGACACGCTTATCCAAGGGAAGTGAACGAGTGAAGCAGCATCCAGATTGTTTTGAGTAACAGAACAAATAGACAAGAATAAATATGACCATTTAACAAAAGTTGTTTTATTCTCATGTAAATAATTTACATCATCTTTTTTTGCAAAAATAAAATGAAACCCAACCAACAAGACACACATTGGACTTATCCATTTCAGACTTAAGAATATGAGAATA
The DNA here is from genome assembly GCF_023349555.1 of Cebidichthys violaceus. NCBI lineage: Eukaryota > Metazoa > Chordata > Actinopteri > Perciformes > Stichaeidae > Cebidichthys > Cebidichthys violaceus. The sequence goes on along the minus strand of NW_027176905.1, from coordinate 351,043 downwards.
TTTTTTTGGGAAATCCTAACGAATGCTTTAACAAAAGTGTTCATTTTCAGGGCCTGAATTCCTGTTCCCCCCAACTGCCAGTCTACTGGTCCACCTGCCATGATCGGGCCAAACGGCACAGCAGACAAAATACAGAACGTCAAGGAACAACACAAAAATAAAGAGCAAGTTAAAAAAAATATTGGTGCAACAGAAATTGGGGCTGGCCAAATTTCTTTACCGAGAAATCTACACCCAAGGAGACAAGATGACAAAAAACAAAAAATAAAAACCTCATTCCAGTGTACCAACTGTTTTTGGGGATAATACAATATGATTTATGATACAAAATGTTCTTGCAAAGTTGTATTAACACACTATCAATGGATACTAAAGACAGGCTCTGTCAGCTGTGACTGATACACTGGTGTATGGTCATACTAAAAAAAGGTTTATACCAACTTACAGATGCTAAAAAACTAAATTCAGTGCAAAAGCACAGCTTCTCTTAACGTCTCCCGTTGTGATTTCTGCGATGGTCAGTCCGGACAAGCATCACAGCAGAAGGAGAGTTAATTTTATCTTCCATGTACTGAAGGAGAAATTGCTCTGTGTTGTTGAAGGTGTAATTTTGTCCATCAGTTCTGGTTTTTCATTCCCTGTGGTTTGCCCGGTTTCTTATCCTGCTGCTGCAGCTGCAGCTGCTGCTGCTGGCCCCTACCGGGACCGGTCATTCCTCTGCCGCGACCGCCAAACAGACCTACAGAGAGAAATGTAAAGAGAAACGTCTGTCAATTATAGTCAGCTGTGAGAGAGAATTATTGTTCGACCAATTAGTGGCGCTCCAAAGACACAAAATGTAATTCTTGAGCTATCTTACAACTGTTTTGAGTAAAACCCTTGGTATTCCTGAGAGAGTGTGGACTTTATAATAGCAGAGAAATTTGGAAACAACCAAAAACAGACATGCCAATACTCCTATTAAGACAGCAGGCATAAATAAAACGCATCTGCCGCAGCCTGTCCGATGAGCAGGGAGTGTTTTCATTCACCTCGGCCAGCTCCTCCTCCTCTTCCTCCTCCTTTGCCCTGCTGTTTGTTCTGCTGGGGGCCTCCACGTCCACGGCCCTTGGACACCACCTCCTCCTTCACCATGTCGATGATCTCATCAGGGATTCGCAGGTACTTGATGGTGCTTCCTCTGATGTAGCACTCGGGCATCCTCCAGAACTTATCTCCATCCTGTTAAGAGTGGAGTGGGGGTGTCAGTGCAATCATAATGTCACTTTTTGACAACAAATAAGTTGGAGTTTGGTAAAAAGGGCTGGCACAGCAAGCTTCAGCATACACATTTTTGGCCTGTAGAAGATCTATATGCTAGGTTGTATTGTTTTCTATTGTACTGTTTTAATGGGAGTGATCGCCAGTTTTTGTTGTCTGTTTTTTTCTTTCTTATGTAATTATTTACAGGCCAAAAAAAACTTTAATGTGTACTTTGGAGTGACTGTTAAAGGCCTCTGTGATTATTGGCCACAAACACTTGGTTTCATGCCCGTTACATTTTCAGAGGAATGCACCTCATTGACGGCGGACTCTGCAGACAACACTGACACCTACAGCGAACTCTAAATGTAAACACTGGACCACAGAGATGTCTATTTTTCCTTCCCTACAGAAAGAAGCATCGTTTCTACAGTTCTAGTGACAGCACAGAAGTGAGACCAGAGCTCAGCTTTACCCTTGAGGTGCAAATGACTTCTCTCAGGTTGATGTTCATCCAGTTGTCACAGCTCACCAGGTGACCGTTGTACGTCTCTCCGTTCTTCAGCTCCACCAGCTGAGGAGAGAAAGGACACACACAAAAACAGCCAGCTGCTTTAGAGCCTTGAAGAGACAATACAGGACAGATGAAGGAAGCTAGAGAACAGTTTTTCTCATGGTATACACCACAAAACAAGAACAGCCAATGAAATTTGAAAGTACAGAAAGAAGTTTAGATTGGATGTACAGTGCCTTTCTAAAGTATTAACCCCCGCAATGTTTTCCATGTGTTGTAGCATTACAACATTTACAATTACAATTTAAATTGATATTTATTTAGATTTTTGTTAGTGGACCCACACAAAATACTTAATTAAATAATTGAAAAGTGGTGAGTGCATTTGTTTTCACCCGCTTTGCTGTGAAGCCCTTAAATAAAACCAGGTGCTACCAATTACTTTAAGAGTTCAGGGACCAAATTCAGGATGGGGTTCTAAAAAAAATGTCATCTGAAATCCCCCAGTGCATCATTAAATCCATTATTACAAAATGGAAAGAATATGGCACCACAACAAACCTGCCAAGAGAGGACCAATGCTTACGAAAAGGCAAGGAGGACATGAATGAAGAGGGGCAACAAAGAGACCAAAAATAACCCTGAAGGAGTTGGAAAGCTCCACAGCAAAGATTGGAGTAAATATGTCAAGTTGCCCCATGTACAACGCTAACATCAGCTCCTTGAAATAGTTCAGTGTCTCCTCACCATAGGGTGGTTCTGGGCAGTCTTCAGCAGAGATAGTGGAAGCTGTAAAATAACAGAAAAACATGGTCACACTCATGAATCCACCTGCCATGAACAGTACTTAGTAAACGTTGGTTTCTCCCCTTCATACAATCCTACTATAAGTAGCCCGATACATTGGACAAACTATTGTTCACCCCGCTGTGCTTTTAGCGAAAGAGCAGCTTCTTTGCAGTTTCTAATTATATGTATTTAAAAAAATTCCAGAAAGCGTTTTTCCTACAGTCTGTAACGTTATTCCTAGCGTCAGGCTAACATACCTTTACTACAGTAACGTTAGCTACTTTAACTTAGCTTAGCATCACGTAGCCCAGCGCCACAGTGCTGCTAACACAGTTAGCTTTAGCTAAGTAGCAAGCGTGCTACTAGAAATCTATCAACTAGCATCGTTTCATTTTAACACCGCAGTTAAATACTTACCATTGCGAAAGTAACTGTTTCGGATTTTGTCTCACTCGCTGTCTTGGCCCTTCACTGACACGATTTGGATTTTAGCTTCTATTCTTCTTCGTCTTCTGCTGATGAGCTTCCGGCTCTGCGGTGTGTCATCATGGCTGTAATATACGATGCTGCCCTCCACAGGCCAGAAGCAGTCACTGCGAAATAATAGCTTATATTTTACCTTCCAAAACACAGTATTTGTTTATTCTTATTATCATGAAATCTAAGCTATAGGTATTAACTGACACTTAATGTTGTGTTACAGAAATAATAAATAACCGAGAAATGAGGGATATTTTTACCCATTACTTATTTTTTACATTTTGAGTAGGACTCATAAGAAGTGATTCAGGCAGATAATTTATTTTATTTACAGTGAAAATATTTTTTTAAATTCTGACAAATGAAAACAAAGATGTGTAAATCCTGTAAGAGTGGTAAAACATATGCTTTGAAGCTTCATCTGAGTTAAATATGTCTGTTGTTGTCTTTCTGTAATTTTATCATACTGTTTTTTAATGTATTATTCCTCATAATATATTATTTCTTTCTAAATAAATAATTGCATAATTTCGTCTATATGTCATTCAGAGTGTAATTCGTTGGAATTAGTTATTTATTTGATTATTTTCCATTCATTGCGCATCTTATTTATTTATTTGTTCATTGCGTCACCTCAGCGTCTCATCGCTAACGTGATGACGTCAATTTTCACGCAGCGAGCAGGGCCGCTTTTTATTTGTGTGTGGCAGACGGAGCCTTCAGCTGTGGAGGGTACTGGCTCTCTTTACGGTCCTGCCTCAAAAATAAAGACCGGAAAAAAAGGCGACGAAACCTCTGCAACAGGACGGGAGATGGATAACAGCAAACGGACTGTGGTCGTTACAGGTTTGTCTTCTCTTTTTTTTGTGTAGCCATTTGTTTTGTCGTCTCTGTCGGTAAACTGAACATTAGGTGTGAAGTGGAGGAAAAGTTGTGCAGATGACAGCTGCTAACGTTAATGGCGTCAGGCTCTCGCTGCTTCACTCCGCTGGATGTGTACACAGTTGAAACGTGTTGCTTACAGTTTGAACATTAGCATAGTATCAGTGGTATTCAAGTAACGTTATGTTTCTATATTTATATTATAACCGCTACTGACAAGCTCGGGAAAATTATCTTTTTGTTGTTTACTGTCTTTCTTCAAAGGCCACATCAAACAAAAGTAAGCTCGACATGTTCAACTAAGCGTGAATAAATATCTACACCAACACCATCCAGCAGAGATGTAATGTTGGTAGAGTCTCTATTGTGTAAATCTTTGTGAAACACGTTAATGATAGAAATGTGGCCGTGATTCATAGAGACAATAGTCAAATCAAAGTTCTCTCAAACAGTAGTTTATGGTTCATATCAGCACGATATCAAATATATAACTATCACGTTGATATTTGTAATCGACAGACAGAGCAACCATACATGAGCAATCCATAAAACTATTACCTTTTACTCTAATACTTAGTATTTTGTAGGATTCATGAGTATCTCAGGGGGGTGTTTTGTTGTGATAGTGTTTCCTTTTTCAACGTTTCTGACAAAGAAAGAGTGTCTAAATGTTTCTTCTGCATGGCTTTGTATTATGACATGAAAGTCTGTCATAGAAGCTGCCTTGCATGTTTCATTTTAGGAAAAAACTCTTTGCATCCCTATTTAATTAATTAAACAACAAAAACAAGATTGTAACTTCACTTCCAGCCACTTACAACTATTCTCTAATCGCACAAACTACAGTGTTGAACACTGGATCTGTGGAGGATAACAGAAGCAGTGACTTCTCAGACACAAAGGGGTGCAGGAGCCTGCGGTCCCAGCTGATAGGAGATGTGTAGATTTCCTGGGAACGGCGCCTTCACAATAGCGAGCTGGCTGGCAGCTGCCGGCCCCTCGCTCTGCTCCTTTTCAGCAGCCTGTCAGACAGACTGATCCCCCTCCACCCAACCCCCAGGGACCCACTGACCCTTGTGAGGGTGGTGGAAGGGGATCAGGTATAGATCCCTACATAAACAAGCCTGAGTGAATAGCCATAGGCTGCTGCTGTGATTTTATAGGTCATATAGAGTAAAGCATGGAGCGACTTTTAGTGATAGTGATTGCTTTTAATTTGGTAATTCAAGGAAAGCAGCATGCTGCACTACTGTAGACATTTAAAGTTGTTATATAGGAGTGTTTGTTTTTCTGAAAATCTAGTGTTTTGGAAGTTTCAGGTCTGTATACTGTTAATAGTTTACATTCAATATCTGTTTCTCCAGAATTAAATGTATCTACTTAGTTTTTTGTAAATATGTCGAAGGGATCCCACCAGAAATACAATTGCACTTATATATGTTAAGAGAACAAACAGTACATGGTTCATTTTTGTTTATGGAAATGCATATTAATGTCATCATGTGTAGATGCAGGACAGCAACCAAAATAATGAATGTGTTTTGCAGGTTTTGGGCCATTTGGTGAGCACACGGTCAACGCCAGCTGGGTAGCGGTACAGGTGTGTTTTCCCCTTCCATTGCTGTTTTAATGCACATATTTATTATATCTGCAGTGTTATCATGAGCAGGATCTTCAATTTAAATTATTGTAATTCCCTATTTAGCCTTTCTTAATGTAGTAAAACAAGGCTAAACAAGTCATTAAGCTTTTCCAAAATGCTTTTATTTATTCTGGACAAAGCCCAAATCACTATTGATCACCTCTTAAATATGGCACACTGATAAAGCTCATCATGTTTTTAGCCACAACTTAAATAGTCTTCATGTTAAATGTTAGTAAATGCAATAAAATAAGAGCAAGTGTGACTTTTTCTAATTTAACTTCTCACGTTGAGCCTGTTTTTGTGGCGTTAACATGATGCTCTGATAGTTACCGGCCGGCTTCACACAGGGCTGCAGTGTGTCGGACGCTCTCTGTGTCCTGCATGTGGGGGGATGAGGGTGGTTGTCAGGGTGTCTAGACGGACTTGATAAGGATATTAAAAGGCAAACAAAAGGTCGCTTTGTGGCGGGGTCACAGACATGGTCAAACAAGCCTCTTTTCAATACAAGTGGGGGTCAGTGTCCGGGGCTCCTTGTCCTGCAGGGGACTGGGGGAGGTGTTTGTCCACTGGCTGTGAATTTGACAATTTATGATACTATTAATATTTACGATTGCATTTTTTGTTTCTTGCTTTTCTCATACAATTTAAGAAGACTGTTTAGTTTTCAAGTTAAAATTTTTGGGGTTTTCTTAATCATTTTTTTTTTTTTTTAAAGATAAGTGTAAAATAATGTTATTTGGAAAGGACAACAAAAATTAAAGAAACTGGTCCTCTAAAAAAAAAAAAAAAGGACTGACATCTACCTGCTTGAAGTTAAAAAACATGCCAATGATCATTAGCATTGGTTCTTTACCAATCAGAATCTGCCATAGTCCTTTAGTGCATAGCAAAGCACTGCAAAAGTCAAGAACTATGCATTTAAAATAGAAATTTATAATGAAAAAAAATATGTAAAATAAATCTGGTTTTTAAAATAAAAAGAGCTGTACTGTGTAAAAACTGTAACGGTCAGGTTTAAAGCGGAGGCCTAACGTTAATGCAACGTGTGGTGTCCGTGGGGTGGGATAAGAGTCCGTGTCTGTGAGGGCCTTGTTGATAAGGCCAGCTGCAGTCGGGAAGAAATGTGTACTTTCTCATTGGATTTCTATGAATTTTGATTTTTTTTTTTTTTGTGATTGAAAGTATTGTTTTAAACTTAAGATAATACAACTTTGACTATAGACTCTTAAGCTGACAACAGGCAATTCTATGGACATATTTTCAGTGGGCAGTGAGTGATGAGGGAATAGGCAAAGAGAGCAATGAGCAGTGTTCATTTATTAAATTAATACACATTTGGAGAAGAGGAAAAAGGATTAAATAAAAGTTGCTGTTTTACCAATAAGTGGTACATTTTGTTCATCAAGGTTATCTACTTCAGTTTCATAACTTGTGTGTTATTTAAGCTCAAAGATTCACCTTCTAGCTTTACTTATCGTCACCTTCGCCACTGTAAGATGTTTGGGTTAAAACCATCTATTTTAAGATGCAGGAAAGTATCTCAGGTTTTATGTTTTTGTTTGTCCCGACAGGAACTGAAGAAGCTCGGACTGGGCGGTGAAGTGGACCTGCATGTATCCGAGGTTCCTGTAGAGTACCAGACAGTCCAGAGTTTGGTTCCTTCATTATGGAAGAAGTATCATCCACTAGTAAGAAGAAAACGTGTTGTGACTTCTCCACTTTATTCCACTTTTAAAGGTGGAATACAGGAACTCTTGCCTGCCTCAGTTCCAGGTTATGATTTTATTTCCAGGTTTCAGGTCTTGTGTAAAGGGCAATGTAAGATGTAAGTTTATAATTGGATCTGCTAGGCCTTGAGAACAATCAGATGATAACAAATGTGTTCAACACATGCTGCATTAAATTAAATCACAAACCATTTTCAAATTATGCGACACATTACTAGCTTCAGTGTGTCTCTGACTCTAGCTTGTTAAAACATGTGAAATCTGTGTTTTGTGTCAAATAAAAGTGCATTTCTAGTCTTTTTTAGACACTTACGGTTCAAACAAATGGAGAAGTCAGGGAGAGCTGCCAGAGATGTGTTGTAGTATGTAATATTGATATTAATTCGGATTCTGATTCTTAATTCCGTTTTTTACTGATTCCTTTGTTTGCCAGTTGGTAGTTCATGTTGGAGTCTCGGGTATGGCCACCACCGTCACGTTGGAGAAGTGTGGCAGAAACCACGGCTACAAGGGCCTCGACAACAGCAGCTTCTGTCCTGATTCACAGTGTTGCATTGTGGGAGGCCCGGACTGTATCAACTCAGTTATTGACATGGAATCAGTCTGTAAGAGAGTGACCGCCTCTGGGCTGGGAGTAACTGTGTCCGTCTCCAAAGATGCTGGAAGGTAATTATTAACTTTACTTTTTTACATTTAGAATCAGCCTTTTTGTTTTGTCTCCCACCTCTTGATCACATGCTTTAGCTGCTGAGGGACGGAGACATAATGACACCTCACAAATCGGCCGTACATGACATTTACTATCTGCATAATTAGGTGTAGTTAGTTTGACAATTTCCATTCAGTTTGACAGATAGCCAACGTGAAACTGTGCAACAAAGTCTGGAGTAGAAGGATGCTGACTAGTAACAAAACATCTATAAATCAAAACTAACTTGTACCTTCTGGCAACTGAGTGTGACTTTGGCATTTCTGTACTAGATTTTCTGTAACTTATCTTGCGTTCAAGACAACTCTGAAGTCAAAGATTTCCAACCTCCTAGTAGAAAAAGTACAATGGAAAGCTCTCAAAGTCAGAGTTCCTACTTGTAACATCAGGGCAAATACATCTCCCCCGATTTCACAAAGAAGTAGTAGTATAACGTCACACAACAATGTAAGTGCACATTTTAAATAGTAAACCATCAACTAAAGGGCAATATAGTGTAAATTTGCCTAAATATAATTAAAGTAATACATTTAGTCATATAGTAAGAGTGTTCTGCATGTAACTTGATGTCAAAATATTACACCAACGTGCTAGCTGGTTATGGTAAACAAAGTTTTCTTCTCTGCACAAAAGTTATCTGGGAAAATGTTCAAATTGCCCCAAAAAGTGGAGGCTGCAGCGGAGAGTTAAATTGTATTTACACTTTCCAAAGAAACATTAGCTTGTGACGGTCAGCCATATTTTTATTTATTTGACTTTGGCACCTTGAACGCTTGGAGGTTTCTAGTCTGTCACAGAGTCTGATGTGTCTGTATACTGATATATGGCTTAGCGTGCGTTCATGTGTACAGCAGATCTATGTTGATGGTATGCAGAGACTTGCAGTCATTTGATGCTGTGTTTTCTTCCCTAACAGGTATTTATGTGATTTCACCTACTACACGTCTCTGTACCTGAGCCGTGGTCGCTCTGCCTTCGTTCATGTGCCTCCTCTTGAAAAGCCTTATAGCGGGGAAGACCTGGGCCGTGCGCTACAGGCCATCATCCAGCAGATGCTGGAGCTTCTGGACCAGGCCGAAGAGAAAATCCACTGCCAGCAGCACTTCCACTAAGTGACCTCCAGATGCCAACCAGCCTCTCCAGCCCTCAACACACAAGAGAAATTGCACTTAACCACAAGTAGCCAAACTTTCTTTCTTATTTTATTGTTGTCCTCACTTGGACAAAATGAAAACTTCAGAGTATCACATGTTTCAAGCGTTTGTTTCTCTTTGTTTTAGTTTTTTTGCTTCATGTTTTTCTAGCCCTGACTCAGTTATGTGTTAATGTCTCCCGATGGCGAGAAGATAAAATGGGAGTCTCAAGCCTAACTGTGCTGTTTCACACTTGATGTTGAATTGTTTCTTGAGTCCTTTTTCTTTATAAGAAGTTGTAATTTTGCCTTCTTTTACAAAGGTTATTTAAATCAGGGAACGGGTTGGTTCCAACTCATATTTCCCCCAATTTTGTCGGCCCAATTCTGACAAAAAAACCCACAAATCCACCCACTGAGATCTGGCCCCCAGGATGTGCAATGTTATTTTACAGATCTCAAGTTCAGTCCTTTAGTTGTAGGGAATTGTATTAATGGCTGCACAGTTATTTGAGAAAATAATGGGCATTGCAGTAATACAACAGAAAGTTTCCTCTGAGTGAGCTGTGTTTTGAAGTTGTGTACTACACAGAATATGGTAGTACATATTTTCTCTCTTGGTCATTTAACATACGAGTTGCTCATTTTTTTTAATCTTAAACTTTGTAAAATACCTGCAATTTTATCAAACTTTTTAAACCGTTTGCATCACTTAAAGCTCAAACTTGCAAAATCACAATTTTTTTTTTTTTTGTGCAACTCTGTTTTTAATTCATTGATAAAAAACAAAGCTTTCTGTTGTTCCCTTCATTGAATCAGATATTTGTGCTTAATTTTATCTGAGGATTTTATGAAGTTGGACTGTTCGTTCAGTCAGAGTTGGGCCTGGAATTTTATTTCTGTAGCACTTTCTTTATTTTAATTTTTTTTACTTAATCTGGATTATGGACAGCAATTGTAGCCGTGTGAATGCTTGCATTCAATATTTTTATTTTCAGTCACTTTAACTTTAAATATGTAGCTTTTCAGACATACCATTTTTTAAATCTTTTTTGCCCCACAAAAATTATAATGATGCATGTGAGGTATCCTGCTTTATAGGTGAGTTTTGCTTTATTTTCCTGAGCTTTGGTTTGTTCTGACCTCTTAAACAAACTGCAGCAGATCCAAACAGTGTGTTTGTAACGGTGCTTCTCCCAGTTGTAAATGTTCTGTTTTATGACATTTTTATTGGATTGTCCTCGGTTTCACTGTGTGGACCAGTGTTTCCCCGGCTGCTGAGTCGTCACAACAGCCTATGTCACCCAACACCGCTTCAGTTGGTTTTAGTTTAAATTTTAGCATTTAATGCCGTGCATTCTGCTTCAGCATCCCGTGTTTCCCCAGAAAAACTAGTTGTCTGTCATAAACTGTCTTGGCTATTCTTAGGTAACTAACACTGTGGTCTCATGGCCTTTCATTGAGTTTGTAATCAGTTAAGCAAGTTGCAAGTGTGTTTGAGTAAATATTGGTATTATTTTTTTAGCAGTGTGTGTCTTTTTAATTGCTATTCAGTCCCATGGTTTGTACCACAAAGATGCACCCTGGAGCACTGACCTGAACTGAAGTGAACTGCTTCTCAGACCTAATTTTTTCAACTTAAATCTATGTTGAGTGGTTTAAAAATCTCTAACGGACCTGTTGAAATGTCAGGCAGGTTTTAGTTCTGAGTTTGCAGGTGCTGATATTTTACTGCGTGGCTCTGTGGGTGCTGAGAAGTGAACGGGACGTGGAGGAGCTGCCCCTAAAATGACGACTCACAAAAGTGAAAGCCTCAATTTTACACATGAGGTGACCTCTGACCCTGTGCCTTGATGTTGTTTATGCGTGTTTATGAAAAGGCCTTAAAAATACTCAGCAGGTCTGCTCAAAATATTACTGATGCGGTCCAGTCAGATGTGTGGCTACCTCAAAAAATATTGTTTTCCTTTTGATCTCGGTTTGTGCTCTGTTGTACAATAATATTATGGCTCTGTGATAAATCGTGAGTTTCTCTGTTTCGGGAGAATCCTCTGAAAGGTGTCTTCTTCTGCTTCTGACATTAACAAAGCACTGTTACAGTATAAGTAACGTTGGCTTTTAAAAGGAAAGGCTTTGAAATAAAGAGAATTAAAGCATTACAAGTAACATATTTGTGATTATTGTTACAACTCCTTTTTCCACTTCTCCTTAGTTAAACTTATTAAAAGCATTAAGTTAGTAGAGTTGACACAAAAGGCCTATCAAAGATCCCAGACGTGACTTTGAAGCACCGCTGTGTCAGTAGTTGGCCTGACATCTACTGTTGTATATGTAAAGTATTGCCTATACATCAATACTGTGCTGTTTTAGCACTTAGTATGCAAAAATGAACATACTGTAAGCTAACTGTTCAGGAGTAAGATAAATGAATAAAGCTGTCAGCTCCCAGTTATAGGTAGCACATCTATAACAACAGCTTGTTTACAATCTATTCAACCAAGATTTTGGTATTAATGCCATTGTAAAGTTCTGTTTACATACTTTACTATTGTTCCGGTGTAATAATGAATGGCTGGATCATCCTGCTTAGTTGATCCAGCAGTAATTCAGCCTTCTGGTGAATACATACTGAAACATGGTTAGATTTTTACACATATGGGTTTAGCAATAGCAATATTATTTTTCACAGTGAATACTGTAGAAACATTTCTAAAATACCAATAAAAACACAATAAAAGAGGTAAATCTAGTATGCTATATAGATCACGTTTTGTGTGGGGTTTAAAATATGCTGAGGCTGTGAGTGATTTTGTCTAAATAAATATCTATTTTCAAGGAGAGGGATATTTGCAACAGTTGTATGTCAGTGTCCAATAAGTATTATTACTATGCAAGGGCAGAGGGTGTTGTATGCTGTGCCAACTGTAAAGCTCCCTGAGGCAAATTTGTGATTTGTAATATTGAGCTGTATAAATAAAATTGACTTAACTGGAAATTTAGACTCAAAATGTACTTGAGTACCAATAGTAAAAGTACTCATTATGGCACATTTCAGAATAATACATATTGATGCACTTTAATGTTGCAGCTGGTAACGGTGGGGTTAATCTTAACAGATGTATACTGTCTGGTTACTATCTATAGTAATACATCGGCATGTATGTGTTGATTATATGTTGTGTTAATAATAATAATTAATCTGAAACTGCAAAGTAACAACAGCTTTTAGAACAATGGCGGTAAGAGTAAACAAATATTTACCTCCAAAATGTAGTGGAGTAGAAATAGATAGATAGTTACTTTATTTTTCCCGCAAGGGGAAATTTGTTCGCTACAGCAGCATTATGATACAGGTAAGCAATCAAAATAAGAGTAAAAAAAAAATATTGCATGTAAAAATGAACAATATATACAATGAAATAGAATATTAAATGAACTAACCAACAACAAACAAACAACAGTGTAACGGAGTATATAGTAGCACAACAGAAAAATATAGTACAGGTACCTCACATGTCTACTGTAGTAGAGTAGTTGAGTCAATTGTACTTAGGTACTTTCTACCAATGTATTTCCCATAGACTGTATATAAGGTGTTTCCACATTTGCCGAACAGAGGTCCACGCTTGTGTTTTGATGCCCGTGAATCAGGTCAGAGTGAGAGCTCTGTCTCTATTGATGATCTCATGGTAGCCTAGCCTAAAGTGAACGTCACACGTTGAGCGGCGTAGCCAAGTTCGTCACCGTCGCTGTTGGACCTGCTGAAGCTTTCGAGGTTCTGATCGGTCCCATTTTTGTTTTGGTTCAAATCCACAGTCCGAGCGTCGGCCTCTAAACCAGTTTTCGATAAAAACATACACCGCGGGGATTTTGTTCATCTTTAGACGAACACCGGAAACCGCTCAGTAAAGCGAAAGTTGAGCCTCGAGATGAGTGTGGAGGCGTACGGGCCGAGTTCCCAGACCCTCACCTTCCTAGACACCGAGGAAACGGAGTTGCTCGGAGCGGACACCCAGGGCTCCGAGTACGACTTCACCGACTTCACCCTTCCCAGCCAGACGCAGACTCAAGGCCAGACCCAGAGCCAGCTGGACAGCCAGGTTTGAGGCTTTCACTTGTACAAGAAGGCACCTTAAAGCGCGGTTTACCGAGGTTAGCCGCGGTTAGCTCATGCTGCATGCTAGCCCGTCACCATTGGATCTAGCGTCACCTAGCTTCATGCTAGCTAGCTGGAACCGCTAATTCGCTGCTAGCTAGCAAGTCCGTTTCTTAAACTCCTAAAGTAATGTTCGGTGTCGCAGTACGTTTGTTTATTTTACTGCTCGATGCAAACCAGACACGCATGCGTCACCTTAACGACCAAAGATAAGAGTTAAGAGCATTGACAGTCTGTCAACTTATAACTAGTTAGCTGTCTTTTTCCGCGCTGCGTCTCCTAGCCGCTAGTCGTTAGCATTCAGTTTGTTTAGTAAAGCTTCTGTTGTGCTACAGGTAAACGGTCCTGATGAAGGTCTTCTCAACGGTGGAGTGGATGACTCCGTGGCCAAAGCCAGCCAGCTGTTGGCGGAGCTCAACTTTGAGGAGGATGAAGAAGACACGTACTACACCAAAGACCTGCCTCTGCACGCATGCAGGTACACAGACAGGAACCATGCCTTGATGTCTGTAGATCATAGAGGAAGTGATTATAGTATATTAGTGTTGTTTGATGATTAATCAGTACTGTATTCATAGTGCTTATTTGTTGTGTAGTCCCTGATCTTGCACACCACATGCAGGGCATACAGAACCCAACATTCATTATTCTCACTAACAGGTACAACTTGTCCGATAAGCACAGTATACTGTCAAACTGTGCTTAACTGTCTAACATCTTAAATGTCTACGTTCACATATCACTAATAAAACACAACACACCAGCCAGCTACAGTGACGGTTTTCATATTGTTATTATAATTACAATGATGCTGCCCATTCTATTTAACTCAACTGACAATTATACACAACTTCCATAATTTACGGTCCTGTAAGCATTGAATAAAGTAGACTACATTTACAGTTATATACATGCATGTGGAACATTATTTCACTGTTTAAGTCATTGAGAAATGTAAAGATATGAAAAGGAGTGTAGAATTATATTATTGTAGTTAGAATTTGTTTGTCTGGCAGCCTTAGGATAGCTTGTTGGAATGAAGACACTAAACAGATCTAGGTTAGGAGTGTTTGTCTAAGGAAAGCTAGAATTTCCAGACACAAATATGTTTTTAAGATAACACATACATAATTTGTTGTTGACAAACGCTTGACTTTTAGAAATTCCAAGTGGCAATCCTTAAGATTTCATTCCTGGTGATGTAGAATTTCTATATTAAATTGTGTTCAGAGTTTTCATATTTGTGTCCATAGTTCCATTTTTTTGTGTATACAATTTCAAGATCGTCATTTTAACTGGGAGTTTTTTAGAGTCCTGTATGTAAATTTCCTGTGAAAACATTTTTATTGTTGAATTTGTTTTTAAACACATATTACATGTTGGATACAATATGCTAACTCCTGACACTTACTATCACGTGTGTAATATTTAAATAATTCATCCTTTTGTAAAGTTAGTATGGCCTTGCTTTTGGCTAGGCACGATGTGTACTCAGGCCTTTTTGACTAAATTAATAGTAATTCAGATGCAGTTTTGATACATTGTTGTTTTTGCAGCTACTGCGGTATTCACGATCCAGCATGTGTGGTGTACTGCAATACCAGCAAAAAGTGGTTCTGTAATGGACGCGGCAACACATCTGGCAGGTATGTAGTCTCCTCATTTTCACCTGATTACCTCAAATATAAGCACCAGAACATGAAGATACTTAAATGTAAACACTCCACTAAAACTTTATATCATAATAACAATAACCAACCCTGCAATACATGTGGGTTATTCTACTGTTATCATCATTGCAATCAGCTATACTTTTGCCACACAGATGATGCTGAATGTGTATAAAGAGAGATCTGTATAATGTAGTGACTGTATACGGTCAGCTGTTGACATAATCAAGTAACGCAATAAGGAACATAACATTGTTTGAAACAGAAGTGGTCTATTATGTCTGTCCCGATTTTGTGCTGTGGGTTAATATGTCTTGTTATGCAAACTATCAATAGATTTCTGCAGCAATGCTACCAGGACAAATGTCACAGAGATCAAAGTGTGTCTGATCATTTAACTCCCTCTCTCTGAATTCCAGTCACATTGTGAACCACTTGGTGAGAGCCAAATGCAAGGAAGTGACGCTGCATAAAGATGGGCCGCTGGGCGAGACGGTGCTGGAGTGTTACAACTGTGGCTGTCGCAACGTCTTCCTCCTGGGCTTCATCCCGGCTAAGGCCGATTCCGTGGTGGTGCTACTCTGCAGGTAAGTGCGTGCTGAGCGGCGGCTTCAAACATAGACACACCGTCCTGTAAGCAGTGTTCACACTGGACAAATCCAGTCAAGAGTGTCCTTCAGGATAGCATTGGCAGTTATTATACTCTACTCTGCAGCGCACGCTAGCTAAATATGTAAATCCTTTCTTTGAAACTGGAAGTTTGTTCAGGTTTCAGCTGTTGTGTTGTCGTCAGGTTGTCAGGCATTCTGATGCCCAGGAAACAGATGCAGAGTCCCTGAAATGCCTGAATAGTCAGCCAGATGATAAAAATAACTAAATCATTAGGGATAGACTATTAAAAACTTAAACATGCTTATGAAGTCAAGAACATAATCTAAATAAACTATTTGTATTTAAACATAAAGTTAGCCCTGCTCCAAAACAGCTGTTGAGTAAATGATCTCCATTAAGATGATAGTAATAATAATAATAATTTAAAAACACTTTTCTTTTATGTATTCATCTGTACAAACTATATAATGGTGACACTGTTTCTATCTCAAACATATCTTTGGTGTCTTGCTTTCACTGAATAATATCACAACTATTCATCAACCTGTTGGATTCAACCAAAATGTGACTTGATTGTCAGACAGAAGTGAGAAATCAGCTATTTAGTCTGCAGCTGTTGTTTGGAGAACTCCCTGCTGATCTCCAGAGACCTTCATCTAGTGCCTCCTGCTCTGTGGTCATGCAGATAGAAGTACTTTGAGGAATCATCTTTAGGCAGCAAAACAAATAGGTTTTTTTCTCTTCTTTTTTTTTTCTTCATCCTTCAACTGTTGCAATAGTTGAATTACTGTCAAATTCCACATAAGCTAAGTTTCTTTCTGTATGAACCTTGTATGTCCATGCAGGCAACCCTGTGCCAGCCAGAGTAGCCTGAAGGACATCAACTGGGATAGCTCGCAGTGGCAACCACTTATCCAGGACCGCTGCTTTCTGTCCTGGCTGGTGAAGATCCCATCGGAGCAGGAGCAGCTTCGGGCCCGTCAGATTACCGCCCAGCAGATCAACAAGTTGGAGGAGCTTTGGAAGGTATAAAGCTGGGAGGCTTTTTCTTCAGGCTTTTTCTACAGGCTTTTTCTACATGTTCAGAGCAATGCTGACCGTATGGTTGAAAACTTTAAGTTCTTTACCACAGGCTAAAGGTTTGTAAGTGACAGATGCTTACAGGGACTGGTATCCACTTGTGGCATACCAGTTTTGAAAGGGATCTGCCAATATAATAAGACTTTGTGATAGGATGTTGGATGTACTTTGGATTGACGGTTGCCTTGACTTTGTGTCCCCTCAGGACAACCCCACTGCCACCTTGGAAGACCTGGAGAAACCTGGAGTGGATGAGGAGCCCCAGCATGTGCTGCTGCGCTATGAGGATGCCTACCAGTACCAAAACATCTTTGGTCCTTTGGTCAAACTGGAGGCCGACTATGACAAGAAGCTTAAGGAGTCCCAGGTACCTGAACTGCACTTCTGAGAAGGAAACTTTGTAACTCAGTGACTGCTGTTTTTCTTCCTTGAATGTCCATGGTGGTTTATATGCCGCACAGTTCAGGTGACCAAAAAAATATGTTCAGAAACCCAGTCTTCAACTATATAGTTTCAAATATACTTTCAGGGTTTTATTCTTATTCTGTGATCACACAATTTATGTTGTGCTAAATATAAAGCACAACATGATGCTTTCCCCTTCTGCAGCTGTGATTCAGACCACATGAAGACATATTGCTTAAGCTCTGTTTTTTAAGCAGTGGTCTCTAGTGTTACAGAAATAATGCCATGGTGATGTAACCTTATGTCTTTGAACCTTTTTTATACATTTTATATTTGTTTTGTTTTTTTTCTTCTGCAGACCCAAGACAATATAACAGTCAGGTGGGACCTGGGGCTGAATAAAAAGCGGATTGCCTATTTCACACTGCCCAAGACGGATTCAGGTGGTAATTCTCTGCATTTGACTTCCTCCCAGTGGTTCTGTGGTACAGATAGAGCCCCTCCCCATCTCCCACCAGTCCTGAGAATTGCACGCAATCTCCCCAAACCCTGCATTTTTTGGTGGCATGTGTGCTTGGTTTTGTTTTTGTAATGGGTTTTTGTGCGTGCACGGTACTGTATCATTTGGTTTATGAGCATAGCCCATCCTCCCCAGTTTATTTGTAGGTCTTTTTGAGCATAGAAGTGTGTCTAACTTGTGTTCTTGTATCAATCCCAGATATGCGGCTGATGCAAGGTGATGAGATCTGCTTGCGGTACAAGGGAGACCTGGCCCCACTGTGGAAAGGCATCGGTCATGTCATCAAAGTCCCTGACAGTATCTTTTACACTGTTAGCAGTTGCATATATATCATCCATCTCTGTCTCCTGCGAGTGTTTTCAGTCATAGAATACACACTGGTCTCTCCTCATCTTCCACCGCATTCAGTGTGAACTCAAAACCAAGATAGGCTCATTATATAGGCACAAACTCCATGTGTCAATGTATAGATTTAAAGGGATAGTTCTGGTGTTTTTAAGTGGGGTTGTATTAGGTACTTATCCATAGTCGGTGTGTTACTGAAAGTGTTTCCTGTTGAAAAATATTCTAAATATAGCGCACACAAATCCCTTTTGACTATAAAACTAGACTGGTATAGACCACATAATGTTTACTTCCTTTACAGCCTGTGTTTAAAGACTATGGGGATGAAATTGCCATTGAGTTGCGTAGCAGTGTTGGAGCACCTGTGGAAATCCCCCACAACTTCCAAGTCGATTTTGTGTGGAAGTCCACGTCCTTTGACAGGTAGGCCCAAATTTATACCAACAAATCCCTGTTTGTATTACTCCACATTACAGTGTGTAATAAACAGTGCACAGAACTAAGTTGTTTGCATTGTTTACAGGAGGTACTTTTGTGTAAATATGCCATTTTTATCATTGGTAAAGTAAAGATGTCTGATCAAATTCACCCTCTTGGTAAGGACAGAGATTCAAAGATGAAGAAGTGATGATGACTCACATTTGTGTTGATGCAGGATGCAGAGCGCCCTGAAGACTTTTGCGGTGGACGAGACCTCAGTGTCTGGTTATATTTACCACAAACTGCTGGGCCACGAGGTAGAGGATGTCACCATTAAGTGCCAGCTGCCAAAGCGCTTCACTGCCCAGGGCCTCCCCGACCTCAATCACTCCCAGGTCAGACCTCACTGTGATTCATCTTATTATTTTGTCATTCGTTTTCTCCCAGATTTGACAGTGGGGGAAAAATTAGTTGAGTTGTCTTGTTTACTGGGATTTATCACATACATCAGTGTATCAATATAGCTCAGCTATTTTTAATAGGTTTGAAAAACAAACAACGGCATGTGACTTAGTAGGACAAGCATTGTTTTAAGCTGGCAAAACCCCCTCTATTTTGTTACTTGTTCAGGTGTACGCTGTGAAGACGGTGCTGCAGAGGCCTCTGAGTCTGATCCAAGGTCCTCCGGGCACTGGGAAGACTGTCACCTCTGCCACCATCGTCTACCACCTGTCCCGACAAGGGAACGGGTACATTTTGTTTTGTTTTTTTCATAAATACTTAAAGAAATGTGTTATGTTATTGTTTTTGTTGTTCCACCAACTGTATTTTACATAGTTTTTCCTGTTTTAACTCTCTATGTTGTGTCTGGTTGCAGACCAGTTCTGGTGTGTGCTCCCAGTAACATTGCCGTGGATCAGTTGACGGAGAAGATTGACAAGACTGGACTGAAGGTTGTCAGGCTTTGTGCTAAGAGTCGGGAGGCCATTGAGTCACCGGTATCCTTCCTGGCTCTGCACAACCAGATCAGCAACATGGACAGGTCAGTGGCACGTAGGGAAATTTAACTCTGCACTCAAAAGTTATTGATACTTGAATTCTGCTTTGTACAAACACTAGTCACACCAGAGGCTTGGCACTCCCTAGCTATTTAACATCCTGTTCTGTCACTTTTACCTCAAACTTCACCACGTTCTCTTACTCATACTCTCTAGTCCAGATTCCTGGTACTTTTGTCGCGTATTGAGGTCTGTATCACGAAGTGAGTTCAACATACCCAGGTTATCTTTTGGTTATCTGGCTTAACTAACCCTAACAACCGTGATCCCGCTAAACGGTCCTACGAAGCTGGTTATCAACTCGGTAAATCCACCTCCAGAGGTTCTCAATCTGGTTATGAGCACGTTCACATAAAGGGGTGGTGTTTGCAGCATATGGACAAGTTTGCCATCAGCAGAGGAGCACATTTTACAAATAAAGAGAAAACTATAATATCAGACAAATACGTAAAAGTTTAACACGTAATTCTGGCTGAAAGTAACACAGTTTAAACTGCCAAATGAAGGAAGGACGGCTGGTAAGAAATTCCCTACAGTGTGAATGCATAAATACACAGATCTATAATATCACTGCTTAGACAAGAAGTTTTTCTTCAGTATCGTAGTCATCCAAGTAAAGTAATGAAGTAATCAACAATAAATGCATCTAAGCTAATAAACTGACTCCATGTCAAAATTATCCTTCCTTTTTACAGTACAGTTTTTTTTTTTACTTTTAACTCGTAAGACTCGTGCCCTAGATCACAGATTAGTTTAGTAGTGTACAACTCTAGAGTGTGTTTTCTGTAGTAACCCTGATGCGTCTTGGTCTCCCTAGTATGCCGGAGCTTCAGAAACTACAGCAGCTGAAGGATGAGACCGGTGAGCTGTCATCTGCTGATGAGAAGCGCTACAGGGCTCTGAAACGCACAGCTGAGAGGGAGCTGCTCATGGTGAGGAGCTTCAAAGTGTTAAACCAAAATAGCTCAAAGTTGAAACTCTGCTTACAAAAAGGCCCACTATAAGTTTGGAGGCACTGCTGATGCAACAAGTAGTTTCTGCCAAGCATTTTCAAACTGATTCTGGCTGTTATTATTCTGTATTTACAATATTCTGTGTAGTTGCTGTCCACTGCTCCTAGCTAAGATTGGTTAAATGCAGATGCTAAATGATGCTGTGGTATGTACATGTGTGACAATAAAAGTAGATTTACCTTTGCACCGAATGGTCCAATAAGAATACACTTACAGTTACACACCTTGGCGTTAGTAATCTCCTCATAGAAACAATTCCATCTGACAGGAGGACAAGTTGTCATAACAGTGGAAGACCCCCTTGTCTTTCATCGCTCTCGCCTGGCTCACTCTTCTGGTTAGTGGTTGTAAATTGTCATCTTTGTTGTCCAGAATGCTGACGTTATCTGTTGTACCTGCGTTGGGGCTGGAGATCCTCGTCTGGCCAAGATGCAGTTCCGCTCCATCCTGATTGATGAAAGCACCCAGGCCACTGAGCCAGAGTGTATGGTGCCTGTGGTGCTGGGAGCCAAGCAGGTAGACCTACACGCACACAGCTTAATAACAACTAATCTCCACCTACTACAGCAGGGTAACTGTAGAAGGCAGTAAAACTAATGTGACCCAGCAATTAACTCTTTGCCAAGTCCCGCCTCTTGAGCCAGCTCTGACTAGGGTAGGACAACTATCCGCCTCTGCTCTATAGGCTCTCATGCAATTGTTTCAGATTTTCTTCATTTTCAGGCTGTTTTTCAAGCTAGTCATGGTTAAACGTTGTCTGTTTTCTCTGCTGAATCAGTTTTACATCTTGGATATATCCTTCAAAACGCATATTGCGGACCCTTCTGACTGCTTCTTTAAGAAATTGCGATTTGTTTTACTAATAATAAAATAATATTTCTTCAGTTGGTGACAGTGTGGGCTTTGTGGTAGCCCTGACAGTTTGATGGAGTAGCAGTGGGGGATGGGGCTTAGCGAAAGGTCAATTGCCACTACACTATTTTCACTACAACTGTGAATGAATATCTTAACATTTAAGGAACTTGAAGGTTTTCTGTTGAAATTAGGAGATTCAAGCGGCAAGATACAGTTGGGAATAATAACGAATAGTAAAAAATAGAGAAGAGTGTCATAGAAATGTGCAATTGCTCCAGCCAGCATATACTATAATTTTTAATCAATACCTCAAATCAATTCAATTCATGGCTAACAATATGAGTTGCATCTCGCCGGGTTAAGCAAAAGTATTTTCCCTGATCATCCAGGAACAAAAACTTCTTACATTATGCTGTTTATATTAACCCAACTGTCAAACTTGTGTGACTCATCTTCCTCCTCCCAGCTAATTCTGGTGGGTGATCACTGCCAGCTGGGTCCTGTGGTGATGTGTAAGAAAGCAGCCAAGGCAGGTCTGTCCCAGTCCCTGTTTGAACGCTTAGTGGTTCTGGGGATCCGGCCAATCCGCCTGCAGGTCCAGTACCGCATGCACCCGGCTCTCAGTGCCTTCCCCTCCAACATCTTCTATGAGGGCTCCCTGCAGAATGGTGTCACTGCAGGTTTGTCAAGATTCAGCAGTTCATTAACCTGTTTGATGGAGGAGAAAATTAATTTTAATTTACCCTTTGGCTGGTACATTAGCAGGTAACAAGATCTGCAAACATTTTTTGAAGACTAAAAAAATGCAATTGTAATTTTCCTTTTCTCCTCAGCTGACCGCATCAAGAAAGGCTTCGACTTCCAGTGGCCACAGCCAGACAAGCCCATGTTCTTCTACGTGACTCAGGGTCAGGAGGAGATTGCCAGCTCTGGAACCTCCTACCTTAACAGGTAACGTCACACTTTTTCTTAGCTTACTTTGCCTAATTTACCTCAAAGCTCTAAATAATTCATAATATACAAAGTGCACTGACGACATTAACTTGTAAAGGGTTATCTGAAGCCAAACGCTAGGGGGTGCTCTCCTACAGCCTTTGCATCAAAACCAGTGTGGCTTAAATAGTTGCAATAACTTACTTGTGGAGAAAGCCCTCGCTTGTCAGTCATGATCAACAGGAACACTGAGCTCAACTCCACAGAACACTGAAAGGGGATTTCCTTTACTCAGGATCACAATATCTTCAAAATAATCTTCGGAAATTCGTAAATGAACCTAGTTGAAGGGAGGCTGGAATTCCAGAGAAGCAAGATTAAACTGGTGCATTTTTGTGTTTTCTACCTCAGTAGTATTTTATTAAATTGACTTAAAGTTGCATCAAACTCACCCAAACAAATGTCTGTCCATTTTTTGTAGCACCTTTTAGCAAGTAAAATAATCCTGATCCTTGTTTTGCAGGGAGTGCAAAGTTGAGGCACCATAGAAATGTTTAAGCTACCATTAGTCTGCTCCCATTAACTTCAGATGTTACTTTCAGAAGGCTGAGCAGCACCGTATTTATGTGATGCTGATGTTTTTAAGGACGGAGGCCGCAAACGTGGAGAAGATCACCACCAGGCTGCTGAAGGCTGGAGCCAAACCCGACCAGATTGGCATCATCACCCCGTACGAGGGTCAGCGTTCCTACCTGGTCCAGTACATGCAGTTCAGCGGCTCCCTGCACACCAAGCTCTACCAGGTAGCACACACATCTGAGACACACTCCTCATTAGAGGTGTATCAAATTCAACTTGATTTTTAAACTTTAACTATCATTGGTGAGTTCTCTGTGGTGTTGAAGAACATCTGTTCCTCTGTGTTTACGATGCTATCTCCCCCTCCTGCTCTTGTTCCGTCCCTTTATAGCAAGTGGAAATTGCCAGCGTAGACGCCTTTCAGGGCAGAGAGAAGGACTTCATCATCCTTTCTTGTGTTCGTGCCAATGAGCATCAGGGAATCGGCTTTCTGAATGACCCACGTCGTCTAAACGTGGCGCTGACCAGAGCCAAGTAAAAACCTTCTTGATGATAATTATGGCACAGCACAAATGAGATATTTTTGACAGACTGAAACAATAAGCTTTTGAATTTTATTTTATAATGACTTGTTGCAATGTGAATACACATAGTACACAGCCTGTAATAATCTTGACAATTAGATTAGACTTGCCTACTGTTTATTGTATAGAAGTGTGTGTGTGTGTGTGTGTGTGTGTGTGTGTGTGTGTGTGTGTGTGTGTGTGTGTGTGTGTGTGTGTGTGTGTGTGTGTGTGTGTGTGTGTGTGTGTGTGTGTGTTTACCCCGTCCCTGAGCAGCAGTCTTGTGTGTGCTATGAATGAAGGTACGGTGTGATCATTGTGGGAAACCCCAAGGCCCTCTCCAAGCAGCCGCTGTGGAACAACCTGCTGAACAACTACAAGGAGCAGAAGGTCCTCGTGGAGGGTCCCCTGAACAACCTGAGGGAGAGCCTCATGCAGTTCAGCAAGCCCCGCAAACTGGTCAACACCATCAACCCTGTGAGTAGAACAAACTGCTGTATGTGCACCCATCATGCTCTGGGGCAAAAATAATCACTTGACAAAATAGTCCATTTGAAGACATGTACTTGGACTCTTCAAAAAAAAAAAATATATATATATATATATATTAAAAAAAAAATCTAAATAATTGTTTGTTGAAGCTGTAAATCTGTGAATTATGCAGCTGTATGAAATGGTGATGATCTGTTGTTTTCCAGGGGGGACGTTTTATGAGCACTGCGATGTACGATGCCCGTGAGGCCCTCATCCCCGGCTCTGCTTACGACCGCAGCAATGCTGGTATTCATTTAATATGTATTTAGTGTCTTATGGTTTGACTCAAGATAATATCAACAACCTGCATTACAGTCCAGCAAAACCAGGCATGCCTGGTTTTGTTTTCTTCGTAAAACCTGATATTGAGTGTTGTTATGCACACTCTCTTTCAGCCGGACGTCCGTCCAACATGTACTTTCAAACTCACGACCAGATCGGGATGATTGGGGCAGGCCCCAGTCATATGGCCGCTATGAATATTCCCATTCCCTTCAACCTGGTGATGCCACCAATGCCTCCGCCAAGCTACCTGGGTCAGACCAACGGCCCTGCTGCAGGTACAGTACAGCACGGAGATGGTCCACTGAGCCATCACATAAAGTGAAAATAAGAACTTTGGTCCAGTTCGTTAGATTGAAAAAGTAATCGAGTCTCACTACAGTAGAATACCCCGTTATGCAAGGTTGATCGGGCTGTGGAGAGAAATGTTGACACATTAAATGAACTGAGGCAAACTACAGTGTGGACTGATGTTACTTGTTCAGGTGCTATGGTCTTGATCAAAAGTACAGACAATCTACAAGTTACAGAGACCAAATCACTTTCACATTCTGTCTTTATTGTCCACCAGCTATAATCCCCAGTGTATCCCAACCTTCACTTCCTCTTCCCTCTAGTGTAAATAACATGTTATGACCTTAAAATAATGCTTGTTACTATGTTGTTGTTTTTTTTACTCCGGTGCTGATCTTTTTATTTTTTTACCCATCAAGGTCGTGGAGCTATGAAGGGTAAGCCTGGGCGTGGCGGGCGGCAGAGGGTCAGAGGATCAGCACACCAGGGTGCCAGTCAGGGTAACGGACCAAACAGCCAGGCCAGCCAGGACGGGGCCTCCCAGCCCTTCTCCCAGGGGCCGCTGACACAGGGCTACATCTCCATGAGCCAACCCTCCCAGATGAGCCAGCCTGGCCTCTCCCAGCCGGAGCTGTCCCAGGTATCATATCACTGTCACATCGTGACACACATTGATTTTTTTATCATTATTTAGAATATGCACACAAACTTGTTAGTTTGCCCTTTGTGAAATATTGTATTGCTCATTATGTGCTTTATATTGAAGAGAATATACCTATAAAAGGGCACTTTTGACAGCTCTGCTCAAAGCCACTATTGGTTTATATAGTATTGCATTTTATTGTGCTGGTATAGTTACAATATAGTTTCATTGTACTGGTCACATTTGTTCGTAATCTGAACTGAGCAAATCCAGTAAAAGTCTTTTTTTAATATTTTACGTTTGGATTCTCATTTTGTTTTCACATGCATGATCTTCCTTTTCTTTTTTATATATTATTTAATTAGCATTGTTGCTGGGAGCCTGTCATGGTGTGATTTTCAACGCCAACGACTGCCGCATAGGATTAATTAAGAACTTAAAAATGTGTCTGCAATGATGTTTCTGTCCTCCTGTTCTCCAGGACAGCTACCTGGGCGATGAGTTCAAGTCCCAAATCGACGTGGCTTTGTCCCAGGACTCAACTTACCAGGGTGAACGTGCATACCAGCATGGTGGGGTGACTGGACTGTCACAGTACTAAAGTGTAAGTACATAACACATAGTCACTTTGTAGTTACTGCATAGTACATCTACGGTTTGCAAAGTAGTGCAGCCATTGTGTTTCATTACTGAGAGGGATGTGTTCAGTTTTATCAGTTATTTCGTCAGACTTAAAAGCTCTTATCATACGAATCACATTTTTTTTAATGTATTACTTAAACACCTCACTTAAGTCAATTTCTAATAGGCCTATAGCCAATCAACTAAAATATTTATTATCATCAACTATTGACTTTTACCTTGTTTAAGTCATCTATAGTAGTGATTTACATAAAAACACACAATTCGAATCATTAGGAAGTAAAAGTGTTTTAATGATGTATTATAAGCTGCTTAGAGCTATTGTTAAACAGTCACCCTCTCTAATATCTATTTATGTTGCTTTGAAAATATCTCCTTAAAACAACTAGATTTATTCAAGTTTCTCACCAAAAACTACATTTTCCAAGATTACATTTGAACACATCAGGATAACGTTAGAATTCACTTTCGTCCAAAACCCATTTACGAGTTGCTCAGTTACTAGCTCAGTTACTAGCTCTCCTTCTGAGGATTTCAACACAGATTTGCTGTTCACATGTATCGTTGTCAGACTAGAAAGCATCACTGCCAATCTTCAAATGGCATATTCTTACTTAATCTCGGCCAATGATGATGAGCTGTTTACACGACTCCCTTGTAATTTTCATTATCCAAAGTGCTCCCACGCTGCCGAATTCAGGCACTTTTTGGATTTTGAGATTCAGAAAGGTTAAGTAGGGCAATTTATCAGATTATTAAACAATTTAGTAATGTATCTTTTGAGCCAAATATAAAGTTCTCTTTTTAAATCATCATGTTTAGATGAAAGGTTATAAACCTGTTTGTGTCTTGCAGGTCACTTAAAGAAGGGAGCTAGGCTTGAACTGAGCTTAGTTCATCAGCTTTTTAATCTGGGAAATAATAAAAACATAAAATGGATACCTGTTTTCCTCTGCTACAACCGAAGCACCACCGAGTGAAAGCGACGGGATAGCGAAACCAAACCAATGACCAGCGAGAGAAATGAGAGGGTAGGAGACGAGGAGGGCACGAGAAGACGGGCATGGCGATGGCAAGAGAGGCCGAGTGAACAAGCGAGAGAGGCAGGGACCGATGTCCGGGCAAAGTGAAGGAGGGAAGTCGAGAAGATGGCGGCGTGTGGTCGAGCTGCTGAGGGAAACGTAGGGGAGATCTCAACGGTCTCTCGAGGGAGTCCAAATGAGGATCAACTCCCAACAAAATAATTCAGCCAACCCCTTCAACCCACAGCCTCCAGGAAAGGAAGGATCTCATCTTCAAGATGGAGGTCGAAGCTTTCTAGCTGAATTTGAAGAACTTGTTCTCCAAAACTTGCAGGGGGGACGATGACAGAACGCCATCGAACAGGAAACACAAAATCCTCATGCTAAAAGTCGGTTGGTTTCTTAACCTGTATCTCTTGAATTTGGTTTATCACGGGAGGAGAGCAGCCCAAAAAACCCCTCAGCAGCCTCTGAAGGAAGCAGCAGTCGACACACCTTCTCGGAGAGGAAATAAAAACACGGTTTCTGTGCTTGAGTCTGAGATTAAAGAGCCTTGAATTGAACCTTTCATTTGCCTTGAGAACCACTGGCTCATTCACGAGGTCTTTAACGGGGTGGTTTTGACCACACGTCAGTGGTGGAGGGGCACTGGGATTTCAGACTGTTTTTCAAGGCATGACGCGCAAATCCCACCGATATCGTGACCGTCATGGGACAGTTTTTTCTTCTCTGAAGTACCTTTCTTATTACAGAGCACAAAGTTGCAAATAAGTCATTGAAACTATCAATAACGACCAGCATTGAATATTCAACTCAATGTCATTTGATGTTTCAGCGAAGGCTTATCTTTATTTTAATCTTTTGGAAGCAGGGGGTCATCGATGTCCTGCTGTGTACGCTTAGATTGGCAAATGCTTGAATGCTTTGCATTGATTGATTACTCAGGGGATTGTGGACTGTTCTCACTCATCACACAACTCCCTGCTTGAGGTGAAAGAAACCAAACAAGAAGAGGAAAGAAGGATGATGGCGGTCGAGGCTTACAGGCGGTCGTGGCAATCAATCCACCAGAGGTGAGGAGTAGAAAAAGGAAGGTGGCTGAGGAAGAGAAGGATAGGAGAGTTTCCACATCTGGAAAATGACTTCAGTTAAATGTCGAGGGAAACATGTGGCTTTAGGACCGTGAAGTCCCAATACGTGACCACACATTAGATGTTAACCCAGTGTCGTTTCACACAGCATTTTGATTTTGTGAATAATGTTCACGACACACAATATAGCCAAGCTGATGGCCATGTTGTCCAGCCACTCAACTCTTGAGATAATCAGGGTTTGACGAATTAAGGCGTTTACAAATGAGAAAAATATAGAATCTCAACACAACCGATGTGATCTGAAAGATCTTTGGTTCCTGTGTGGATGAAACTTTACTAAACCCCACTTACACACAGTGAATATACCATCAGTACTGATTAAATGATGGCCAGCAGATAAAAGAAAAGTGAATGAGAAACCTGAATCAGTGCCTATAACCAATCACCTTCAGATAAACAGCTGCAGCACAAGCATGAATGTAGTTAAAAATCAAACTACCAGCATAAACAAACCTTCCAGACATCAGAGGGCTCAAATAAATCCACAGAAAAGGACTTGATGTATTTTATTTTTTTATATAGAATCAGGCCAGCTAGAGATGAGGTCAGTGAGTTTGCAGCTGGGTTGTTCCTCAACAGGATGGGTGGATGGAAAAAAAAAAAAGCCACCTTCCTTCCTTCTATGTGGAGTAAAACAAAACGAAAGCTGGTAGAATTTATTTTTCCTTCTGTGGACTTTTGATTTGTGCTAAGCTGTTCTGCCTGCATTATGTATTCCTTGTAGATTTATGTGGATCCTAAACCCTTTTCCTGAAGAACTGTGTGAACCTGAACCTTGAGTTTGATCCAAACTTTGCTTTTGTCGGAGGATTCGCCGCTTTGTGTCACATTTTGTCCTGATGGGTGTTATTTAGCCATGTTGTGTAGTTTTACTAAAAATCTGTTATTGTAGCAACTTGCTGACAACAGGAATTAGGCGGACGCCGCTTTCCTGTCTTCATGAGTTTTGCATCTTCTCCTCAAACTCCGAGGGATTGTAGTTTTCTTTTTAAACTCTTCCAGGAAAGACGCTTTCTGAACACAGTAAGAATGTACTCCACTGTCGTTTCTCACCTGCTTCTCATTTCAGCAGACATGTGACAATCATGTTGTAGGTAGACGTTTCCATGTTTAATTGACTTAGTAATAGTTCTGTTTTGTTGACATTGTGCGAATCACTCTTTAGTGCAATGAATTAGTTTCCCATATAAACCCGTTCCACTGAAATCCTAACATGTTATAGCTTTAAGAGCCTGCTGCCGTAATATTATTGCTTTGGTGTTTTTCCAACTTCTGAGCCACAATGAAATGCAACATCTGCAGTGATCAATGAAGAAGTGATTCAGTTGTAAATGGGTTGTTAAACATTTGCATCCAAACCCTTCATTCTGTCAACATGCAGGGATCGAGAGCTCAGCGTGATGTAAATGACTATTTGAAACATCTTTGCTGTGAAGTTTCATCACGTGATGGTGGTTCCTTGTTAAACTGAATCAATAAAGGCTGTCAATTTGAGAAGTTTTGATGGTGTCAAATTAAGATTCAAATTTATTTGCAGATGCTCACACGAATATAAACATACGGTATTGTACAGTAATAGAACTTTTATTATATACATGGGTTACAACATATTTCAGGCTGTTTTCTGTGCTGCCTTTTTCTTTTTCATCTGTTTTCTCTGGGTCAGTTTCTTTTTCAGCTGTCCACGTTTCTGTTTCTGAATGCTCTCCTGGATTTTCTGTTTAAACATTTTCTTCTGACTCCGGATCTTCT
Organism: Cebidichthys violaceus; assembly: GCF_023349555.1. Taxonomy (NCBI): domain Eukaryota; kingdom Metazoa; phylum Chordata; class Actinopteri; order Perciformes; family Stichaeidae; genus Cebidichthys; species Cebidichthys violaceus. The sequence continues at coordinate 321,391 of NW_027176905.1, read as the reverse complement.
CCAGCTCGGCCTTCCTCTTAGCCTCCAGGTCTGGATCCTGAGGAAACAGTATGATCACAAATCAACGACAGGAAAATTCAAGTCATTGGCAAAATCAGATCCTCATACCATTTTAGTTTGTACTCAGTAACATGAACTGATGTTTTGTAGCTTCATCTTGGTGTTCATAAATTAAACTTGACTTTGCTAAAGTGTGCCAGCTGCCTGATTAAAAAAAAAAATGTAACTTACCTTTCCCTCCAAGATCAGCTGTTTCCTCTTGTTGATTTCCTTTTTCTCATCAAAATCTGTTGACTCGAGTTTCTACGACGCAAAAAAAGTTTATCACAAAAACATGTTAGTGAGAAGATCCCTTACAAATAGTGTCCAGTCTGAAAACTGCATGACTGAGGACTTTGTCAAAGAAAGGTACATGTTTTTCATGAATTTAGAAGAAGAAAAGAGCGTCCGTACTATTTCACACTCCCGTCTGGTCACATTGACCTGGGTGAGGATCTTCAGGACTTCTTTCTCCACCACAGGATATTCCTTCAGCTTCGTCTCTGGAAACACAACAGACCAGATGACATTGAGACACTAACACATACTGGAGTCCTACAACACAAACTGAGACCCGTTACTTTCAGCTTTGTGGGGTTCCTGGTAGCTGGTTACGGCCAATGTAATTGTGTGATCTGGTCCAGGATCTTAACACACCGTCTCAACGGCTTCCTGTCATTTTCAGTTTTGTAATATAAGCCAACTATAAAGAATTAAACATTTATGAGGAGCTACTCGTCATATTGATGATTTGGAAGTAAGTGTGTTGCTGGATAAATAAAGAAGAACATAGGTATAAAAAGTCACCAAGCTGTAAAGTGCTGGTGATCTTTCACTAACCAACTATCTCCCCATTAGGATTGTTCTATCTGCAGATGTTCTCACTGCAGGCAAAACTTAAAATGAGCTGGCAGTAAAACATTTTTAAAAAAAAGTTAGTCGAGTTCTGAAATCACTCACAAAAGGAAAAGGTCTTGTCCTGTTAAAAACATTTTAATTCAGCCTTTACAAGCAGGCAACTTACTAATCTGTCCTTCGATGGAGTGGACCAGGTGGATGTCGTACTGCGTCACCAGAGTGATGGACACTCCATTCCTCCCTGCAGAAGAAGAAAACCTCGTCATGTATCAGCTGCATGTATTTTAGACGTCATATGATCCAGAGCAAGTACGTGGATGATGTTGGGCATTTCTGATCTTATCACTAACAAAGGACAGTTGAGATTTACTAGGAAGTTGATAAAAAGGTTACCTGCTCTTGCTGTTCGTCCGACTCTGTGGATGTATATCTTGGGGAGGCCGGGGGTGTTGTGGTTGATGACGACCTGGACAGTTGGAATATCCAAGCCCCTGTGAGTCAGAAAGAACAGGAGGGATGTCACATGAAACTGTGTGACAACTTGAGGAAGAATTGATGGATGTTGAACTTTTAAAAAATGAAGACTGCCTGTCAGCGGCGCTTCTTACCTGGCAGCCACGTCTGTTGCAATCAGGATTTTGAAGACGCTGGCCTTGAACATGGCAAGGTTTGCGAATCGTTGTTTCTGGTTAAGATAAAGAGCAAACGTTCATTCTGCGAGCCTCATTCACCTGCTTTAATCCCTATACTCTCACAAAAGCTTTGTGCTCTCTAAACGTCTGTGTCCCTTTAATGAGACACAAGCTTGTCAAGGAGCTCTGAAGACAGGCAATAATGAACACATCACCAAGTTGGAGGAAATCTCTGCTCACAAAGCAAAGTCAAATTCTTCGTCTGTGCAAATTTGGATACAGCCTCTCTGATACTTGGTCAATCATAAATCTAAACACTACCTTCAGCAGGCCTCCGTTTCTAAAACTCACTCTTTCTCTGCGATCAGGCAGCTGCCAGTGTCACGGTGATGGATTAATAAAGTCAGTAAATTGCACTAGTCTCACCTGTTTCATCATGGAGTGCAGGGAGATGGTTGGAAAGTTAAATTCCCGCAGCATCATAGTGAGGATTTGGCAGTTCCTGTGCAAGAGACAGCTAATTATTTCATGTAATGTGAACCAGACCAAATCAACAACATTTATGGCTACGGATCACACTCAGGTTCAAGTTTCAAAGACATAGAAAAATATATTTTCACCGTGTAAGCTGAATTTCTATCCACCTGCATGCTATAGGTAACATACAAATCACAATCAAAAACTGCCGCCTCAGCAATCATCGTATAGTACGAGTTGAATCAACAGCATACTACATTACAAGTTTCATAAAGGCTACACGGTTTCCTTCATAAACCCTGCATCTCTTTAGGGTATGACTGTCCTATACTATATACTGTCCTGGCACTATAGAAGGTATTTTAACTACTTCCTGGCTTCTTACTTGCACGTGTTGGTGAAGATCATGATGGACCAGTCATCATGCTCGTCAGTAAATGTCTGGATCAGGTGGACCAGGTAGGCGTCCTTCACCTTCTCTGGAGTGAGGATGTACCTCTGGTCCAGCTCCTCCACTGTTCGTGTCCTGTGAACAACAATATTTCAATGTTCCCTAGAGATAGATAGATTTTCTGTTGCCAGTGAGGTCAGAGGTCATAGTGCAGAACAGAAACCCGGAAGCTGGTATTGATTCAGGCCAAGTTTTAGAAGAAGTTTGTGCAAGGAGATTTTAACGTTACTTTGACAAGTGTAATGATCAAATCAGAAGTGGAAATCTGCTCCACAGCACTCAAAAGCCTGTGTGCTGCAGTCATGTTCAGCCAGTCATTGTTCTTCCCTCATCAAAGGTGAGAACAATGAAATCAAGCAGCGATATTGTTTGGTTCTGCACCTACTTTTATTACATTATCTGTTCAAACTGAATACACCTGCATGAGTTCGTAGCTGCTTTCTGCACGTCTGAACCCTGCAAAGGGTCTGAGTGTTGGTAAACCCAGCAGAACGCTCATTCAAACACACTTGATGCCCATTATTTGCACGACTCTGCCGTACATCCAAAGGCATTTGTGCAAGAGACATGCTTCAGTGATTAGTTGCACCTCAGTTCAGATGACAGGCAAACAGATTTTCCGGGCTGGTGCTCCTGTTTTATAAATATCACACAAGATTTCTCGCAAAGAATGCATCTGAAATGAGGCACAAAAACTTCCACCGTTTTTAATGAAAGGACCTGAAATAAATAGATCTATACCTACAAATACACTGAATAAACTTCTGCAAACAAAGATTGAAACACAGGTCAAAGTGAGACCTGTAACGCCCTGTGAATTTGCTAAATATTTCTAATAGCAGCAGGTTACTCACTCTGATGTGCTCTCCCAGAAGAAAGGTTTGTTCATGGCGATGTTCTTCAGCTCGTGCAGCGTGTCAGTGAGCGTGGCGCTGAACAGCAGCGTCTGCCGTTTAGCTGGTAAAATCCCCATGATCGTCTCCAGGTCTTTGGTGAAGTCAGTACAACCCTGCTCCAACAGCCGGTCCGCCTCATCCAAAATCTGACAAACACAAAAACGATGTTACAAACCGTATGAAAAAGTAAATAGAAATACATTCATTAAAAGAATTCAAAGTACTGACTTCAGCACAAGATTTAGTTGTAAACTTAAAAATGCCTGCCAACTGAGCAATATTATGTTCATTAGCTGTTTAAAAGACAGCAATAAACGATATATATGATAATCTGGAGTTTCATATGGTTTCAAAATAAAAAGTATCTTATGAAGTGTATGAGAAGAGAAAAAAAAGCCTTATCTTGCACACACAGACTTTTCTTTTGCATACTAATGTATTTATATCCTGGTATTCCTAACATAACCTAACAGATCTGAACTATATGAGAGCTATAGCAGAGACAAGGCGTTGAAACCGGTGGTCCTTCCTGAACTCACAAGAAACTGGATCTTGCTCATGCTGAAGGTGTTGGAGCTGCGGATGTGATCAGCCAGCCGTCCGGGCGTCGCTACGACCACATGTGGTTGGTTGGACAGCTCCATGGCCTGGCTCACCATGTCTGTGAGAAACACAACAACAACAACAACAACAACAACAACACTGAGGAGAGGCTCAGATATTATTTAACAGTAACTAGCAGCAGTTTTTCATTTAAGTTTCTGCAGGGCTTTAAAACTCAATCAGACGCTCATAATAAATGATTACCCATTCCACCAACGACGATGCAGTCTTTCAGACCCAGCGGCTTCCCCAGCACTCGAAACTGCTCTGCAATCTGATAGGCGAGCTCCCTGCATGACATCACACATACAACAACATCAATGCTGTTCATCTTAACTTGAGGCTTATTTAGGTCTGACATGCCAAGGATGTGACAATTAAGATTGTTCAGCTTAGAACCATTGAAGCTAACCTGTCCTTTACCACTCGTGTTTTAGATCACAAAAACATTTAATCTTAATCAACATCTGGAAATGACACAACCTGACATGACCAGTAGTGAAAAGGAAGAAGAACCATTAAATAAACAAGTATATGGAAGATGGAGCTTTCTTTAAGAAATAGCAGAGTTCCCATAACAGCACTGACCTGGTAGGAGTGAGCACCAAGCAGAAGATGCCATACGGGTCCTCTGACAGTTTCTGCACCACTGGAAGCACAAAGGCTGCTGTCTTCCCACTTCCGGTCTTAGCACAGCCCATACAGTCCCGACCTGGGAGGAACAGCACCGTCATTCATCTGCTCTAAAGTCTGGTTTAATGACTTACCACGATTAAACTTAAAGTATTATAATACTTTCCTCATCATGGGAGCTAACCCAAACTGAAAAAACACATTTATAGTTGTAGTTGATTACTAATTATGTCTATTTTGAGGGAGAGAGCCATGTGTTATTAATACACAATAACAACAACTTAAACAAACTAAGAGCTGAGTCACATTAATGATAATCGCAGAAAACTATTGTGTTAGCTAATTTTGACTATTTATCTTCCTCTAGGTGTTTGCCTTGCCTGATAACAACTGGCCATTTAACTAATTGATACCTTTATCAATGGAGATCTGCATTACTTCTCGAGTCTCGTCCAAAAGTAGTCCAGAAGATATTGACATTACAGCTAGATGGCCTGGTGATATGTTTAACCTGATGAGTGAACAGAGGCTGTCTTACCTTCTAGTATAGCAGGCATGCAGTGTTCCTGGACAGGAGTGGGTTTGTTGATTCCCAGCTGTTTACACTGTTTAACCAGCCAGTCCGCGAGACCCAGCGACGAGAAGTCCAACATGTCTAATTTATCTCGTTCTCTGGGTAATAGATGAATAGTTCCGTGTACTTAATTTTACAAAATGTTAGCTGAAATACTCTATTTAAACGTACAGTAAAACATCCTCGTGTATTACACCGACCGTCGCAATGTGATTACGTAACAGTACGACGTACGTATTTGTCTTCTTCTCCAAGTTGCGGCAGACTGGGGGTAGCGCATGCGCGGTAATGCCCTCTGCTGGTCACATGCCGGTTGAAACGAGTATTTTGTTGGCCCTGCAGACATTTTGAACGTGATGTCAACGACGCCAAAGTTTTACTTTAATCACATATTTCGATAGGCTGACCACACCGTTATTCATAAATCAATTATCTCCTTTTAACTTTAACTTTTAACTGTATTAGGTTAGTATTTCAATACGGTCACATAGTACATGTTGGTAAAGAGTATAGGCCTTTGTATGTCCAGGCCTAATATATTTTAAAAGTAGCAATACCAAAGTGTAGAAATACTCTGTTACAAGGGATCAATAAAGTCTTATCTGTATTCACAATATTACAATAATACAACATGATTTACTTGTTGTTATGTTTTGAAATATTAATCTGAATCTGCAGAGTAACTTGTAAATAAAGTTCATCAAATGAATGTAGTGGAGTACAACATTTTCCTCTGAAATGTAGGAGTATACGTATAAAAATGTAAAAAGTAATTAAAGTAGTGAGTTGTATGGGAGTTATGTACCTCAAACTTGTACTAAAGCACAATACCTGAGTAAATGTACTTAGTTATTTTCTATCACTGGCCTGGTCTTGTAGAGTCCTAACACCTCACCTTCAAGCATACATAAACGGTGAATATAGGAATATGCACCCTGACGACATATGGCCTACTTAAGCCTATTTAGTTTTGGGGCGGGCTCAGGATTACAGGATCTGTTGTACCTTGTCATTTCAATATAAATTGATATTGTAACTTAGTGCTGAATATTCATAAACAATTGTGTAATTAATCAAATGACCACAAAACATTCACTAGGTGTCGCTTTTGGGGCACTTGTCAACTTTGCCCAGTTGGTGATCTAGCCTTGTACGAAACATTTACACCTCCACAGTTCTCTACCTCTGATTTGGTTCAGCTCGTCCTGCCCTTCAGTGCTGCAGCACCATAGGAGGCAAAACCCACAGCTTTGATTAATGCACCTGTGTTTATCTGCTCCTGTCCTTTCGCCTTGCTCTTTTGTTCAGTGCACAAAATGAATTATTTGTGATACAGAAAATATGGGAACATATTTGAGGAAAAGCAAATAAAATAACTACCGACGCTATGAAAATCTTATTTATTTCTTATCATTATGTCATTTCAATATTCCTTTTATGCCATGGCCTTTCATTTTACCTTGTAAAAGCCCAAACATGTCAGTGATCTTTATTCAGCAATTATCAAGAGGTGGCTAATGTTTGTTATGGGCTTAGCCTCCTGGTCTGAATGGATTTTAACCCTGAAATATCACCATAATTAGGTTTTACTGACTGTCTGTTCTTTCCTGCTGATATCACTGATTTGTCCCTCTGGCTGATCGGAAATAATTAGGCTTGAAGCACCCTCTGATTTTCATGAAGCTTATTCGAACCCATTGGTCTGACATTCAGGAATTACTGAAGGAGGATTGCACTTACAAGCTTTTTTTCCCAGACTAATTGCAAAGGAGCTTCCTTAACTTTTTTAACCATTTAAGATTTGATTCTCTGTCCAGACTATATTTCCAGTGTAGATGATGCCGTGTTTGCCACATCATGTCGGTCTTTGTCTTTCTGTCCAACCTGCAACAGTGAGCACTGCGAAGACATTGTGAGTTTGATTCAGCCGCTGCTTGACTTGAACAAAGAGAGAAACATTTTTCCAACAAGACCCATCTGTGTGTGCACATTGGGGCTGCCAGAGGTGATTACTACCCTTTGTGTTAAAGGCAGAGGCCTGGAGGTTCAGCTCAGTCCTGTCCAGACCGTCCAGCTGTGTTGCAAACTGCCTCGGACCGGCTGAGAAGTGTCTCTCTAAATGAGCATGAGGGTTGCTTGCATGTTAGGCAGAAATCTGATGTTCCCTGATGCCTCCCTGCAGCACAGAGCAGCAGTCAGCTGCATCGCTGTAACAGGCCACTGAGCAGCACGATTAGTACACAGGAGCTACCCCCATCGCTCTTCCACTACATTTGATGCTCCGCTTTCTCATGTTCACCCCATATGCATGCAATAAGTAGTTTATTTTAAATCAGGGGTGACTTCAAACCAAGGCTTGTATGAATTAATGAGGTGAAGTGCAGCTTTTTTTCAGCGTGACACTGTAGTGATTTTCAACAGTTTTTAGGGAAAGTTGTGGAGCTTTAACAAGAAGTAAATGGATGACATGTTGACAATTAGCAGCTCAATGGAAGTTTTACATTCTCAAAATTGCACTTTACAATAACTTGAAGTATAATTGTCACTATACATTATGGCATTTTAATATCTTTAGTCTATATTTAATGTATTTGGGGTCAATTTATATATTCCATACGATGTCAAAATGTACAGGATTTTGTATTTTATATGTGCATGTATGTGTTAATGCTTATTCATGTTTCTGACTATAACATGTCAGATCAAGTCAGATTTGTAAAGAAGTTCAAAACTATATGCAGCTTAATAAAACGATGAATTAGATTTCATAAATCTTATAAATTTAATCAGTGAACTGAGAAAAGACAATTTAAGACCTGATTGTGTATACCTGATTCCTATTTGTGGAGTTTTTCTACAGTTTTGTTTACAGAAATACATCTGCTCTCCTTAATATTATGGGATTTTCAGTGAGATGAACACATGACTGCAGTCATTTGATGACATAATCATTGCTATGAAATATGTTCCCCTGCCTAATGAATACAATCATTAGACTAATGCGTAAAATTTCCGTAGGGACTTAATGTAAATGTAGCAGAGTGAGTTTAATGAGCTTTGTGATATTTCACAAGCAGATTTCCAGTCATATATTTTTTTCTTATCCTATCAACAGCTGTTGATTTATTAGATTTGATCCATCATAGTATGTGATTGATTACAATATAGCTCTTTATAAACAGATTTATATAGAATAGTATCTGATTTAACGTGAGATCAACACAGTCAGTGGCTGCAGAATTGTACATCTGACTGATTATTTGCTGAGGCTTTTATTTTAAACAACCATTTAGCTTCTGTTCTTCCACCAGTAATTTCAAATGCTTCAAGCTTTTATTACGCTACACCTCATAAATACGCACTGAGGGGGCTTTTAAGACATCCGCAGGCCATTTCCACATGTACTATTTCACATTCTGACATTTAAGTGGAGAGTGGGGATAAGAGGCAGGGGGGCCGGGTTTGTAGTTTACTTGTGGCCATCAGATGGCGCTTAAGAGGCTCCACGGTCCCACTGAGAGAGTTGAATGGTATCCCAGTGTGATCTGGCACAGAGGCGGGAAGGGAGCGCAGCACAAGTCCTGGACGAGGTTTGAGCCAAAAGCACTCTGCTGCCCGACTTTTATCGACATTCCTCCGTCTGTCCGGCCTGCAGGACTGAGCCAAACGATTCACGGTGCGTAATTACGCATCGGGACGACACATCCGCGGTGTTTATCTGCGTGGAAACCCGCGGACAAAGGAGGACAGGCAGCCTGGAGTACAACTGACTTGAGCAGTGGAGTACATTTGGAGGGGAAACAGGGGAGTCTGGAGTCGGAAGTGATTTGTCTTTTTTTTTCGGAAATGTAAGTTGCGTCCAGGATTTCGGGGAGAAAGCGAATCCTTTTGGAAACCGAGGAGAAAAGGACAAAAAGTGGAGTGGTGGTGAGTGGAATTAGTCCTCAAACAGCACCCAGATCTTCGGAGCATGGGGTAAGTTAGACGTTTGTGTCTGAAATGTTCAGATCGCGCACTCCTGCTGTCTGGAAGTGATTTGTTTAAATGGCGAACTGCTTAAAAAGTGAACTTCTCGGTGACTTTTGAGCTAAATAGCACATTTTCTCTCCAGTTTAAGTCACTCGATCAGAATATTACCATCAGTTCACATTTGACACTGCGTTGTTTTCTTTGTGTACATTCTGAAAGCCATTACCGAAAGAGGAATCCTTTATTTGTGAACCTGTGGGAAGTCTGATGTTTGTACCAAAATAACGTGTGACCGTAAAGAGGTCAAATTTGCATGTTGAAAGATCATGGCTGCATTACATTTAACCCTGGCGGATACACAGACAATTTGTTTAAAATGCATGATCAATCAGTTTATAGTCATATGATAAAACACATTACCAGATTACTCATGCATCCTGCAGTTAACAAAATTACTGTGATTTCCTGTTCCCTATTCCTCTACTATTTGTATCACACACACGTGCTGCCACTGGATCACTTCCAGGTTGATTGTTGTGCAGGGGATCCTGGGTGGGTTTGCTTTTGGGAAGCTCTGGGTGTCAAGCTGTGCTCGGTCTCATTAGCTGTGTGTTGAATTATACATGCAGGCCTTCAGTTTGGTTCAGACACACCTGAACCCTCCTCACATTACTAGCCATGCTGTCAGCCTCCCCCCATCTAGGCCGGTCTAGTGACAGTTTAATTGAGATGCTACTCAAATGGCTGAATGTGAATAGTATTAAAGCATCCTCAGTACACATTTCAATGCCTACATTGCGTGTAAAATGCTGTTTTATTATACTCTTATCACCGCACAGTGATGCAGCATAATGTTGGTGCTCACCTGCTTGTTTGCTTCAAATCAGTTTCTGAACCTATACGTCTCCTCCTCAAATGAGACAAACAGAAGCTAATGGTGTGTTCAGGTGACCCTCAACAACTTGTAAAGTAAAATTTCCAAATTTTTCACCGCAACGTTGCATTCAAATAACTAACAAAATGGTAGATGAAGCATGGGTATAGATATACTTAAACACATGATGAATACTTGGCCACAGTGTTCCAGGTTACTGGGAATATCTCTGTCTAGTTCCATATTCCAAATGTACAGAGACTGAAGTACTTTAAGATCAACTGTGTGTTGACAACACACTGCTCTTTGCACTGTGCAGCTGAGCACAAATCTGTCAGTGGGTCTCTGAGCAACCTCTAGCTTCACTACACGGTCAACGTTTTCATATCTAACCTCCCAGCTTCAATCCATTGACCCAGATATATAGTCCACATGTACAGGGATGGGACAGACCCCGTGGTAGCAGCACATAGTATATCTCTGTCAGACTGGCACTACCTGATCCATAACATCTACAGTCCAGTGTGTTATTGCTGGCCCTTTGACAGTAGCCCCGCCACAAGCATCTGATGGCTTGTGTTTGATGCTCATACGCTGTCAGAGTTTGGGCCGCAGATCAACTCTGCATAATCCCTCTGTGGTGAGTTCAATCACCTGGTCCAAATGAAAGTTATGGCAAAGCCCTCTGGAGGAAGTTATGAATGTAGTCGCAGGGCCACCATGCACACTGAGACAGGAACCTGCACGACTCTTGACAGTTGGAGACAGCATGCACCGGTAGCAGGAGACTCTTGATTAACAGCCACTTCTGGTCCATAAACATAATGAGTGTGAGTAGGTGCATAAGTGCTCTCATGCTGTCTACAGTTTGTCTTAAAGTACTTAACCATGTCACTTTACCCATGAACGCTGTACAAAAGGGAATATGTAATTTGATGGAGAGACGGTCAGTAACAGGCCTCTTGACAGCTTTCATTATTTACAACCTTCTGAATTAAAGAGGTGCACCAAATAAACACTTGCAATTGATCAAGGCATGCTAAGGGCAGCGAATGATTTACCAGAGGTGTCCTCCACATTTGTGCATAAAAAAGAGCTGCATTTCTTCGTCACATTTAAGAAGCCTCTGGACCGAGACCGCCTTGTAGACCCATTAAGAGCAACTCACGATATTTGTATAGTTTATTTTGTCAATGAAAGGCTGGATTATTCACTGATTAGGCACATTTGACCTACACTGAACTGTAGTTTCTAACCTCAGTCTAGTTGAGGTATGAGGTGTAGCTGCACTGTGTTCAAAAATGTCATTATTGGTTTAGCACTTGGTATTAGGAGCCGCTTCATGAGGACTTCGCTAAATATACAGGTACTTTCACTATGTAACTTGGATACTCTTTCCTCTTGTGCTGCAGAGGAGTTGTCTGTGAGCTGTAAAATGTTCCCGGTACATCGAGAGAGGTACAAAAAGACACGTCGTCTCTGTGTTGTGGCTCTGCATGACAGGGATGGGCGATAAACTCAAGTTTAGTTTTTGATCTCCTCCCAAATGATACTGAGCGTCAGATGACTGTTGTTGGTACCTTCCATCAGCAAAAGCTGCCTGGAGTACTCATTCATGATTTATGACTTTGTGTGACTATAGATATTATTTGGCTAAAAAAACAAGGACATTTGAATTACAGTAAATTTTCAGTACAAGGCAACTTTTAATGGAAAAATCAACATTAAATCATGAAATTGAGTATAAGCTGACACAAAATGCACTGTTGTATATTTAAGAATACAACATCAGTACTTGTACTGTTGATACTTTGAGGATCAATCCGCCCATCCCTTCTTCATCAAACATTTTTTTGCTGCTCATCACATCCCTGTAATGTCTCTCTCTCCTCAGTATAGGATACTGTGAACTGTAAGATCTGATTCACCCAGTGGAGGTTTCATGCTTGTCATGATGTGCAGATGTTTTCAGCACACTCTCCTCCTCTTGCTGTCATTGTCTGTTGTCTTTTTCATCATATTGTCTCCTGTCAGTTGCTCTATTGCAGCTCCACTGTTGGATTCGTAAAGCCCTTTAACGGTGCATTGTATTTTATAAGTTGTTGGTATGTTTTGCATGTCATTCTGTGATTTTCAAAATAATTACAACCATCAGAAGTGGTGTAAAAAATATGTTTTCCCCTGATATGCAGTGTATTGAAAGTACAAAATCTCTAAATGGAAATCCTCAAGAGACACGCTTTTATCCAAAGTGTCTCATAATAAGTGCATTCAACCATGTGGACACAACCCGAAAATATAAGAACCCATTCTAATATGATGCTAGATAGTTTAACGAATATTTATGAAAATCATTAAATATTTGTGATTTAAATTCTGAATTGAATTTTTTTTTTTATGTAACCAGCAACATCTCTCTGTCAGCTAAATGTAGTACGACAATGTTTTCCTCTGAAGTAGAAGTACACACTACGTAGTATACATTTGAGTTGCATATTTGTAAAGTTCTTTGGGAGTGTTTTAGTTATTTTAGGATACAATGACTTAGAATAGTAACAATAATAATGTTCATATCTAAACATAATGATACATCTCAAACTGCCTGGGGCCCTCTTAGTTGGTGGCCCCAGACAGTTGCATATCTTGCCTAACGATTAAATCTGCCCCTGGTGTTTTTTCCCATGAATCAGAGTGTATTTCACTGGTGTTTCCGAGTATCTGGGTGTGTGACGCAACTATGTCATGGGAGGTGTATTGCTGAGGACCCAAAGACGGGCAGTGTAGAGTGTAGAGTGTGAAGTTGTTTCTATGAGCGGTCCTTGAGCTCAAGCACAAGCATATTTTGGCACTGCACTAGTTGAGAGACAATAAGAGGGCCATGGGCATGGCATTACATTACATTACATTACAGTCATTTAGCAGACGGTTTTATCCAAAGCGACTTACAATAAGTGCATTCAAGTGCACAGAGGATCACTACATTTTTGTTTTAGAGGGAACATAATCGGTTAAAATAACTCTATAAAAGCTGTTCAGTGTTTGCGCCTTCCCACTGGCCAAGGAGAAACCAGCTGCTCTGTGGGGAGAAGAGCTTCTTAATTGCTGTTTTGGAGACCTCTGCAATCGCATGAATAATCATCTTGGCTAACTCTTCACTCACTTCATTTCGCTGTGTTTTTATTGGCATGAAAGTAATGATAGTGGTGCTGCGTGATCGAGATGAAAGATCGTCTCGTTTTCTCTGTCTCTCCCTGACCTTCGTGTCCTGAATACAGAAAACACTTCAGCTATGTGTCACCTTCTCAGTGTGAGACCGCAGTAAGTTATCAGTCAGAACAGTTGACCTTCAGATAATTGAAGTGCTGTACTGTCTTAAAACAGAACCAGAGTTCACATTGCTGGTGTTTTGCCAGGTAAAGGTTTGTGATTGTGGTTTGGTAAGGTGCTTGACATCTTCTGAAAAACAGTCATAATCCTTGTTTTACTTCTTTACAAAGCTTACTAGTGTGACAACTTTGGCAGCGTATATATGTTGGGCCGTGGTTTGTGGTACAGATATGGTAACTTGTTGGACGACTTCAGTTTAAGTTAGTGTTTTCCCTCACTGTGCTATTTCGGTATGTAGTTGTAGCGTGTCATGTTGCCAGACTGGACCAGACACTTTCGCTGGCTCAGGAATGTGGACACGAGGGTTTACTCTCAGAGGTCAGAGGAAGCAGACCCATAAAGGAGAAATGCTTTGAAAAGTAACAAAGAGAAACTGCCTAAAGGAAAATACAAAAACAAAACAAAAAAATTTTCTGTCAGTGCAGTCCCCAGAGGATGTAAAACCACAGCAGAGTTCCAGTTTAGTGTTGTCTTAATGCACAGATGGTGAAAAACGATGCTCTGCTGAAGCACTCAGCTGATGCTCTCATTTAGACTGAATTCAACTTTTTTATTTTTTTCAAGGCTTATGGGTCAACACGTGTTATTCAACCTGACAGGCTGAACACGGGTTTCTGTGAATGCTTTAATATTTCTGTAGATAACCCCTGCTCTCACCTATATATTTTGCTCTTCTTAACTAGACAGATACTTGAACCTGAATGGGGGAAAAAATGTGAGTTGTTGCATAAAACCTTCATGAGGTGATTGAAAAGAGAAATGAAATCAAATAGTGTTACATTACATAAGAACATTTGCAGTCTTCACAATGTTACATCCCCAGTGTAAAAGCAATATTGCAAAGCTGGCAGCTCAGGTCATATTTCACATGTCCATAAGTACATTGCAATGTTTTTTTTAGTTCTTATAATTATTCCTATTGTCCACATTGGTCATAAAAAGATCTCCTCCTAAAGTAGGACTGTGATAAAATACACAGTCCTTGTCTTGTGTATTCAACCAAGACTGATATGAGGCTTCAGCAGTCTGAATAAGCCAACTATTGTTCAGTATTGTTTTAAGACGGACTTGTGAACCTATCTTTTACCTGCCGCTTTTTTCCAGATTTTTTGGAGGGTAGTTTACCTTATCTAAATTGATGCGGTACATAGTGCAAAGCCCCTCAAGGAAAATGTGTGATATTGGGCTGTTTAAATTGATTTGACTTTTAGCACACAGAGGTATGATATAAAACTATGTAATATTTCCAATCAATCAATGAATTGTTTAGTGCTAAAAATCTCAGGAACTAATGAAAAATGACCATTGTAAGTGCCCAGAGCATGAAAGACATCCAGATTTCAAACTTTTTACTTAAATAGTCAGTTATTTTTTCTGTGGGAGTGATTGATTGCTTCTCTGGCATGTGAAATAATCAATCACAATCGGTGATCATTTTCCCCCTAAACATGATCTTGGGTATAAACCAAGCCACGAGGAAAAGCGCCAGGCTTTGAAGCAAATTTTACATAGTGACCAGATGGTGGAATTACATTTTCCAAGTCTGTCACGTTGATGCCATGAGGCCCAAAAAGACTTCTTCCCATAGACTTACTGTATATTGGGAAAAAGACATCTGTGACTTAGCAGATGTTTTTTTTTTTTTAGGTAAATCAATTACCAGTGCGAACACAAGGGTAGCCCTTATTTAAATAATCTGTTCCTTTAAGTTATAAAATGCTATAATAGCTGAATTCTCCTTCTTCTGTTCATGTGAATTGGCCCAAGAATGAGGGATTGGAGGTGGGGTTAAAGGAAACGCATGTGAGCTTCCTCTATGGGCCCTATGGATTTATATATGAAATGAAAGGAGATAAGATGGCAAAAATAGCAGCAGTATTGTGTGACCCTACTACACAATTATCATCGCTGATAATTCCCATGAAACTAATAACTGTGCTTGCTTTGACCTTGTGGACATGTCCCCCCTCATCAGATCTCCTGCAGGCTTTATGATTTGCTGTTTCAAGTGTGAACATTCAGCTTTTATGAACAACCAATAGGATTTTTGGCAAGCAAGTATTGCAGCTTTGCCCTTCCCCCAGGTTATTTACAGCCCGCAGAGCTCCATTATTGGCAGTTTGAGGAGTATTTTTCTCAAGTACAGAAGCGTGTGGTTGGGTCTGACTGCAGGACCAGACAGGAGGGTGCAGCCTCTGTTTCACAGATGAGAGATTCAGGGTGGTGAATGGATGCTGAACTTCAGAGGAGAGCAGTGAGAGAGGATTAGAAAGAGATTACATTGGACAAAGGTACACAGCACTACCATTGCATGTGTGTGGTGGCAACTAACTACTAAATAGGAAATGCATTGAACATTTTCTTAATTTACGTAAGTTTATCCAAAACTGAGATATCGTTAGAAAATATGAGAGTATTTAAACTTTGATTTTTACTTATCATATCTCATCCAATTAAAACTTTACTAATAATATTCATTGTAAAGGTAATGTTTACTTAAGTTTGCATTAGGCCGAACAGCGCTCCTTAGCTGTGATATATTCATAATATAACACTGCCTGAAGTGAGCTACTGCTTTTATTAAACAGTCAAATGTATGCTACCAGCTATCTTATTTCTTTATTTCTTATAGGTTAGCTATTATTTCTATGTTGCCAGCGCTTGCTGTACTATATGTGTGCGTTTGTGTTTTTATAACAATTAATATACCGATTAAGATTATAGATTGTTTGTTTATAAGGGAAAATATGAACAGAGACACGCACACACGAAGCTGATGAATAATTTTTTCCGTATTTGCCTCGGACAGACGACCTCTCATGGCCAATTCAATTTAGTTCTGAAGGCGGAACCCTCACTCTGCTGCCAGACTGGAGACTGGACTTACCGGACTCTCTGAACGTGGGATTTCCAGATCCTGCAAGCACTCGTTTCAACGGGGAAAATAACGTTTCATGCACTCCTTCTGCACCACTGGCACAGGTGCACTGGTACTTCTCAGTGACAGGTACTCACAGATGCGCTCCAAGGTCTCCAGTCTGTCAAAATGACGGACGACCTTCAGATTTTTCCATCATTGTTGAAAAAAATTCAAAGTCAGTGACGAAGATATTCGGATAACACAACCTCTGGGATCAGCAGGAATAAAACCGAGCAATTGTAATATTTAGAGCTGCAACGATAATGTTTTTTGGCCTTCAATACCCATCCTGGGTGAGCCAATACTGATTGTTTTTGTTATTGTTTTACAACATCCAGACTATTTGTTTTTCACCACCATTTGGAAAAATCATTTCAACCATCCCAAAGTCAGTGTAAACTGTCAACATTTTTAAATGCCATCCTTTTACTTTGTTACAGATCATCTATAGTGGTTATTTGCATAAAAACACTCAATTCAAATCATTAGGAAATAAAAGATTGTATTTTTTTTCAGAACTGCTTAGAGCTAGTGTTAGAGAGTTAAACACTATATGGCTTTAGGAAACTATGGTGGTCGCTTTTCAGGATTGAGAAAGAAATTGTCAGATTCATCAATATTTCTATTTAACAATCTATTTGCCCGATGACGACATGGAGCATATATCATTTAAGTGCTAAAGTTCCATATAAGTTGTGTTTCCCACTGTCTCATTTGTGTGAACTCTTAAGTCTGATATATTTAACTTGACTTGAAGGCACCATAAATTAAAACAAACCTTTCTATTGAACAGTAAAGATAATAGAAATAAACAGAGTCACCCTTTACATGGGTAGATTTAAACAAATTTTCTTGATTTAGTCAAACTCAGCTGGTGTCTTTACTGCATCACTGTCAGATAACATCTACATGAGATGTGATTTCTATTCTAGAGGAGGTAATGAACTGTTATTAGAGATGTCCGAGCAGTAATTTGCAGTGAATGCAGCCTCGTAGCTCAGAGGAAGCGTATTAGAGCCTCCTTGTTCTCTGATGGCTCCCTGAAAGCTCAGCCATCGTACTATCTGTCTATCATAGAAGTCCCTCTGTTTATGGCCTTAAAAACAGTTGTAATTATTCCCTGAGTGAAATTATTTCATCTGTATGGATGTGGAGCTGAGAACGAGCTTGCGTGCTCAGCAGAAGTCTTTCCACGATTGGTGTTTGTTTGGGTCGGTCCGACATTTCATGTCTTTGTTTATGTAACCTCGAAATTCCTCTGAATGCTTCATGCCAATTAATTTATCATGAGGGTGGAGTGTAGCTGACGGCCCCAGGGCTGTGTGTCTCCTCGTCTATCTGGGGCCATTGCTGTGTGCTTTTAAGGGGACGGATAGAGGATTAAAGAACCTTCAGCCGTCAGCTCAGACTCAGCTGCTTTACTCCCATTCTCTGACTGCCTTAAAATATAACTTACTTTCATATTCTGCCAAAGTCTCAGAAGTTTTTTGAGGGAAATTGTAGTTTTAAATCTGTCAGTTGGCACCAGGGATGTTAAGGGATTTTGCCATAACCAATCCATGATGTACTGATTTGTGCATTTATGCCCTGTGAAAAGGAGTCTCACCACACACGTTTCTGTGTGCGCAAATTTCCACTTGCAAATGTCATGTGACACGTGTGTTTGTGTGTGTGTGCACGTACCTTTTTGTTTTGTGTATGTGTTAGAGTCTTGCCACGCACCTGAAGCGTTGAGAAAAAGATCTGTAAAAAATACCAGAGGGAACCGACATTCCAGTTTTATATTTGCCAAAAAAGTACCTTCACTTGTCAGTGTGAGAGCATTTTGGATATAGAAAATGACCAGGGAGTCATGTGAGACACAGATTAATTACACACATTAGACATCATAGTGTGCAAAAAGTTGAGTTAAAGATATGCGATCTGGAGATCTGCATTGATGCCTTTTAGTCAACGATCCTTGATAAGCTACACTGTGAACAACAAATCCATGTTGAAATTGGCAGGAGGAGAGCTAGTTAAAGTTGGCATCTTATAATACATAATTAAAACTGCAGAGAATACAATCTTTTAATTCCATGTTCATTGTCTGTTTTTATGCAAATAACCACTATAGATGACTTTTACAAAGTAAAAGGAAATTTTATTTAGCCATATAATTAGCTTCATATAACTATAGGTCTATTGAAATATTCTGATTAATAATCTCGAAAACCTTTATTTCCTCAGACAATAATCGTGATAAAAATGTTATATTGTGACATCCCTAGTTGGTAAATGGACTTATACTTGTATAGCGCCTTTCTAGTCCTACGACCACTCGACACGCGTTTACACTACATTTCATTCACCCAGTCACACCCACTCATACGCTGATGGCAGGGGCTACTAGTGGTGTAACAGACCACTGTCGATTCGTGATCCGTACGGAGCCCCCTTCACGGCTGGCAAGCATGTGAACCGCGGATTAATTATACAGTTTAACTTTAACCATCACAGTGTGAAATAAAGTTTGAGATCCCAGCAGAGCATTCTTTCCTGTGTCCCCCAGGTATAACCGGTCGGCCTTTTCTGTCTCTATCACTCTGGCCCTGAATACAAATAATACAAATCCCAAGGAGAACTAGCTCCTCTTCTTGGATGAAAAAGTGGCTGTTCTTTTAGTTTCTCTAACAAAACCAGTTCTCAGGTAACTTACTCACATTGGTTTTAGCACATCTCTATTTTCGTCACGATTACATTACATTACATTTACATTACAGTCATTTAGCAGACGCTTTTATCCAAAGCGACTTACAATAAGTGCATTCAACATTGGTAATCAAAAGAACTACTAGTCACCAGAAGTCATAAGTACATTTCCTTTTCCAAACAAGCATCTAAGAGCATGAAGCAGAGCATAACTCAGAGCCAAAGTACAGTGCAGAAACAAAGAAAAACAGTTAGTGCTATAAGTAATACGAATACAATAAGTGCAACAAGCTAGTATGAAAACAATAAGTGCTAAGTGGAAGGCTCAGGGTAGCACTTCCTGAAGAGGTGGGTTTTCAGCCTGCGCCGAAAGATGGGCAGCGACTCCGCTGTCCTGACGTCAGTGGGAAGTTCATTCCACCACTGTGGGGCCAGGACAGAAAACAGCCGTGACCGGGTCGATCGGCCGCCAGGACCTCTGAGCGACGGGGCAACCAATCGCCCCGAGGCAGCAGAGCGAAGTGGTCGGGCGGGGGTTTAAGGCTTGACCATGGCCTGGAGATACGAAGGAGCTGTTCCTTTCACTGCCCTGTAGGCTAGCACCAGAGTCTTAAACTGGATGCGAGCTCTTACAGGTAGCCAACTATTACCGTTAAAAATGAAGACAATTATTTTCGAAACAGTTTGTCATGAGTTGTTATTCGCATTATAGAGAACGTAGAAATTAGAGAGAAAATGATTTTGATAATCAACTAATCATTGAAGTTATTTGATGGCGAACATTACTTATGCCGAGTCCCAGCAAGTGAGTTGAGAGGATTAATTGATGGATCAACTAAAAGAAACATTTGAATTCAGTCCTTTTTAAGCCATTAGAGCAATTACTGTTATGGATTAATTTAATCTTGTGTCCCTGTTTTCAATCTCTTGCTATACTCTCTCTTGTAACTGTACATCGCTCAAATATTCTGTTTCGCTGTGAAAGTACAGAAGCTAAAGACGCCGTTTCACGAGGACTTTTAACTTGACCGGGCAAGTTTAAAAATTGTAGTTTGCATTCTAGTTTTGATTGGCAATCGTGACAAAGCAGTGTGATTTAGCGCCTGGACTGTTTACACCTCAAAAAACATGTTTTTGACCTCTTTAATTACTGAGCTGTAATCTGAGTTCTTCCTCCACTCACGCATGGATGTGTAGCAATGAGTGTGTACAGTGACAGAGGGGAGGGGGGTGGTGGGCCGATGTACATTTGACCTGGAATAGATTGACAATAATTGATCCAGATGACCCCTCACTGGATTTAAGCCTCTGGCTCACAGCAGGAGGTGGGTACCCCCTGACTCATGTATGAAGATTTACTGTAGCCTACAGTTACAAATACTACACTTGAATTCAATTTGCAGGTACTCCTACTTGTTTAATTCCATTTAGTTCTACTTTAACTCCATATCAGAGTGATGTAGTTTCTGCTTTGCCACGTTTTTCTGAGTGCTGTAGTAACAAGTTACTTTGCAGATTAAGATTTTACACACAAAAAACGAAAAAAAATGTATAACCAAAGTAAATATGATGCATTGTTTTCTATTAATCTGCCAAATAGCTTACTGTACATTGTAATGTTAAATATTGAGGCCTGAGTAAGATCTTACAGATAGAAACATTGTCTTTTGTGGAGAAAAAGAGGGAAAAAACAATATTATGGAGCTTAACAGACCTCCATTGTGACCTGACGTTAAGTAATGATCCAATAATTTGACTGTTTTGTATATGTTCTTGTTGGTATTGCTATTGCACCACCATCTGAGGTATTCAGATCACATCTGGCTCTCTTATCATAAACATAAATCTGGTATCTTGTCTTCCTGTGGGGTTATTTATGTTCGGATGCTTAGCTTAACGTTCGTCTGACCGCTTAAATGAAAAGCTCTTCAGGTTGTCAGATATGAGTAGCTGTCTCCTTCTAGTCATGCAGGGTTTTACTCCCACAACATTTGATTAAGGACCACACAGTTTTGTGTTAATTGGATCAGGTGTGGGTAAAGTACCTACATCACTCCTCTTTACTGCTCCGCAGAACGTTAGACGAGTCTTCTGTGGCTGTCTAGCTGTTGGGGAGTGATTGCTCACCCTCACCTCAGGAGGAGTTTAATCCAGTTTTAATCTGCTCATATCATCAAACCTCGACGTGTCGCATCCTGTCTGAGCTGATTATCTTAACAGGCTTTTCACAGAGCAGCATGAAGACGGGCCAAATGAATGATGGTACATTAATTTCTGTGTGATCCGCTGTGATGGCTCAGGGCTGATGAGCAGTCAGTCATTGTTTCTTATTAAAGCTGGAGTGTGGGACTTTTACATATAAACGGATGTCCACTACATTCAAGCCCTTGCCAATCAAATTCACATAGTGCTGATTAAGCTTATCACCAGCATGGAAATATGCTGTATTTCGCAGTACACCAGCGTTATGGTATCTGGTGACTCCGGTGACTTTCCTGCTCTTGCGCATGCTCACAACATCCCCCCCGCTCCCAGAAGCGCTGTCTTCAAGTCTTCCTGTGCAAATTGTTTTACTATAGCCCTTCTTCTGAACGTAGAGTTTCTTTTCTTTTTTTTATATGGCGCATCCACTCTAGAAATGTTCCTTGGATGCTTTTTATGTTTTTTTTGTCATGGCCTCTGCCATATTCCTAGCTGCAGCTCTGTCACTATGGTCTCTCTTATTTGGTAGTTACTCTCACTGCCAGAGGGGGCAAACACAAGTTCTGCACTTCAGCTTTAAGATGAGAAGATGATCAAATAGAAATCCTGACAGAAACTCCTTCACTTTGATATAAATTCTTATTATTTTTGGCTTTATTGGCTTATTGCCTTAAGAGTCCTGGTTGTCAGTCACGCAGCCACATGATTAGTGTTATTGAGCATGAGTACTTTCATGGTACTGTTGATTTGCTTGATTCATGTCTGATGTTTTGTGAAAGTGAGATAAATGTGGAGGTTTACCACAAACCTTATATCAACCTGAAAAGCTTTATTACAATATCCTTTGCACATGTTTTTCTTTTTTAACCTTGTGAATAATGTCTGGTTGTGTCACAGTCTCTTTACTGTTAGCCACAACATATTTTCATGTGACAAATTGCTGCTAAAAAGGACGTGCTCAAGGACAATTGCACAGTGGCAGTTAAAGGTGATAGAGATAATTAACTCGTACACTGAAATGCTCAAGCTGAAAAAATTGATGCAGTGATTGAATGCTTGGAAGCAACAGCCATGTTGCCTCACTGATGCCCTGTCTGCATCCTCACAAAGACATTGTCCAAACACTGTTACAGATTGAATTCTTAGGTTTAACACTTCTTGTGGGCATAATTGGGCAGAGTTAACGGGTAGAAATAATCTCAGGGGCTGAGTTAAACACCAAAGGGAGCCAAATAAAATCTCAGTTTTTTGGACCAATTGATAGACTGTTGCCAACTTCATAACTCAATTGCTAAACAAGTGATTTTTTTTTTTAAAACTTTATTTCTTAGAAGCGACTGACAACAGTTCATTGAGAACAATTGAACAAGTTGCGATCCAATGTATTGAGACATCAAGTTTGTAAAGCTGTGGTACATTAAATGAGAAAACATGTAACACTAAACTAAAGTCTAAACACCTATCTGTGCAATTGCGAAGCATGCATTGCAAATTAAACATGCAGTAAAATATTGCATGTAATGTTCTAAAATGTACTCAAACAGGAAACCTAACTGTATTCTATCTATAATAGCAAATAGCAACAGCTGTATTGCAACAGCAGCACGTTTAGGAATTGTTTCTGCCCTACTACAATTCAATTGAGTAACTGGACAGCACACACCCATAAGAGAGACGGACAAACACTTCATTTTACAGTCAATAACACACTCATTTCTGGCACAAGAACATTACGATGAATCAGATGACAGACATCCTTTAATTTGTATTGGTGGATATAGCTCCTGTTACAGATTTTATGCCCACATGATTTGATCAGTTTGGATGATTCGCAAAACAGAGAGGAGAAATGTAGTGAACCCTGAATATGAATTAGTCCATATCAATTCTGAATTCGAACACATCATCACAGTTAGATCAGTTATTGTATTATTATTATTATTATTATTATTATTGTATGCAATTCAAACAATAAGAATGTTGATCTTTCAAAGGAAACCACGTAGTTGTTCATTTCAAGAGACTTATTTTCATCTTTGTATATTTACTAATGCTCTTCAGTAAAAAAAAGCAAAAGAATTTCTTATCCGATTAATCAAATAAGCAATGTGAGTGCAGCCCTAAATTGCGGCACCATTAACATTTAAAATAAGAGTTTGGTAAGAGTCAGCACTGAACAACTTTCTGTTGATTCCTGTGGTAGTTGGTGATCTTTTCAGTCTCTTTTTTTTTTTTTTATTGGCAAACATTTTGGCTTGTTACAAAGGGAAAAGCGCGGGCTTCATTCCATTGAATTGTCCTAGTTAGTAATGACAGAGAGTCGGTATACCCAGTAGTGGGACACTGGAACTGGAATGTAGCCATTATTTATGTTATTGATCTCACCTTTCTACAGTTGGCAGCACTGAACTCAATAGACTGATGTCCAGTGAAATAGGACCAGGCTAGATGCAGTCAGTCGGAGACATAATGAGTCAAGCTAGTTCACTACTAGCTTTCTAATCTTTCAAGATCAATAAGTCAATGACAATGAATATATGAAAAATAATTAATATAATAATAAAAACTGTCACATTTACCAGAGTTTGTTCACTTTCACTTTTTAGATGATATGCACCCAAAATCCTCATCTGTTGAGGTTTTTATTTCGAATATTTTTTATTATTGAAGAAATATTTATGTGCTCTGATTGAACAAAAAAAAAGTCAAACCACAAGCGTTTCTGAATCTGTGACTAACTATCATAGAAATACCATTTATGTAGCAGTAACCAAACAACAACACTTATCTAACTTCTGTGAGAAACTGTAAGGCTAGTTATCAGAATATTTGAACTAAAACAAAACCAATAAATATAATTCTAAGAGCCAAGTGTATCAAAAATTTGAGACTTAATAGTTTGCTCTTCATGTCTGCCCCCCCCATCAATCAGTCATATTTATTGTATCTCTTGTCTCTGTCATCCTGGACCTGACTGACACCACAATCTGCTTCCATGGCTATTATGCTGCTATTGTCTTTTGTCAGTTGTAGCTTCAGTAATCTGTGTTGAAACAATAACAATGATTGTTTGTATGCAAATTTACAGTAATTCCAACCAAACCCAGTGGGAACAATGCTTCATATAGACAGTGCTGACCTACATAAATGGTTATTTCTCTTAGTTGCACAAAGAACAAAGCCTCCTCCCCACACACATTATCCTCATTAATATCAATATATAATTGACTTGCAATGTGAACGGCCCATTGCATACATTGACATTGTGCAAACTCTATTAACTGTGTAATGTTGCATGAATTCACCAAAGTGCCCGCGTAGTCCCTCATCCTCTATCCACTGTTAGTCATCACAGCGAGTGAATGGTTCTTCAAAGAGAGCAGAATGGCTCATTGGACTGATAGCGGTTAGCAAATCTTCAGCTTCATTACACCAGGAGAACATCAATGACCTCAAGGTTCCTGACAATACTATTAGGAAATTAAATGTATTTTTGTCCCTATTTATAGCTTCATCATTATACACTTCGTGGAAGAGTGGGGTCCCCAAAGTGCCAAACAAGTCATTGGTTCACACTCAAACAGATGAACAAGATGATAATGATTAGATGGGTATCGGTAGGATTTTATCGATACTAGTACTCTTATCGATACTACTTATCGTTTGGTTCCTTAGCGATACTCTTATCGGTTCTTTTGTGAGAAAAAAAAACAATTAATAAAGAATCAACATTGCTTCATTATTTTTGTATGTATACAAATAGTATTTCTTGAGCAGCAATACAAGACATTCCAAAATCTTTAAAGTACATTCGCAGCTCAACAATTAGCTTATTGATTAGATTTCATTTATTAGACTATTCTTATTGGCAAACTCCATATGGCGCTGCTAACTGTACTTGCAGTGGACAAAGATGGACGTCAGCATTTTTGCAGATTTATATTATGCTTGTTTGGCAAATTCTTTGATAAATTGATGGTTTTACCTCCATTACTTGAGCCAGAGTCAGTGTGTGTGTCAGAGTAAACGACTCTGTGCAAAGTGCAAAGAGACCGTTTGCGAGTCAATACTCCAGGTTTTTACTAATTTGAAACCGGTTCCTGTTTAGAACCGGATTTGAGGGGCATCCCTAAAATTTATTATATATAGCTAATTGTAATATTGGTTACAGATGTTTTTGCCTTTTGGCTTTGATCACTGTACCAATAAAGGGTTTCCTGTATGTGATATTTCCATTGTCCAAGTATGTTGGATTGCATAGCTCATAAGCTCAAATAAACTTAGTAATTTAATTTGTATCATTGTTGCCTTTAATTATTTCATAAAGCAGCACTTAAAATCTTATTATAAGTGCTAGATACAAAAACTGGTCTGTTTGCTCAGAGCACTTCAGTTATTTCTGTGTCTTGCAAATAACAAATTAACTTTAAAAACAACAAAACAAGTTTCAGTTAACACAAACACCCCATTATTTTAATAGACAAGTCCTCAGCTGGGAGATTATTACTGGTCCGGCAGGTGCTCATGGGACAATAATAACACAAACTAATGGAAAACGGCACTACTGAATACAAGTTAATATGTTCTGTTGTGTTTTTCTTTTATAAAGGGAGCAGCCCATCTTCAGCGCCAGAGCTCATGTCTTCCAGATCGACCCGGCCACAAAACGCAACTGGTTGCCAGCCAGCAAACACGCTGTCACGGTGTCCTTTTTCTACGATGCCAGCCGCAGTGTATACCGCATCATCAGCGTTGGTGGGACGAAGGTGGGGGCCCACCACACACATGACTGCACAGATACACATGTATAATTGCTGCTTCATATGTTCACATCACACATTTTGTAATTTGGTTTTAAGTCAAGACGGTTAACTCCCTGTTAACATGTGTAACTCACTTGTTAACAGTATTTTCCTCATATGGTACTAGTATTACATTAGTGTAGGGACTCTTTATTTGTGGAGTATCATATCCTACTGACTTGCACAAAGAGAAAATACATCTGTTTTCAATTTGGTTGTGGCTGTTATGGGTGGGCATGCATTAGTCGAAGTTGCACATTGTCAGCGGAATATTTATAACGCACCCACATCGGCAATAACGCATCCATAAGAACAGTAAAACACACGGGACTCCCAAAGCCGACAGCCTATCTTGGTAGCACCTACCTCTTTATTGTTATCACCCAGTTGTGCCAATTTAGCACCCTGAGACTTAAGTCTTTTTTAGAAGACACCAAAGAAATCTACATCTGGTAACAAATCCACCTCATCAGACTGTTCACTATTTCAGAACAGATAAACACACGCCAAAACAAGCTTTTCCACGTAGCTCTTTTTCTAGCCCGGCTGTTTAATATCTTTCTTTGCACGCACAGTCCTCCAGTAGACCTCCACAATGTTTGTTTTAACTGTAAGTCACACAACCGCAAAGGCTCCAGATTTAGAGGACTACATAATCTAAATGTGACTAGATGTATTAATTTAACAGTGTTATTTATTGTTGCTAATGATCTAAAGAAAAGCATAGAACTCAAAGCCAACAGCAGCCTGTTTACTGTAATTTGCTACTGCACAGTGAAATGTTGGCCTCTTGATCATCAGATAAAAATCTGCATATTTTCTGGTCAAGTGCATGCAAATGAAAAATAACAATGAGCTGTAATGAATTTGGCATTTAAAGACGATATAAATTATTGATTGTGGATATTGTGAATTTTGTCTTTAAAAATGAGCTTCTTTTTAAAACAGACTTTTAAAGCACATTAGCTTGATAAATGCAATTTGAGAAGAAAAAAAACTAACAAACAAATATTAAAGGAAAATGCAAAATATGAATAATAAATGTGCAGAGTGAACAAATGAGTTTGTCTTCGTAGCAAATGAAATATAATATTATTCCAATATTTTTCTCTTCTATCTGTACCTCATTTATATTTTAGGGTTGACCCCCTATAGATTTGGTCTCAACACCCTCTAGTGTGCATATTTGATACATGTTTGATATCTCTCTCAGTTCTTGTTCTACTTTCACCTTGTATTTCTGTGCAGGATCATGTTACTTATCACAACAACGTCCCACTTTTCCTACAGGGATCATTTACCTACTTTTGTGTTCATGTTATGTATTACTTCCTTGTGGTGTCAGGCCATCATCAACAGCACCATAACCCCCAACATGACCTTCACTAAAACCTCCCAAAAGTTTGGCCAGTGGGCAGACAGCAGGGCCAACACCGTCTATGGCCTGGGCTTCTCCACAGAGCAGCAGCTGCAGCAGGTAAACGTCTGGCACACACACCTCAACAACATTAAAATACAATTCTTAAGAGTTTTTAATTTATTCAACACAGAGAGGGTTAGGTGGAAAAAGAGGGACTAAGGAGCATGAGAGTACAGTGATGTGATGATCAAGGCCCCATTTCCCCCATTTCTAATTCATATTAACACGTCTTTTATTCTGTCAGTGTCTGATGCCGTTGGATTATTACACAGAGATACAAAACACCTCAAATATTTCTTCCTCACCACGATACAGGTTTTCACACACTTCCTCCCATGACATTTAATATTTTTATTTTATTAATCTGCAAGACTTTTATTTTGCTTTCAGAGAACATCTGTCACACATATTACATTTTGTTTATATGTATGTATGTACAGTTGTGGTCAAAAGTTTACATACACTTGTAAAGAACATAATGTCATGGCTCTCTTGAGTTTCCAGTTATTTCTACAACTCTGATTTTTCTCTGATAGAGTGATTGGAACAGATACTTCTTTGTCACAAAAAACATTCATGAAGTTTGGTTCTTTCATGACTTTATTATGGGTTAACAGAAAAAGTGACAAAATCTGCTGGGTCAAAAATATACATACAGTAACATGAATTAGCAATTTTGGTGACTTAGAAAGTTGTGTCAATGAAATGAGCTTCATAGCATGGCCTCTTAACTTCTTGTGAGTGATTATGAGTGACTACAGCTGGTGACTTCTCTGAGGCCATTTAAATAGGGCTCATTGGATACAAACGCCCACAAACGTTACAATGGGAAAGTCAAAGGAGCTCAGCATGGATCTGAAAAAGCGAATCATTGACTTGAACAAGTCAGGAAAGTCACTTGGAGCCATTTCAAAGCAGCTGCAGGTCCCAAGAGCAACAGTGCAAACAATTGTTTGTAAGTATAAAGTGCATGGCACTGTTTTGTCACTGCCACGATCAGGAAGAAAACGCAAGCTATCACCTGCTGCTGAGAGAAAATTGGTCAGGAGGGTGAAGAGTCAACCGAGAACCACCAAAAAGCAGATCTGCCAAGAATTAGAAGCTGCTGGAACACAGGTGTCAGTGTCCACAGTCAAGCGTGTTTTGCATCTCCATGGACTGAGAGGCTGCCGTGCAAGAAGGAAGCCCTTGCTCCAAAAGCGGCACCTTGAGGCTCGACTGAAGTTTGCTGCTGATCACATGGACAAAGATAAGACCTTCTGGAGGAAAGTTCTGTGGTCAGACGAAACAAAAATCGAGCTGTTTGGCCACAATGCCCAGCAATATGTTTGGAGGAGAAAAGGTGAGGCCTTTAACCCCAAGAACACCATGCCTACCGTCAAGCACGGTGGTGGTAGTATTATGCTGTGGGGCTGTTTTGCTGCCAATGGAACTGGTGCTTTACAGAGAGTAAATGGGATAATGAAGAAGGAGGATTACCTTCAAATTCTTCAAGATAACCTAAAATCATCAGCCCGAAGGTTGGGTCTTGGCCGCAGTTGGGTGTTCCAACAGGACAATGACCCCAAACACACATCAAAAGTGGTAATGGAATGGCTAAATCAGGCTAGAATTAGGGTTTTAGAATGGCCTTCCCAAAGTCCTGACTTAAAATCCCATTGAGAACATGTGGACAATGCTGAAGAAACAAGTCCATGTTAGAAAGCCATCAAATTTAACTGAACTGCACCAATTCTGTCAAGAGGAGTGGTCAAAGATTCAACGAGAAGCTTGCCAGAAGCTTGTGGATGGCTACCAAAAGCGCCTAATTGAAGTGAAAATGGCCAAGGGACATGTAACCAAATATTAGCACTGCTGTATGTATATTTTTGACCCAGCAGATTTGATCACTTTTTCTGTTAACCCATAATAAAGTCATGAAAGAACCTAACTTCATGAATGTTTTTTGTGACAAAGAAGTATCTGTTCCAATCACTCTATCAGAGAAAAATCAGAGTTGTAGAAATAACAGGGAAACTCAAGAGAGCCATGACATTATGTTCTTTACAAGTGTATGTAAACTTTTGACCACAACTGTATGTATGTATGTATGTATGTATGTATGTATGTATATATAAAGTTAATAGAAAATATATATTTGGATAGATAATTACATGTTGAAATTACAAAGAACAAAAAGGGGTCAGAGGTCCACTACCTCAACAATATATGGAACAAATATTCTTGTAACTCCACATTGAAGCTGCATGATGCATAAGGCAGGCAAGAAGTCAATACATTTTATCTGTTTTTTGATTAAGTTGTCATGTAAAAGTATACTGAAGATTTAAAACGGTGATTTAAGGATGATGTAGACATGGTGCGTTTCAGTTTTAAGGTCGTCTTGGCATACAAGGTGTAACTTTGGTCTTCTGTGTCCACCTGCAGTTTGCAGAGCAGTTTAAGGAGGTGAAGGAGGCGGCCCGTCTGGCCAGAGAGAAATCTCAGGAGAGGTTTGAACTGGCCAACCCTGCGCTTAACATTGCAGCTCCAGAGGTAAAGAACTGCTCTACTTTCTTAAATGTTTTCTTAGTTAGTTTGGCTGATTATAGCATTCCCCAGGTAGAAAATGGAAGCTCCATATTCTCAAAAATACTGACAGATCTGTATAGTAAAAAATGAACATAGTAATAAATGTATTTTGCTATGCTGATTTATAACAATAAATCACCTCATGAAAGCTTTTCTATTTACAGATGTGAAAACATCCACAAAAGACAAAAGTGGGAACTATTTCTTTCTGAAAGGAAAATAAAATGTTTAAAACTGTCCACAGGGGGGTTGTGGATTATCCGGAGTTATCTGGACAATTGTTTCTGAAAAGACACATTACTGTAGAGTTTCTTATTTTCAGTATTTAGATGCTTTGAGCACCACAAATAAGGTTCATTCACCGCCATTATATTGGAGTGATGGAAGAATTCTGAAATAGCAGAGATTTAAAACCAACACTATCTGAATCGAGGATAGTTTCATTCCAAGCATTTAGGTGTTGTGAGGAGTAATCAGCAATAGGATTTTTTTAATTTTTTTTTATTGGTGTGACCATTACAAGGAGCACAAATTGTCCGTTGTGTGCGGATACCACCACAGGAACTGGAACTGCTATTAAGGGTTGAATAACCACTGGTTTTATTCTATGAGCAAAATCTGAAAGCTCACAGTGCAAGTGTTTCTTGTTCAGACTTTAGAGAAAATATATTTTTAAACATTTGAAAAAAGTGTAGACATGGCCTTTAATAAGGATGGACAACAGGTCCAGGATCGTGAAGGGACGTGATGGTGTCTGTGACTCCCAGGCTAATATGACAGAACGGAGCAGTAATATGCCAATGAACTTAGTGGCTTTGTTTCTATTTTAAACATATACCGAATCACGAGGGATTAGATGTAACTCCATCTGGCTCAGTTATTCTCCCGTTGGTTAACTCTATTAAAAGATTTCATGCATGACACATGGAGATGAGAGGCAGAATGGGACATTGGGGCAGAAGGTGTTTGGAGGGGCAGTAATGGCTGGGACAGAAAGAGGGAAGAATGAGGGATCAGGAAAATGGAGTTGGAGAAAGGGAGGAGAGCTGAATCATCTATAATTGAAGGGAATCTGGCTGCTGCTGAAAGGACAATGGCCAGCTTTTATCCTGCCAGCGTCTGTGATTTCTTGGTGGACTTGATAACTCTGAGGTTCAGTTTGAGAAGTGGAAATTTGCCAGCAGTGGAAAATGTTCATCCTTTACCTTTTTCTCACAGTACAAGTAGATCACATCACAAGACACAGAGTTATTCTTTTCTTTTGACATTTACAACACCAAAAATAACAACTAGCACACACTCAGTTTGGGAGGCAGTGATTTAATTGTACAAACATGGCTAACTTTTGAGAAGCTTAAGAGCTGCTATACTAGTTTTGTTTATTAGTTAGTTCTGCCAAGTATTAGTATTAAGAGTGTGTTTGGTTGTTGTAGTGACATAGATTGTGTGTGTGTGTGTGTGTGTGTGTGTGTGTGTGTGTGTGTGTGTGTGTGTGTGTGTGTGTGCGCGCTGATTCAAAGGTCTTTTTTTGCTGCCTGCAAATTTGCTTTTAATGTGTCTTATTTTTTAATATTAACCCTTCAAATCAGATTCAGGATTGGTTTGCTAATCGCTCAGTGTATTTGACATTGATCAGTTACTTTCTTTTTGATCACTCTAATATCCTATCTTTAACTTTTTAGACTGGGAGTTAATGACAAAAGCTTAGTTGGAGATCTGTTTGTAAATTTGTGAAAAGAAAAAATTGGGGACTTTGTAGTCACATGGAAAGTGTCTTAACCACCAGGAAGCTCCTATAAATTGCATGTTGTAACACTTTTTAAATCAACATTGTTACAAACTCCTTTTATAGTGGAAAAAGTATGAATGGAAATGTAACAGTAAAAAAACAAGCAAAGTGGAGAAAACAAAATAAGTAATGAATAAAAAAAGAAAAAAGGTAGAAAAATTGTAAAACAGCTTTCTTCATAAAACTGTAACCAATCGATTAAGATGGAAATTATCCTGTTTCATACATGTGTTATATGATGATATTGCAATTCTTCCCATGTGCAAATTAATTTCTTGCTTCTACATATCTCTTCTTTGGCAGGGAAGAGTTGCTGTAGGATGTAACCGTATATGCAGTAACCGTATATGCAGTACTCTGAAACACTAGTGTTCCTGTGTAGGAATAAGAATGGAAAATGATTAATGAATAAGATGCAGTGAGGAAATGAAACATGAAACTGCTGAATTCAGGCCCTCAGTGGGATTTGCAGAGTCAAACTGCACACATAGAGGTCAGGGTCAGTAAGCAGAGGGGTTACATCATGTTACCATGGCAACCAGGTAACAAAACTCACAGAGCAGACAGACAGACAGACGTCATTGATTTTGTCAGGCAGTAAACACAGAGGTGTTGTCATGGTTATTATGGCATCCACTGACTCACCGCTGCACATTTTAAAACACCAGAGTGCTGACTCTCTGAAGCTGTGTAATATGGAAATAATAGCCCGTCAAAGTTGTTATGGAGTGTGAGTACATGAGTTTATAAACTACAGCCAAGTATTGATGGCAACTCTGTCAGTTGAAAGCTCTATTAAGGATGATATGGCTTTCATTTACCAAACTGTGAGTACCGTTTAAAGCTCTCCGCAAACACCAGAACAAAAATATTAAAAATAACTAATTTGTGTAGAAGTTGCAAAGTTTGCCAAAAAAAATATCTTGAATTGAATGTCAGTGAATAGAACAAAAATCCAAAGTGTCTCTTGCTACCAAATTCAAAAAGTCAGGAGGTAAAGGAAGAATTTGTAATAATACACATACTAAATATGCAAACCTTACACCACGATAAACCTACTGAAAATGTTTATATGCTGGAGGGGAGCTGCAGTATTTTGCCTTGTTTTATTTTCCTCTACTGTATCTGTATGTTTTGCATCACACTTAGCTGGTCAGTAACCATCTACCCTATTGCAGAGGTGTATTTGTGCAGCCTCAAGCTTTACAGAGCACATTTTCTGCCTCTGATATGTGGATGGCAGCAGGGGATCAGCATGCAGTAAAGCTTCAGCTTCAAGGCATGTTTGCAGAGCTCAGAGATGAGATGGAGGAGGAGATGGTGAAGTTCAGTGAGATAAAGAAGAAGAGTGGTAAACAGAGCAATATAGAGCGCATTGTAGAACTGACAAGTACAAAGACGTAAAACATGCTCATGCCATGAAATTGTATTTATGGAATATATTAATTTTTTTTGTAGATTCTTGATTTAAGGGTTTTAGTATTGACCATTGTCAATGCCCTGTTTATGTCATCTGTTGTGCAGTATGATATAGCTTAAACAAGAATTTGCAATAGTAAAGAGGATGGCTAGTCATTGAAATATAAGATAAGCTAGTCTTAAGCATATTTACTTGGGGTAGGAATCACAAGAGGCCCCACGATGCAATACTATCATGATGCGATATTATTGCGATTTTGCAATATACTGATTGCAGTGTGCAGAATTGTGTCATCTAGCCGTGAGTTTGCAGATTCCAACCAGCATAGCACCTACCCTCTGGTCCCCCCCACAGGTAAAACTGTTTGCTCTGCCCTGACTTTTGCCGTTGTTTGCACTATTAGTTAGTTAGTTAGCTGCGAGCCACTTTGCCATGCTGAGAGACGTTAAAAGGCAATAGAAATGCTCCGAATCTTGTATTATGCACCTTTGATAATATTATATTCCATTTCTGGCAATATATCCACCCTAAATGCTACACACTACAAAAAAAAGAAAGAATTATTTGAACAAATTATTTAAACAATATTCATCTTATATTCAGTTAATAGAGTTGAATAACATCCAGTTTAAAGTCACTTCAAATAAACACAATATTGACACCATGACGTGGTGTTAATGAGCTCATCTTGCAGGGCTCGTCAGACAAAACAAAGGTTGGAAACACAGAGCCACACAGTAAAGCTAAATAAATGTCAAAAAGAGTGCAGAAGAGATAACATCTCTGCCCATAAATCCTCTGAACAGCAGTGTAAACACAGCAGGACACAGAAGCTGTTTCCCTCATCTGACAGGTAACAGCTGTCATTTGTTTGCGCCTGCTGATTGGAGCTTTTTTCCTCTGCTATCTCCAGCCGTACATGGTATCCATGCAGAGGCTGAGAGGCAAACAGAAATGCCAGTTATCAATATTTTAAACCACAGACTTGGCATTAAAACAAGCTAAAAAGAAGTATGTGTGTGTTTTGGGCCGTGTCTGTTGTTTAGTTGGAAGGGCAGGTGCTTCAAGGGAAACATAAGCATGTACCTCTGATGCATGGACACATGAATAAATAAATCAGGTGTGTGTCTCAGTGAAATGGGAAACAGAGGCTTTATAAAGCTAAAGGAGCAAATGCACTGATGCTCAGATAAATAAGTAAACAGCATAGATGTACTTAAGATGAACAGTGGTGCAGAGACATCAGCTCTCAGGAAAGCAGTTGCATATTAAAGTATCTGGGATTTCCATCGATTTCAAAGCAAGCCTCTCAAAACTCCAAACCTCAAAGCAACTTAAAAGTAACTTTGGGGTTGTTGAAATACAACACAAACATCCATATTTATTTTTGATAATTAGATAAAGAACAGAAAAACAAAAGATAATTTGATGGGCATGTTTTTTCTGTCTCTATCAATGATACTAAGCTCACTTACTGCTCTCTTCCCAGAGATCACATGTCACTCAAACAACAGGGACGGTACTGTGACCTCTTCTTATTTCAATACAGTTGGCTTTTTTTTTGTTCAGCCTTCAGTTGCAGTCACTGCTCCTCCTCATGAAAATGAATCAATACCTGTGCAGAAACAAAGATCAAACACAAACAAAGTTGAAAACTTGGTGAATGGTAAAGCTTTCATGAACTGGGCATCGCTGTATGTATTGTCAAAATAATGGCATGGTTTTATTTATCTATGATCTACATTTCTTCTTCTATTTCTCCTCATCTGGCACTTCCCTCTCCCTTTCCCCGATGCATCATGGGACATCTGCATCCCTCAGCTCTCCCAGGTGCGTAAAAACACACACTCCAGCCAACAATCAAAAAAACAATACAAAGACAACCATCTTCTTTTGTCTAAGGGACTGCGGTGTTCGTAGTCATGCGTCTCAGCGTTGCATGGACTATCATGTTCAATAATTCATCTGGAGTCTGATCAAAGTTGACTTCAGAGCAAATTTAGCTTCAGAGCACAGCTGGTGTTTGCTACAAAAGAGGAAAAGCTTTGTCAACCACGGCACAACATGTAATTTAGTCTGCACAGTCTATCGAAAATATACAGAATATGGAAACATTAAGATTAATTCATCTGAATTTACTTCATCAAATTTGAGAAGATCCAGACGGCAGACTTCAATGATAACCTTGAATATCCCCTGAGAACAGACAGCACGCAGAATTGTCCTTTTTAAAAGTGAAAATTCTTTTGAACTCTGCTTAATTAGTCTTTGGTCGCAGGCTTGTGCTCTTGAGTGTCTGCCTTGTTTCCACTCAGCCTGTTAGTGAACAACATACGGAAAAACTGCTGTAAATTTGTAATCCCATTTATGACTTAAACATGATCCACAGTATGAATTATTCAGAGATACGCACAGCCGATCCGTTGGCTTTGGGGCCGGACTGGAGTTGTCTTGACTTTGATTTTTCCCGTTCTCGGGTTCCTTCCTCTGGACACTTTGTTCGGCTGTGTGTTTTATTTCCATATTCATCCACGATGTCGGACAGAGAGCTGCTCAGCTATAGATAATATACTATCGTCCTCAGGGGAATACACTCAGGCTTGCTCAAATTAATAATACAAGTTTTTTCTATAATAAGTGCAGGGTTGTACTGCTTCAGTGAGGCACTTGGTCGTTGACAAGTTCAGGTTTAGGTTACCACACAGAAAGAAGAACGACTCTGGATAAAGAAATGTGCCCAAGTTAATTCATCTGCATGCTTTTAAAAAAGGAGACTTTCTTTCAGCGTTTGCTTTCAGTCTTACACCCCACAGCCTCAAACTGAGGAAAATGGTTCACAAAACTGTGTGAAAGGAAGCTTGATCCCATTTCTGGGCAGCAGAGAAGGAAAATATCAAAGCAGATTGGTTAGACTTGACTGTGCCAGGCTGGTGTCAAGCTATCCGCATGTTGTAGTATATGTCATATTCAAAGTCTCTTTTTGAAATGAGAGGAACATAAATTACTCTTCTTGTACTGCATCACCATTCAGTTTATTTAACTTTAATTTTATACTGTAGGTTACTCCTAATGAAGTATCAAAAAAGAAAAGCAAATGCTGCGGTTTACTTAACTTATAAATCTCCCAGGGACAAAATATATTCCCAAATAACTTGATGTCCAAATGAAACAACCGAGCTGCAAACAAGCAATGAGTTCAACCTTCTTGTTGTTCCATGGCTCGGATCCATTCAGTGTCGAACTAAAGGCCACAGGTGTGATATGTTTCTGTGAGACACCAACTGTACTGATTGGAGCCCTAATCTCTACTCCAAAACACAGACTTCTAGCTTTCAAGACAACTGCATTAGTTAATATTAACTAGCAAGTACTAGTTAGTATTAGTATTGGTGATATTATTAAGGTTCTAGTTGGTTGTAGTGGCATCTAAACAACAACAACAACAACAACAACAACAAAAAACAGTCAGATGGAACACTATTCAATTATTAAGTTAAC
>NW_027176905.1:112143-284585 GCF_023349555.1 Cebidichthys violaceus | reverse complement strand
ACTTATTTTGGCGACCCCCTGACTTTTTCTCTATCACCACTACAAGGTTGACGTTTGTGTGGTTGACGTTTGTTTTGTGCAGCCTCACAGAGCTGCTAGCATGACTGTAAACTCTTGTTATCTTGTAAAATGTGTTTTTGTTATGTTATTAATGTTATATGTGTGTGTTCCAGGTGGCAGAGCTTGAGGCCCAGCTGGGGCACCCTGCTGCTGGTCAGACTGCTAGAGAGGAGCTGAGTCAATCAGTGGAGGAGCTGGAAGCCCTGCTGAGTGCCAAAGATCAGGCAAGACACCAGTTCAGTCCATCCATTACACACTGTCCAAATCCATTTACCATCCTAAAGGGAACCTCAGTGTGAAAAGCCAGCTGATTGCCAGTAATCAACTGGATATGTTTGTTTTCAGTTTGTGAATATAGAGTCTCAATCTCCATCTGAGGTTCATTTATGCTGGAAACATTTGGTAAAACTGTTATTTAGTGAATGTATTAAACCAGGCGAGCTGACAAAGTGACAGTGCTAGTTGGAGTATTTATTCTTTTAATCATCTTTAAAGAGCCAGTGCGTATAATCTGGTGGCATCTAGCAGTGAGGTTGCCGATTGCAACAAACTGAAACTTCTCCAGTGTGCCAACCTGTAGGTGAACTACAATGCACAATGCAAATGGCCCTATCTAGAGCCGGCGTTTGGTTTGTCCGTTTGCGGTATAACAAATCCTGCTATGGTGAAGCCATGACCCGCCCTACTCTGCCTCTGACTGGCTTACCCTGATATTCATACTCTAAACAATCTCACTCCTCATGCCTAACTTAATCAATCAAACCAACAAAGGCAACGAGTAGGGCGGGTCATGCCTTCGCCAAAGCAGGATCGGTAATTTAGCTGCCCGTTCTGCGATATATAGCAGACTCAATCTATGGTATCGAAAACACAGCAATTCTTATTTTCAGGTGATTATACACTAAAGAAAACACACTTGTTTATATTATATTCCATTTATGCCAATAGATCCCCCTGAATGCTACACACCGGCCCTTTTAAGGCTTTGAATGAGATCTTTCTGGTTCAGTAATCTTGTTTTTATCCCAACCAAGAGGCAATTACTAAACAAAATGTTGAGAAGAGAATGTGCTTTGGGGGTTTTACTTATGCCCTTCTAGTGTCTATTTCTATTAAATCCTTAATTTATCTTCACGGCACTATAATTGTTTTTGTGGATTCATTAGTTTGGTCAGACAAAGATCTTTTATAAAATACCACAGCATCACAGGATTGAGACAAGATGCAGATGTCCAGAGCTGCCAACTACATCTCAAGTGAAATCAGGGTTTCTGACTCACTTTTTTAACCGTTTCCAAGCTTGGCTTTAATATGAGTTTTTATGATGCCAAAGTATCATCTTGTGAATATTTTGAGCCAAGTCAATGTCCATTAAATGCATGCTGGGCACACTCAGTCAAAGCCCATTTTCTCTGGATAAATAAAACGGATATCAAAGTGAATTATTTCTTGAAAGCCACTCGCTGCTGTCCTCCAGCCTCATTAACATAACCATGCCTGTGACATGGTTATATTAATGAGTTTTGGCAACAGGAGTCAAACAAGGTCACAGTGGTTTTCATGGGGGCTGAATCACCATCCTCCCTGGAAACATCAAGGTGTCACACAACAAATCACCAACCTGATAAATGACTCTTTTTAGAGCCACATGAAGATTTTTGGTGCAAAAAAATAAGACAAATGTCCCGTGATCTGATAAACGAGGATGGTGGATGTGTTGGGAAAGCGGTGTGAACGGGGTGTTGTGACAGTTCCGAATTACTGTTTTTTCAGGAAATTCACAATCTACAGAGCAAGAAAACAGATGTGGGTGAGCTGGAGAAGGAGAGAGAGGAGGCCATGCAGAGACTCCAGGTAAGATGACAACTGGCTGAGTGTGTTGTTGCCTTCTGTAAAACATCATGTTGCAGTCAACGTCGCTATACTTGTGTTGCTGGGAATCGGCACATACTGTATTTGAAAATTAGCTGTCAAAACTTGAGTGGTATATTTTTCTTTATATCATCCTTGAGGAGAAAAATGTAACTGCTGTGTGTCTTGAGAAGTTCCTAACACTTGAAAGACAGACTTTTAGCAAACCTTTGATTTCCAAGGCTCTTATAAAACATGATGAATAGGACTGGTTGGTGGCACTGCTGCACAAATTGGCTCTCCTCACCTACATTGTCGTTGTTACCTAACATAGTAGAGCTTGTATTATGTCAGGACAGTAGAGACATTCATTTATTTATTTTTTGCCATTGATGCTTGTGATTCGGTTGCTGGGAAGTCACCAGTTCAGTCTTAAAATAATTTTTGTCCTCTACTAGTACACGCTGTTTTACTGATTTCTACTCTGCAGATATTCATAGCAGAAATGTTCATGGTGTATTTTGTCTTTACCATGTTACATTTATTTTTTACATTTTCCCATCATGTTGCGGTCTTAGTCCGTTTGATATCTGTAGTCTTATAGCTTACTTATAGTAAGAAACACAGAAGTATTGCCGAGTGCTGACCGGCTTACATGCTGTTTTCTTTTGTTCTCTAAACCAAACAGAGGCACATAGCTGACTAATGGAAAATCAAAGTGCTGATACTGTACCTATAACGGAGACGGCACAGTTCAGACCTGCAGCAGAGAATCAGTACAGGAGAACTGAGGACTTCAAGGAGAAAACACATAGTATTGAGCCTCCATGCTAATGCAGGAGGTTGTACCTGATGCATATTGCATAGCCTTAATTAGGTCCTTCATCATTTTTAGTAGTGGTGTCAGTTGTGAATTATGTATATTCATATTTGACCTGTTCTGTCCTTGTGGTCATTCCATACTCTATTCATGGATGCTTTTGGCATACAGAATGATCTCACAAAGCACAAAATTGCACATTTAAATTTGTGGTATAAACAGTTTAAAGCAAATACACCTGTTATAACATTCTCATTTAACTTTATTGCAGTCAGCAGCCACACAGGGAGTGAGGAATTTACAGGCATTTAAAGGTGCCATATTTGAAATTGATGGCATTTCAACAGCCTCCACACAGCTCTCAACATGGTGCCAGTGGCTTGCAGCTAAAGGGGCTAACGGTGTCTGTCGGGATGGCATTATCAGCTTTAATGTGAGCAGTGCAGAGCACCGACTGTGAGCTAACCAGTGGGGAACGCTCACATGCTTTTAAATATATAAAGGCATGTACGACTGCCCTGGCGATGTAAACAAAGCAAGGCGAAGCTCGGATAACAATATACATAGAGAGGGAGCGACTTCATTCTCTGCTCAGAAATTTAAATGTACAAAAATACACAAATACTGTACAGAAAGAGTAAAGGCATGTAGACATACACTGAGATACATTGTACTAATTATTATTGCAGATATAAACATTTGTGTAAAATTTCCTAATTTTGAAGTACTTGTGATCCGTCTTGCTTGCCCAACTTTAGCAATGTCAAGCAAATGTTTATTATGGTTAGCCCTCTATCCCCCTTAATAATTGGGACACATTTATGGATAGATATAACAAAAAAAACAGCAGGAAACCGTCTACTTCAGGCTTACTTTTTTTACCAGAGCGATTAACATTACTACTCTGCAAGGTATATTCCACAAACAAATTAATTATAAACATTTAAGAGCACCGGTTGCTTATGTTATGTCACAAAAGTACAAAGAAAGCATACAATTTGGACACCAGCCAATGCAAAAAATATAAAAAAGACAAGAAAACTGTATTTACAGTAAATGTGTCCATAGGATCTGGAGAGACAAAACGGAGACTTGGAGGAACGGGTCCAGAGTGCTGAAAAGACGCTGGCGTCGAACCGGGAGGAGCAGAACCAGGCGGCGGGCGAGGTCCGACGCGTCATTGATGTC
The DNA here is from genome assembly GCF_023349555.1 of Cebidichthys violaceus. Classification (NCBI taxonomy): domain Eukaryota; kingdom Metazoa; phylum Chordata; class Actinopteri; order Perciformes; family Stichaeidae; genus Cebidichthys; species Cebidichthys violaceus. The sequence continues at coordinate 280,666 of NW_027176905.1, read as the reverse complement.
CTCGACGTTAAAATCTGTGACCTGAACGACTTGAGACAGAGCCTGGCAAAACTCATCGACAAATAGCCACAGCAGTGGTTGGGCTGCATCTCCACAGTCGGCACTGGTTCCACCCATGTGGCCTTGATTTGTGTTTTACTGGTTTATCAGGAGAGCAACAATCAAAGAAATATGTAAGAAAACGTACTGGTGTTTACCTTCATGGATCTCTGTTTTTAAGATCTGTGCAGGTAAACAGGTATCACAAACTTCTTTAAGGTGTTATGTGCAAAATAAAAAGTCACATTAACACTGCAACCTTGGTATGCTTATCATAAACAGTTGATAGTGTGATCTAACTAGCTCCTACTTGTTTTTCCATATCATAGTTCCCAGCAGCTGCATGTCCTTCAGCCCCTGAAGAGGATGATATGATATTTACAACAGGTTTTTACTCTGTTCACCGTCTGCCATCACTGAACACTCTGAAAGCTTTTGATCAATCTGCTCTGGAAGAACAATGCCCTCTTCCTCTTTTTGAGGCCATAGTAATCCAGTGTATTTTGTCAAAATTTTACCAGGTGGTTTACAATGTAAAATGCTGAGTAGTGGCTGTTAGAAGCTGGTGGTCTTTTCAGTGATGGACTCAATTGTTTATGATAGCATAACTGATGTCTCAAAAGGACTGAAGTAATGAAAAAAGGCCCTTTTTAAAGAGCCACCAAACTAAGCTTGTTATTTTGCAAAAGTAGTCATTTCCAACAACTATCAAAGGATTGTCTACTTGTTAGTCTATTTTGTGTAATGTACCTTTTTATTTAATACAAAGTGGGCAATCCCTTTGTATTAGAATTGTCTCTGACTGAATTAAGAAGCAATAGTAGCAGTAAATCTAAGAAAGAATCAAAAGAAAATGGCCCAGCGTTGTTCTGTTGTCCTGCAGAACTCGAGGTCTCAACCATTCAACCATGAGCACAGACAGTAAAACTGCAGTCCTCTAACAGCAGGACACGCATCAGGACTTCAGATGGTTGTAAAATAAAGTTTTACGAACACTTACCTTTTTACTCATATACTTAACATAAATATTTGATCATAATTCTGGACATTTGGTTCACAGAAAACACAAAGGGGTAGTTTTGCCAAACTTCAGTGAACAAAAGACTAACACATTACATAGTTGGAGGCCCACACATAATAGTCCTGTATGAATAAGCCTTTTAGATATGGATTTTCTCATAATTGTTATTGGTAGATCTCAGAAGTCACTGTGAGAAAGTAACCTAGGAAAAATGAAGACTAGCTATACCTGTAAAATGTCTGCTTTTACACAATAACGACCTTGAGTTCATGTTCATTCGGCACCCTTCATTTGATACTGTGGAGATGCACCCAGTAGGAGTTTGGTCAGTATAAGGACACACTGAGGCAAAAACCCTAATTAAAGTCGGCTCCAATTCACCATCAGCTCCAATTCACCATCAGCAGCCAGCCAGAACATCAACAAACTCAGAGATGCAACAACCTGCTCCCATTCTGCCCTCTGAGGATCTTCATCGTACGACCGTTTTTTGGTCATGTTTTATGAGGACTGCTCTTTTCTCACCACTTTATTCTATTATTCATGTTTATCGATGGGTTACTCACAGTCAGGATGGGAAATCAAAGATGACTACCAGCTGAATTTCTGCTAAATTCAAGCTGCAGGTGGTAGGTTTGTCCCTTCCACCAGGCCACTTTGACAGGTAGATCAGCATTTGAAGGAAAGATCCAGATGTGTCACTGTGGTCTGTGGACAGAGACACTGCTTTTTCCCCCTGTTGAGTTGAACCTGAGATTGCACTTGATTATGTTTGTGCCAAGTTTGATTTTGTTTACATGTGTCGGTGTTCACAAAAGGTTCCAGTTCTACTTCATGTACTTTTTTCTGTGTTACTCAACACTATCATTTACCATAATAGTTATAATAACCCTTGAGAGGCTCAGTGGAGCCGCAGAGCATACAGTAGATCACTATGAGAGCACTGCATGAGCTCTGCAGAAGCCCTGTACCTACCAAGGAATGTGAAGCTGTGCGCGCATGTGTGTGTGCACACAATATTTTGCAGTGTGAAACCGGAGATTGCTAGAGTTCAAAAGCACAACTGCAGTAGTTTAGTTAATAGGTACTTAATTGACTTGCCTGTTGAATTTATATGTGACCTTCTGATGCACAGTAGCTATCGGTCTTTGTTTCTCGCCCCCTGATGAGTTGATTTCTTCATATGACAGTAATAAAGGTTCAAATAATGTGCAATCTTTAGCCGATGATGCAGTAAATCATACTAAAATGTCAAAATGTGATTTAAGCAGGTCATAACAAAATCTGTTATTGTGATAAACTACCATATAATGTACTAGAAACCGTGTATTACCAGCAAATATTACTTTGTATGGGTAGTACCATTTTCAACTGATGGTGTATTTATAACCACAATTTATATTATAGCTTAAATTAATTTTTCTGTCTTACAAGATAATGCAGAAAACTATCACCGCTACAGTCCAACACAGTAATGACAGTTAATGTTGCTATTGATCACATTAATCATAAATTAAGATTGACGTTTCATCATTCTGACAAGTTACTACACTAACTGGGAGTTCTGACCAGCTGCTACATGCAAGCATCACTGAATTAGCAATAACGTTTCCAGCATAGATGCCTGTTCATGGTTAATATAATTAGTTTGTAAGTGATGAGACCTCTGCAAAGCCTGTACCCATCCATTTTAACAGGGGTTTTTTCACAACTGTTTGTTTTTTTGGCTTCACCAGATTATGACAGATTGCTACTAGCCTTTTATCGAGCATGAAGAAAATGTGAAGGCCATCGGCTCCTTAGCACAAGCGCCTCACAGTTGTCAGAAACACTTTGCTTCACAACAGCCTTATTCCAGTGTATCATTAATGCACAAGTGTAAATACAGAGTGGTTCCTGTATACACAGAAAAGAGACAGTCCTCTTAGGCCCAATTTCCCCCCTAGTGTCTGACCTCAATTGAGAGGCTGTGGGGACAACAGCGAGGACTCCTCTCTGGATCAATTAAGTATTGTTATTGTTCTTAAAAGGGTGTAACGCCACGTGTAAGTGTTTAAGGTACACAATACGATCAGATGTCTTGTAATTTTTAATAGAACGTGAATTTGATCTTCAGTATTATGTATTTACAACAGGTTTGAGGAGAAATCCACCTTTGAGACTATTTAGGGACCTGTTGGTGATGTACATATTCTGTTTATTGCCGTTATTTGAAACAATATGTAGCAACAGGTCCCTAAATAGTCTAAAAATTAAGGTGGATTTTGACTGTGGGTGGATTCCTCCTTAATTACACTAGAATAAGGCCTTTCTAAAAACATGTTGCAAGCTACAGTTATGAGAGAATGCAGTAACAAAGATGCACCACTGTCATGCGAAAGCCACAACTGGAATAAACAACTTCATGATGCTGAAGTTCATCTCCGATTTTTTTTTTTTATTTGAACAGCTCATTTTTGAAAACATTTGGCCTTTTGGTTACTCAAAATACCTCATTTAGTCGTTAGTTTCATTGAAATATGGTAAATTGAGAGGAAAACTGGACTGGTGTTGGTCAGTTCAAGGCGGCTATTGTGTCGATTCACAAGAGTAACTGAATTAGAGAGCAGGTGTTTGTATGGTTTTTGACATTGTGAAATAAGTTTCTTATATTTGTATAGAACTGTTTAACATTAAAACTCAGTCATGCAATGTCACGGCTGTGGTCTGTATGATGGGAGGGCAAGAAACTCAGTGTTTTGTCTTATTCAGCATTCTTAGTTTGCATCCTACACAGTTTAATATATTTCCTTAAATTATATTTCAGTTGCCAGGAGGTGGCAGGTATGATACTGAATCTCTATAAGCTGATTAAGGGCAGGTGATGAAAATTCTGTGATAAACATTTGTTGGCACATACGGTACCTTTTTCATTCAGATTTTTGCTACTAGAAATATGTTTGAACTGCATCGTTAACGATGCAGCCTGTCGCGTGATATTGTTGGTGCCGCCAATATAGGCTGAGACAACCAGCATGTGCCAATGTGTGCCAAATTCTAATGAAAGTGGAGACCACTCCCAATCGGCAATGTGCCAGTCATGTTTTGGAGAGCAAGATGCAAGTTAACTGAATTACCTAGATAACTCAGTGAACAGGCTTCTGACATAAATTGCATGCCAAATTCTTCTCATTAATATCTTTTGCAAACTAACTAGAGTTTATTGCACCAGTTTCATTTGGTTTGGTTACTTTTTCCTCGCAGAAAATGACCTGCACAGCCTCAATCATGTATTGCACACATTAATTCAAGTTAAACCAAGAATTCACCATTTCCTCCCGCCACTGAATAATACAAGTCAGACAGGCAGTATCACTTTCTTACATTTATTTGAACACAAAATGGCATAGAGAATCCATTCAGCCAAAATGTCTACTTCAGCTTCTTCTTGGGGCGAAGATTGTTGGTGTGTCCACACTTCTTCTTGCGGCAGTTGACAGCACGGGGGTGCAGACGGGCATAGCACCTGCAAAACAAGTGGTCAGGGGACAACTATAAGAATGTCTCCTGAACCAAATTGAAACACCAAAAATATGCATTTCTGGTGCTAACAAATGTAATAAGTGTGCCAAAGACAATTCCACAACAATTTCTAAATTTGAGGAGGGCAGGTATTTCACTGAGATTAGCCAACATCCAAAGCCAGTAAAACAGATCTTAAACTGACCCACAGATGCTGAATCTTGCCATTTCAGCCCATGTTTTCAGAATTTAATCAAAACACCCTGCTACTAAATTACAGTACACTTCCATTTTATTTTAAATCCATGTAGCTAATTACTTTAATTCAAAGAAATACTTTTTTTCAACCTGCTTGTGGTGCCATTACTTCACAGTAAATCACAGCAGTATTGTACACACTTGAATTAAGTTTTAAAAAAAATAGATTGCTTGGTGATTTTCAAGACTTACTTGCGGCAGATCATCTTGTCACAGTTGTATTTCTGGGCCAGCTGTCTGAGAGAAGGCTCAATGATGCCACCGCGCAGACGCAGAACCAGATGCAGAGTGGATTCTGGTGGGCAATTCAAAAATGTCAATCTCAAGCTCAGTCACATCCATAAACGGCACAAAAGAAAACCTTCTCAACCAGAGCATTTGACAATAACCAGGTGCATTGTACGCGCTAACAGTTCTTGGTCATTTTGGGTTTTGACCAACTTATTGCTTGTGTAAGGTTAACTGTGACTATTGACACATCTGGCCTCGATTTAAATAAACTGTTACCTTTCTGGATGTTGTAGTCAGACAGTGTGCGTCCATCCTCAAGCTGTTTGCCAGCGAAGATCAGACGCTGCTGATCAGGGGGAATTCCTGCAAACACAACACTTATCAACCAAGCTGCATTTAACATTTGATCATGAACATTCAATAACAAAAAAAGGCAGAGATGCCAAGTTCCTTAAATGAAATTAAGTAGCATCCGGTCTGAATGCAGTGCCTGAAATAGAGTAACGTCATACCTTTAGACTTAATCTACTAGCTTGCTCTAAATTAAGTTCAACCACAACTTTGCAAAAATAGTAAACCTGAAGGTAAGAAAAGGCTTTCAAAGACATTTTTCTAACCTCAAAGAGTAGCGGCAAGTGTCTAGTTTAACTATCAAGACTTGTTAAGACTGAAGTTAAAAGCGACTGCTCACCTTCCTTGTCCTGGATCTTTGCCTTGACATTTTCGATAGTGTCGCTGGGCTCAACCTCAAGGGTGATGGTCTTCCCCGTCAACGTCTTCACGAAGATCTGCATGTTTGCAGGCTGCGATAGAGGGAAACTGTCGTTAGCTGAGTCCAGACGTTCACATGACGTTAGCTAACTGGCTAACCACGAAACTGCATCTTTCACACCAAGTCAGCGACACACAGACCCGTCATTCACATTCATTAGGATACAAAATAGTAATGCCTTCACTTTGCTCAACTATTAAAATAATCGTGAGAGGTTACGCTAGCTTTTGATCAGCAGCCACCGACGTGTTAGCTAATGTTAGCAGCAGAGTGGACGTGACGCGAGGCCTCGCCACATGCGCACCGTTAGCGTGGCGCTAAATCACAGCTTTCTCTATTTTCTGCCTTCGAACCAGGCCCACAATGCTCAGTACACATTTGCTGTCGATATACGACGAATACTATATTCTCTTAACCGCATTCAAACATTCAAATGTCACTATAGATCGATAAATAACTGCGGGACAAAACGTGTACCCACCCGGCCGCTAGCTGAGCCTCAACGAAAAGAGAGCGGAAAAGGCTGACGCTGACATACGTCACTTCCTCTCCATGAGTCTTTCCATGGGAATAAAATCATGTTGAATTTTTAAAAATGGGTACCAAATGTATTATTTAGAAACTTACAACTTATTTATCCACATTTCATGTAAAAATGTAAAAATATCTAAAATGTTAAAATATTGTTATTCTTATTCGATTTTTCTATATATATTCCAAAATTGTATTCTACAAAAATATTTGAAACAACGCATACGTGTCTAGTTAAACAGCTTAAAGATTGAGAAACAGTGTTTCGTTGAATTTTGAGGGCCTGTCAACGTCATCATGGAGGTTTCCATGGTGAGGCATTGTGGCATTTTTCACATGCTGCATGATAGATAGCTTAACCAAAGAGTTACAGTAATTTAAGGGGCACACTGGTGGTATCCAATAACTGCAGTGATTTAAAAAAAACTTGATGCCAGCTCGTCCTGTAGGCAAAGACTTCCTCCTGTCTACCAACATCCATCTTTCTGGACAGGAACAATCCAGAGGAATTTTTAACACGTTTCCAGGGGGACTTCCAGCCCATGTCTTCCAAGAAGGCAGAGCCGTTATGAGCGCCCACCCCAGTTCAGGTGGACCACAAGGACTTGAGGTAGATCAAGGAGTAGCTTACCTCACAGATAGTGTCCTACCACCATCACACATTGCCACAGATTACTCGTACCCCACGCTGGACTGCGCTTTACACCAATTTCAAGATGCAAACAGACCCTGGAGAGGTGGCTTTCCTCACCACACCGTCACAGAAATTAGGGCCCCAGCCCTTCCAGACCCCTCTCCCTCTCATACGACAAACAGAGGGCATCAAGAAGATCCCACATTTGGAAGAACTCCGAGAAAGCACCTACAAAGCCTCCTTCACCCCACACCGCCACCGTCCTGTTGTAAAAGCCACGGCTAAACATCTAGGTGAGTGACAATTTAATTTAATTCTGATTATATCTGCATTTCAAAAAAAAAAGGTTAATTCAGTACTAAGCCTTAAATGATTGATGTGATTCCAGAAAAGTGTTAGCCTCACAAGATCATTGACTCGAATCTGTGTGGCGGTTCAGCAGAATGTAATTTTTAATTTTCTCTGTAGCAGCGGGTTGTTCCTCATTCATATGGGCCAGGAACTGTAACAAACCCTTCCAGACACAGGTAACACAGCAGTAACACAGCAGTGGATATTGGGCATGAGCTTTCATGATCAAAGAAGGTGTTTTTTTTAATCCAACCAGACACTCCATAGCTTGAATGAAAACCTGCAGACTCTCAAGGGAAACTGTTGCCACATGAGTGAGCACTAACCCGGATTTCAACGTTGATTTCTGGTTGAAAACGCGTTGAAATTGGGTCTGAACGTTTCAGACCTCTTTTCAACCGGCTAAATTACGGTTACAATATCAACGTGTCACAAAACACCAATTTCTTTTAAAATATTGATGATTTGTTCAGTTGTAGGTTGAAAGAGACGCGTTTTCGTGCAAGGCCGAGATCCTCCTTGTGGCACTGGCACCGCAGTGACTAGTCAGTGGCACTTCAGCGGCAAGCGTCAGTCAGGCGTCAGTCAGGTGCCACAACTGTGGCAAGCGAGTGACACTCGTTCTGCACCCGTCAATAAGCTGCCGAGCTGAGCCACATTTCCTGAGAACACCCATTGTTGTTGCGATAGGTCAGCTGCCATAAATCAGTTTTCTCATCATACTAGATTCTAATTAACTGGAGAAAAAACTTGTTTTCTAACACGTACTGTAAATTGTAAACCCCTGAATATAAACAGCACCCATTGAAATCGGATGGGAAATGTAACTCAGTAACGGTCCGAATAAGTCAATCTATTTAGCTGGCTTAAAACGTTATGCCTGTGAGCAACCAGGTTCAACTTTTACTTTATTGAAATAGTTCCGCCATCAACGTCATGATTTAGGCCGTTTTGAAATAAAAATACAATCTTTACTGATTATTAGGCCTACTTTAATAGTCAAAAATTATCAACTGCAATAATCAATAACTAATACGTTTTTCACTTTTTTTTGTTTGTTTTTCACTTTTTCGTGACATCCAAGCATCTACAGAGTGCCAAATCACCCTGACAAGTGGTTATGCCTAAATGTTTAAATATTTTTTTTTTTTAAATATGTAATATTTTCACTCTTCCTCTGCTTATATGTAGGTGTCATTATGTGCCACAAGCTGCCAGTGCCAACAGTTGTCACAGGAGTGTCACCAGTAGTCAGAGGAGTGTGCCCCCCTGGTCCGTGTACGTTTTGATAGTCTGTTTTATGGATTTTTTGTTTGTTCTTTTCAAGAGCGACGCAAAGTAAGACAGGTAGTCCGGAAGTAAAAAAATGTCAAAATAAAAGTCAAGGCAATAGAATGACCGTATGCAAGTCAACTGTTAGTCTATGGTGCACGAAGACGTGATTTCAACGCATTTAATGTGTCATATAAAACGTCGTAAATATGGAACTATAGACTGTGTGCTGTCAACAAGAAGTTCCCAGGACATCGTAATGGGAGCAGAGCACATTCTGTCTGTTCATGTAAAATACGTGTGTTTACTGCTGGAACACGCATGCGTAGGGACTGAGCTATGCTTTGAATGCACCGTCTCTGCACGGCCAGGACTTGAGGAGCGAAGTGAACGAGCTGATGGAATAAACGAGACCTCACGCTAACGACATACTCTTTAAGTACTTGGACTACTTTATTCCAATATTGCAAACCGAAATATCATTACCATACCATTAATATCATGTTATGCTCACCATGCGGGCGAGGCTGCTAGCTTGTAGCGTTAGCATGCTAGCTAGTAGCGTTAGCAGCATGTGTTAGTTGGAGACTCTTTATGGACTGTCGCTGTAGCCCAACGTTATAACATAGTTTGTAGGACATTTCACATGTGCAATACACGACGGACAGCGACTGGGGCTGTACACCGTTTAAATGTGGAGGACGTGAGTAGAAATAAGAAGACGGTCAAAACATTGTTTGTTTGGCTTACAGCAATATACGAACAGTATACAGTAGTGTAATATCTATGGAGCTAAATCCAGATCAAAAGTTGTGATCATTTGAAAAAATAATTTGAACCTGAAAGTTCAAGTTATGGTCTTGAACATTGAAAAATACAGCGATGTATTCAAAATAAAAATAAGTGAATGAAACGTTTTTTTGGGTTGCATATAATTTTGATTCAGTTCTGGAATTTTTTTGAATACATTTATTTTTTTCATTTTTCACTCATATATATTTTTGATATTTCAGGTCTTGTATTTTTCAGTTTCAGATTTTATATTTTCAGATTCAATTTTTTTTTTTCGGTTTCAAATCTTTTTTTCACTTTCAGATCGGTTTTTTTCAGTTCAGACTTTTGACCCTTTTCTAGCGTGGGGGCGTGGCTTCAACTGAGAGGGACGTGTCATCATGTGTGACAGCATCACAAAGAAGGCTAAGGACCTTCCTCAACAACGTTGCCTTCAGGTAATGTGAGCACCACGAGAATTATGATTGAACACTTTCTATACACCATATTCACGTGAATGCAGTGGGGATAAACTGTGAGCGCCAGCTATCCTGAAGGAAACTCAGTAGAAGCTGGCTCAATTTGTGGCAGCGGCAGCTAGTAGAGGCACTTCCTGTGGCAAGCTCAGCTGCCGCGGCAAGTTGTGGCAGCTGCCACTGTTTGCCACTGTTCGTGGCAGCTGCCACTGTTTGTGAGAGGTGCCACCAAGTCTTGGCAGCTGCCGCAACTTGCTGCAGCAGCTGAGCTTACCACAGGAAGTGCCTCTACTAGCTGCCGCTGCCACGATTTGAGCTTGCCCTTTCTCAGGAAACTTCGGAGGGAACCAGCTACTGGTTCGATTGGTCTTTCGCCCCTATACCCAGGTCGGACGACCGATTTGCACGTCAGGACTGCTATGAGCTTCCACCAGAGTTTCCTCTGGCTTCGCCCTGCCCAGGCATAGTTCACCATCTTTCGGGTCCTATCGCACAAACTCACGCTCCACCCCCTCGACGGTGCGGGCGAGACGGGCCGGTGGTGCGACCCGACCACACAGGGCCGGGATCCCACCTCACCCGCCACGCTGGCCCTCACTTTCATTGCGCCACGGGGTTTGCAGTTGCTTCACCCTGTGATTCGCGCGTGCGCTAGACTCCTTGGTCCATGTTTCATGACGGGTCGGGTGGGTTGCCGACATCGCCACAGACCCCTGGCGCCTTTTACTTGAGCCGATCCCCGCCCTGGCGACGCGGTTGGGGTGGACTGTCCTCAGTGCGACAGTCTCATATGAGAAGTGGCTTATAGATCTCCGGCAATATGTTTGTGAATGTGTGACGAATCTGGCGACAGAGGCAGACAACAGCTGCTGCGCATGGAAGGGAAACCTGTAGGGACGTAACACCGGGACCCGTCCCTCCCCGCAGGGAGAGCGGGCACAGCGAGCACTTAGTCCACGGCCCCGGAAAGCGGCGAGGTCTTGGTGAGGAGCGCTGAAAAGCACCTTCGCCCCGAGCCTTTCCAATCCGACCTAGTGCCTAGTGCCGGGGTCGCAGCGCACCGGCACGGAGGATATGCGCCTGGCGAGGTTATAGCGGTCCTGATGTGCAAATCGGTCGTCCAACCTGAGTATAGGGGCGAAAGACCAATCGAATCAGTAGCTGGTTCCCTCCGAAGTTTCCTTCAGGATAGCTGACGCTCACAGTTTTTCCCCACTGCATTCACGTGAATATGGTGTATAGAAAGTGTTCAATCATAATTCTCGTGGTGCCCACGTTACCTGAAGGCAATGTTGTTGAGGAAGGTCCTTAGCCTTCTTTGTGATGCTGTCACTCATGATGACACGTCCCTCTCAGTTGAACCCACGCCCCCACGCTAAATCAGGGTCAAAAGTCTGAACTGAAAAAAACGATCTGAAAGTGAAAAAAAGATTTGAAACTGAAAAAAAAAAAATTGGAATTATATTCAACCCCCCAAAAAAATTCATTCACTTATTTTTATTTTGAATACATCGCTGTATTTTTCAATGTTCAAGACCATAACTTGAACTTTCAGGTTCAAATAATTTTTTCAAATGATGACAACTTTTGACCTGGATTTAGCTCCATAATTATCCAGGTCAACATCTTTCCGTTGAAAAGATGTTCAAAACTGGTCTAAAAGTGAGAATGTTTTTCTAATACTCGTTTTATTTACAGATGTCCGCCTTGAAAATATAGCAGACCTTCTGAAACCGGCTCCTGTGTGGCTTTGACAACGACATTAAAGAAGAAAAGGGAGATTATGGTTGTATATAAATAAAGATTGTTTATATTTATATTGTGCTTAATAAATAGAAATGAACTGTTACCTGTGTCACTTGGTCTTTGTCCTGTACGTGGAAACTGTTGATGTGTTACTATGAGTAAGTATTTAATTGCTACATATTGAACTGTGAGCATTTCGACATTGAAAATACGGTGACGTTTAAAAGTGGTTCAAAAGTGAACGTTTTTTTCGCTGACTATTTGAAGACTTTGATTAAACGTTCACTTTTAAACCAGATTTCAACGGGATTTGCAATTTTAGCTTTCAACTGATGAATGTGGATATGGTTTCTTAGTAAATCTCTAAAATTATGATATATTATTAGCACACATGTAGAGGATGAAATTTAGTAATGTAAATCCCATTGAAATCTGGTCTAGCCATGAAGTTTAATCAACGTCTATGAATAGTCAGTGAAAAAACTTTCACTTTTGAACCAATTCTGAACGTCTTTTCAATGGTGGCCGTAGACGTCTTTTAAACATCTTTTCAACAGAATAATGCTCGCTGGGTGATTTTAAAAGTCACAGTGAAAAAAAGAAATTCTTACAATAGTGTCCACTGGAAGTCATTTTAACCTCCGCTTGAGCTCAGATGTAATGCAGAATCCTGTCTGTTTACTCTTTTGATCAAATGAGCTGCAGACACATTAGCACACCTTTATTGAAAACATCATCACCTCTCGATTTAATCAATCTGTACTTAAGTATATAGTTGCCATTTTCTCTGACTGAGGTGTTGAACACTCAGCACACAGCTGTGTGCATGCTAAGGGAAGATACACTATGACCAAACCGTGACTGTTGTTCACATTGTCTTTCTTCGGCACTCAGTGGTTCTGGGTGATCCTGTGAAGATTGTAGAGAGAGAGACAACGCTGCGTCATTTAGCTGGTCCGCTGCCTGCAGGTCTGCAGCCGTTCTGCCTCACTGGAAAAACTCCCGTCACATCACTGTTATAAACAAACAGTTGTCAAACTGTAGAAAAAAACATGGCTATAGGGCCTGGTGTCATCCTTTAGATCTCTGTTCAGACCTCTCTAGGTTTCACTGCATGCTTTGATGTGATGCCAGAGGTTTGAGGCATCTTGCATGCTAAAATTGATATTTGACTGAATCAAAAGCCTCAAAAACAACCATTCCAGAATTAGAATTGTCACTCTTTTAAAGCTCACATTAACTGGTGTTGAGTTTATCCCCACATAATTATAATAAAAAAAGCATTATCTGATATGTTTTTTGGATACAGGCCAACTGTGGTGAAGGAGCGTTTGAAGATCAATTTTTAACATTACAACTTCAACTCATGGTCGACAGCATCCAGAGAAGACTTTTGCCACCACAAGCTGGGTGACTGTTTTCTGTGTTAATGACATGTTTTTGCCATAGGTTTTCATTCTTGCAAACTGACGATTCAGATCTATTACTTTAATTTCCCATGGTGAAGACGTCTTGATTGCATTAAGTAATGACACAAGCTGCTTAGAGCCTTCAAGTACTAAGAGGTCCCCAAATGGGCAAAGAACAAAAGTAGAATCCTTTTTTAAATGCATTTGAACTCACTTGGTACTGTTTACTATATGTGAGGAAACTGTTCAAAGCAGATATTTTTTTGTGCTAACTGTAATGAACAGTGTAATACATTCTAAATCAATCAAACCAAGACGACACAATATTGAGGTACATATGAAAGGCTACTGTATCAATCCATTTTAGTTATCCTGCCTGGATTTGGTTTATATCCAAGCAGATCCAGTCGTTTTGATCAAGAGCAACCGCAATTCCAGTTCCTTACCCGAGGGGGACACCGATAAGAAGCGCAACAAAGAGAGGATGTCGTTCACCACCAACAGAATCTCCTTCTCTGATGTGAGATAAGAGATCTTCTGCATAGTCATTTCTTTCTGTATTTATAATAGTATTGGTTCATATATTGCTTTAAACATAAAAGTGAACATTTTTAACTTCAGTTTAATTTATGATCCTCCCAGCGGAACCACTCAGTGGGTCCAGTGTGTTTGCTCGATTTTGACCTGATAACCAAGAGCCATGAACAGTTTGGCCCACCCCGTGTGTCGAACCTGTACTACTCAACCATGGCCAAAGAACACTACTGCAAACAGGATAGATAGTCGGCCACACCAGATGTCCAGCAACACACTGGGTTAATCATAGAGCAACAGCAGGTTTCCTCTGGTTCATCAGCACTTCAGCACCACCCACAGGGAAGACCTCTGATCTTGCAGCGTCCTGGCAACAGCCAGTTCTTCACTCATTTTGTAATAAACTGACTGAGAAAAAACACGTGGTCACTTTCTCTTGTGTTCTTGCTCAACTCCTGATAAATATTGAATATGAAGCATATTCCACATATTTGACATGCTCTGAATTTCTTCCCTCTGAGTTTGTGTTTCTGAAAATGTAGACACAAATAATATGCAGTTTAACATTGAAGGTCACCAATAATGTAATGCTACAAAGACCAACTTGTGCTCAAATGGCAGCAGTTCTGAATTTTGTATACAAATATACAGTTCTCTGACCATGAACTTTTCTTAATAATATGCAAAGAAATCATAGTATTGGTTACATCAGGCCTCATCATGTGACTGGTTATTGGGCCTCAAAGTCAATTGAGAATTCCAATGAGAAACAAGGAGTAACAGAGATATGAAAATTAGTTATTTCAAGTCATTTTCCTACATGTCCCAGAATTCTCTTCACCAACCCCAACAAAAGAGGTGTGGTGTAGTTATATTATATTCACATGAAGAACTTTAACCCTGATCCTATTTCAGCTCATCAGAACGAATAACACCTTTAAATTTCAAGCATGCATCAACTAAAGCCACTCTGTCATATCATATCATCCCTCAGTGTTGTGTCTTTCACTGAACTGCATAAGAATGCTAATCTTATTGAGCTGATAAATGAATTACTATTGACCAAGAACAGTACAGGGGCCATCAGAGTGTGAAATATTGAAGCAATGTGCAAGTTCAGCTTTAGCAGTTAGGTGGCTTAAACATAAACCTCAGACTCGCCTGTCACACTTAGGCCAGGAAGAAAAGTAGCCTCGGACTTGACTGTCCTGCTTCCACCCTGTTTACACTGTCAATGGAAACTGCTACGAAGGTTAGCGTCTGTGGCGCAGAAAGATTCTCATCCCCTCCTTCAAGCATGATTGACCACAAAACTCTGTAAAAACAATCTATGCTGTTGTAGGAATAACACAGCCTTGACCCTAAGATGCAGGCTCTACAGATAAAAAAAAAGTTGGCAGGCAAACTGAATCAGGAGTTCATCAACCTGGTGAAAGGCAGCAGTCCAGGTATGGGCTGCAGTGCCAGCTGGCCAACAAGCTCAGGTCCAAGGTATACAGCTGCAAGGACATTAAACTCCAGAATAGACTAGACAGCTCCTGTTTGATTTTGCCTGTTCTACCAAGAATCCTGCCAAATACAGATTCATTTTCAGCCAGATATGTTAATTTAGGACTATGGCATGTCTGAAAAAAACATAATAATATACATATTTCATGTTTTGTGCACCTGGTCATTTAAAAACACTAATGGCTGAGCAGATTGTTTCTGGATCACACTTATGACTTTGCATATTTGTACAATACTGTTATAAACTTTTGACCACAAGTCATGCAGAATTATTATCATATTACAGGGACAACATCTGATAAGAAATGCCTCAAAGGATGTTTATCTCTTACTGAATTCTCCAGTGTTTTTATTTTTGTATTGGTTTACTCCTGAAAAAGTTTGCAAATGAAAAGGTTTTGCAAAGACAACTGCTTCAGATACCATGTCATAAACAAGAGACATAGTGATCATGTGAGAGACTTTACATGCTGAGGCATATTATTAAAATAACAAAACAGAGGCACCATAAGGTTGTTCAGATGTCCTTTAAAATGTATTCTATATCAGTCCACATTTTTTTTTAAATCTTTTTCTTAGAAATTATCTTATCTCTTTTAATATCTCATCACAGACTAGTATTTTTTACAATAGAGAAGGAGAAAATATGATGTATCCGTTTTTAACTGAAAAAGACACACTGCCTTCAAAATAAAAGTATAATATCAAATTCGTCTTTACATCGGTACTTTCGACAATGGTGCACTTTTTTTGATATTCTGCTCACACACAGATCTACACGTAAACGATATTAAAAAAGAAGGGGTGAAGTCATAGACTGTATATAAGGGTGAAATAAGGTAAACACGCTTTAAATGTGAAAGGTATAGCCGGCAAAACTCCCCTCGTTATACCGTGCAGTCCCCCTTCTCTTAGAGGGCTCTCTCTCCTCAGTGTTAAAGTGGGCGGACGTGACTCACGCGTGCTCTTCATCATTGGTGTGAAACAGAGAGCTGCTGTGTTTCTGGGCGTTGAAACATGTCTCGTTTATAAAGGCTGGGCTTTAATTGAACAACCAAACGGAGTGAACGCTCGCAGTCTGGCTTTTCCGAACCGTAAACCTCGTCTTTTGAGAGGACCGCTACGTCTCCTAAGACCTGCCGGTGAGTTTTTAAAAGACATTTAAACGTCAGCTCGACGTTCACAACTGTATTCATAAAACGTGGTCACGGCTCTCAACGCTGATTGGCTGAGACCCGTTTTCATTTAGAAACATTCATGATAATCCATAAACTATAAAAATTACACTCAATAGTTGTCACAGAACTAAGAATCATGATGTCCGTTATTATTACAACATTTTTTACATATTGTTGACTGAAAGTAGATTTTCAGTTATTTACCTTATATGCTCTTATACGGAATTTGTTCCAATAATTGGCAAATGGTTTTATTTTCTTATGTATTGGTGACGTGATCAATTGTGTCTGCATATTAAAGAGGTTATTATAAACTGTAATACTCTAGTAACCATTTTGTTTAGTTAGTTAGTTAACTTTCTTATTTCAAGATCACAATCAAAGAGAAAACTGTAACAATTTGATATGTTCTATTATTGCACATGTCTAAAACGTGTTTAAAAACAGTTAGCAGTCTACACGGCAGTAGCTACTTGAAGGGTCTGTCTCTGGCATGTCTGGGACTCTAAGCAGAACCACCCAACCCAGCAAAAATTATCAATATGTTCCGTTTTATTGGAAGTGCACCTTTTTAAAATCAGTCACAAAACATTACATACTATTATTTAAAAAATGAATACAGGACTTCACATGTATAATGTGCTTGGTCTGTGGTCCCCTGGTGTCCACAGGAGCCCTAAATGCTTAAATCATTCATGTCTCCAGCTGGTTTTGGCTATTTGCAATGTGTTTTTTACAGCACCTGGAAACCACACACACCTGTACTAACATTTCTGTACACCATGAGTATTTGTTAGTGTCTCAGCCTTGTCAAACTGCTGAACTATCTTCACTTTTAGGAATGACGTTGAACTCCATTAAGTCTTTCAAGCTGGAGCTGGATGGTCCAGCTGATGCAGCGTTCACCGGAGGGGACGTGGTGTCCGGCCAGGTGGTCCTGGAGCTCCGGAGGGACACCAGGGTGCAGTCAATGAAGGTGCAGGGGAGAGGGGTGGCCACAGCCCACTGGCTGGAGAACCGTGGCATGAACTCTGTCTATAACGACTACAGCTCCAAGATCACGTACTTCAGGAAGCGACAGCATCTGATACGAGGTCAGTGGTTAATAAACTGTTGGCTATGACTATTTGTAAATACAGAACAGTGCCTTCATTTCTATAAAATTGGGGCATTTTATATATAATTTGTGCTGACCTTGTTGTAGTTTTTGTATTTTCTTTTGTCCGCTACTGTATCAGTGTAACATTATTGTAAGATATCATCCATCACTGTAGCTTTGCTGTGATATACATAGTAACTGTAAATCAGCATGTATTGCAGCTGGTTGATGTAAAAGTTCTCTCTCCAGTCTGAATAATGATATAAAACTGCTGATTTGCTCGTGCCAGCTGGTAGCCACTGTGTCTCGTAATCGCTGCGGTTTGCAAAATAGAGCCACCTGGGCCAAATGTGTTGCATCGAAACCCGGGAGAGAAGTCGACACTGGCTTGTCCAGATGCATCTGCCAGATAATCTAATCATAACATTAAACACAAATCAATTATTGCTGAGTCAAAATAAACACAACTGGTTTACTGATTGCTGTTTTGTTCAGGACATAACGCTGTAAAGTGTCAATTTCCCTCAGTGTGGAGGAGACAGGCAGAGAATGTAGGTCATAGTAACTGAGTAAGTAAACTGTAGACTGTGGTTAATGTTTCATTAGATGCTTTGTAAACAGTTTAGTTGGTTTGACTCCCCAGTCTAGTTGGACAGGTAAACACTGTATGAATGGATGCTAGTCAGAGTCTCAGATAAGAGCAGAATTAGTATTGTTGCTGCATTTGCAGAATACACATATAAGTGGCAATTAGTTGTTGTAATTAGTCTCTATGCTGCTGCAACAGATGTGTGTGCACTGTGGTTTAAGGTGCATTCGGCAGGTTTCCTATGTTGATATCTTGCCCACATTTCAGCCTAAATCATTCTCTGTGACCACAAAAAGGAAACCCATCTAAACCACTAACAACATTTTATTGTATTCATTACTTAGTATGAAATATTAAACGTGTCATTTGTTACCAGAGCTGAAATTACTATTTTCTGACTGCTACCTTTCTCAGACCAGCTTGAAAAAAACAAAAACAAAAAAACATTAACTTGATAATGATGAAGGGATGCAGAAAAGAAAGCAAAAATGTAAAAAAAAAAAAAGAATCTGTAAAAAGCAAATGTTTGGTATTTTTATTAACTGTTCATTAATAATTGGATCAATTGATTCTGTAATGCAGCTGGTAAACAAATACCCAAACAAATAAGATATGATAGAATTACATAAAGCCACTGAAAATACCCCAAATAACTCTGATAGTGTGTGTGTATGTATGTGTATATATATACAGTTGTGGTCAAAAGTTTACATACACTTGTAAAGAACATAATGTCATGGCTCTCTTGAGTTTCCAGTTATTTCTACAACTCTGATTTTTCTCTGATAGAGTGATTGGAACAGATACTTCTTTGTCACAAAATCATTCATGAAGTTAGGTTCTTTCATGACTTTATTATGGGTTAACAGAAAAAGTGACAAAATCTGCTGGGTCAAAAATATACATACAGCAACATGAATTAGCAATTTTGGTGACTTAGAAAGTTGTGTCAATGAAATGAGCTTCATAGCATGGCCTCTTAACTTCTTGTGAGTGATTATGAGTGACTACAGCTGGTGACTTCTCTGAGGCCATTTAAATAGGGCTCATTGGATACAAACGCCCACAAACGCTACAATGGGAAAGTCAAAGGAGCTCAGCATGGATCTGAAAAAGCAAATCATTGACTTGAACAAGTCAGGAAAGTCACTTGGAACCATTTCAAAGCAGCTGCAGGTCCCAAGAGCAACAGTGCAAACAATTGTTTGTAAGTATAAAGTGCATGGCACTGTTTTGTCACTGCCACGATCAGGAAGAAAACGCAAGCTATCACCTGCTGCTGAGAGAAAATTGGTCAGGAGGGTGAAGAGTCAACCGAGAACCACCAAAAAGCAGATCTGCCAAGAATTAGAAGCTGCTGGAACACAGGTGTCAGTGTCCACAGTCAAGCGTGTTTTGCATCTCCATGGACTGAGAGGCTGCCGTGCAAGAAGGAAGCCCTTGCTCCAAAAGCGGCACCTTAAGGCTCGACTGAAGTTTGCTGCTGATCACATGGACAAAGATAAGACCTTCTGGAGGAAAGTTCTGTGGTCAGACGAAACAAAAATCGAGCTGTTTGGCCACAATGCCCAGCAATATGTTTGGAGGAGAAAAGGTGAGGCCTTTAACCCCAAGAACACCATGCCTACCGTCAAGCACGGTGGTGGTAGTATTATGCTGTGGGGCTGTTTTGCTGCCAATGGAACTGGTGCTTTACAGAGAGTAAATGGGATAATGAAGAAGGAGGATTACCTTCAAATTCTTCAAGATAACCTAAAATCATCAGCCCGAAGGTTGGGTCTTGGCCGCAGTTGGGTGTTCCAACAGGACAATGACCCCAAACACACATCAAAAGTGGTAATGGAATGGCTAAATCAGGCTAGAATTAGGGTTTTAGAATGGCCTTCCCAAAGTCCTGACTTAAATCCCATTGAGAACATGTGGACAATGCTGAAGAAACAAGTCCATGTCAGAAAGCCATCAAATTTAACTGAACTGCACCAATTCTGTCAAGAGGAGTGGTCAAAGATTCAACAAGAAGCTTGCCAGAAGCTTGTGGATGGCTACCAAAAGCGCCTAATTGAAGTGAAAATGGCCAAGGGACATGTAACCAAATATTAGCACTGCTGTATGTATATTTTTGACCCAGCAGATTTGATCACTTTTTCTGTTAACCCATAATAAAGTCATGAAAGAACCAAACTTCAGGAATGTTTTTTGTGACAAAGAAGTATCTGTTCCAATCACTCTATCAGAGAAAAATCAGAGTTGTAGAAATAACGGGGAAACTCAAGAGAGCCATGACATTATGTTCTTTACAAGTGTATGTAAACTTTTGACCACAACTGTATATATATTTTATATATATATTGAATAAACTATGTATACATTTAAATAAAACCATCTAAACAAAATGGTACAGAAATATGCTTTTGTTATGGAAGAATAAAATGTTGAAATCACAAGTACTCTTTTTGCTTCTTCACCCAGAATATTTGCCAAATCCATGTAACTGATTCATAAAGGCACTGTACTCTTCTGTCAAATTACATACAATTTAGTTTTCTGGCTTGTGGACAATTACTACCAGTAGAGAGGCTCAGGTGCTGTCAGTACATGAGTGGTTTGACCTGTAAATGTCTCTCAGACCAACATTCTGTGTAGACCAAGAAATAACACACACTTCAGCCTTCTCATATACAACCTAAATCCTCTCAGGAACAGAATCTGTTTTAACGACCTCGGTGTGTTTGCATGTGCAAGTCATCGGGCAAAGCAGTAAATGTAACTGTTGTGTTTGATTCTGTTTACTTGGGACAAGAAGTACAGAGAAAGGGAAAGACAGAGGAGGAAGGGAGGAAGGGGTGGGAGCTGTTTGAAAAATGCAGGATGCATCGTCACGGCAATAACAAAAACAACACGTGGCTTCTCTTGAGCCCCATCCTCCTCCAACACACAGCCTGCTGCTGCTCTCCATACACTTTACACTATGGTGTTATTTTCATTTAATCTTTTTTAGCTTTTCATAAACAATCTTTTTAAAGCTGATTGTTTACTCCTTTTGAAGTCGGGAATGTATCCGAGAGTCAGTCCAGTTTCAGTTTGTTTGTTTTTAGGAGTTTCAGTTTTTTAGGATTTGGAAATTAAAAAAAGAAAAAGTTCATGCAAACACCAGTGAAGAATTAAACGTCGTCAAGCCCCTCTTTGCTCCCAAGTATAAAGTGATTTAATATTTGATCTACAATGTTGTAGACAATTTTTACTCCATTACTTAGTTTTCTTAAGTATTATCTTTGCTGCTGTAACAAACAAATTTCCCCCTGGGGATGAATAAAGTATCTCTCTCTCTCTCTCTCTCTCTCTCTCTCTCTCTCTCTCTCTCTCTCTCTCTCTCTCTCTCTCTCTCTCTCGTGCACTCAGCAGCCCTTTGGGTAAACAAAGAGAAATTCATGGGGATGAATATGTTTACTTCAGCGTGCAGCAGTGGTAACCTGCTTACAGTATGATAGGGGTTATCATACTGAGCGGGAGCATTTATCAGGCTCATCATTCTGTGCATAGGCCCACACGTTCACCTTATCAGGGCCGAGGCAGGGAGACCCGGTAGAGCGAGGCTGCTGCTGGTCACCAGCAGGTGGCGTGCTGGGCTATATTTTACTCTAGGTCACAACCTCCTGCATGTACTTTAAGCAAAAACCTCCCAAATATGACAGTTCTGAGTATGATAATATGAGTTCTGCTGCTGATTTCACTTTTTTTTTTTTGGACAAAGGAACTGATTATATCCAAGGAAAGATGCAAGAAACCTCCTTCTACTTTCTACTTTTATACGAACCGGCAAAGAGTAATTAAACAGTGAGGGGATACTTAGTTGGAAAACCCTCCAGAGGCCGACCTTTATTATTCTGTGAGCACCATGTACAACTTTTCCCAGATTCACACACATCTCCAGTCCAGTTCAGGCGACGTAAACACATCCTGGTAGTCCTGCAGCTGTGCACTCTGCCTCCACATTGCCAGTTGGTGGCACTGAAGAGCTAACTTCTTACTACCAGGGAACAAAGTAGTAAACAACTTTGTTTTTCTGGGACCAGACTTGCTTTTTGTTCTGTTTTGAATTGAATGAAAAGAGTAATGCTGTTTAAAAAAATTTTTTAATTGACTGCAGCAGATTTTGAAATCCATTCTACTCCGATTTGGTTTTGTTTGCAAATGTTGGAAGTTAATTTGATGTGTTAAGAAAAGGCTGCATATGTGCCATATAAGTTCATGCAAGTGGCCTAGTTGTTCACAAGTTTTTGTTTTTCGGAGACTTCTCTGTGTGGTATCCCTTTTATTATTAGAGGTAGTACAACTGCAGTTGTTTTTCATAAGGGGATATGGTTGCATGCTTTTATAGCTCTGTGGTTTTCATGTGTTCCCGGGCTGTGAAACAGTATGTTACAAAGCAACATGGAAGAAGTAGAGTAAACAGCATTTGGTACAGAGTGAAACTAT
Source organism: Cebidichthys violaceus (assembly GCF_023349555.1). Taxonomy (NCBI): domain Eukaryota; kingdom Metazoa; phylum Chordata; class Actinopteri; order Perciformes; family Stichaeidae; genus Cebidichthys; species Cebidichthys violaceus. The sequence continues at coordinate 258,269 of NW_027176905.1, read as the reverse complement.
TTCCCTCTGAGCTGTGCAGGGCAGATCTCTGCCAGACGGAGGCATGTTCAGTAAGTCTGTTTTCTTCTAAGAACCTGTAACCATCAATCACTAGCAGGCCCTGTTTTCCTCTATGCTGCCTCCACACCCAGTCTGCATGTTTATTATGCTGCCTTCAGGCTTGGTCCGGAAATATGAAGATGAGTGTTGCACACAAGTTACCTAACTAAGTTTTAAGTAGGACAGAGGCAGAAGGAATTTACTTGACACCGAAGTTGTCAAGATGTGATTCTCAAGTGGGCGGTTGTCATGCTACCCTGAGGCTGTAAACGTGTTTGTTTTGTCATTATAGTTGTTTTTTTTGGTAATGTTGACATCACACGGTTGTTCTGTTCTTAGACTTTGTCCGGACTTGTTCTAATTGTTTCTGTTGTCTCCTCCTACACCAAGAGGACAGCCTGTTTATATCTTATTATACAGTCTTTACAGTCTATGGTTGACATACAGGAACAAAGGTGGTTGCTGAAGGTTGATCAGTAAATGAAGGAAAACATATTTTTGCCCTTATGAAATCTTTGTTATAATGCTTAAAACAAAACAAAAACTCACCAAAAATCACATTTTGTAACAGTAGTGGTCTTGACCTGGATGCAGGTCTGGTTTTCAGCTGCAGCAGCTGATTTCACTTAACCCCCTCCCCGGTGTTTGAAAGTGTGTTTTATTATTGCAAACAGCTGCTGCCTGTTTGGTCAAAAGTATTCTACTTTTCCTTGTTCTTTCCCGATACGTTTTGTTGATATTGACCGAATAAAGTAGCCAAATGTCTTATTCACAAGTGCAGCACTGAGACGTCGGTGCCATGAAGGAGCACCTGAAGGCAGCATCAGCCTTCAACTCTCTCTCGAGGCCTTACATAATGCGTTAGGAAATCCCGCCCACTTTCTTAGACTGCAAATAGGGCTGCAGGCAGAAGGTGCTCTACAGTTTGAGCTTTCACCAAGTTAATAAAAGTCGTCTGCAGTTTGAGGATCCACTTCAGAAAACTTTAATACACTGCGGAACAAGAATAAAGGAATCGCTCACTTTGCGTTGGAGAGGATTTGCACAACCTGCAAAAATGATTTTCGACAAGTTGAAAAAGTTTGACATCGTCTTCGACTCTCCGGAGGTGGACTGTCCCCCGGTGTTCAGCAGCGGGGACGTGGTGTCCGGCCGGGTGGTGGTGGACCTGTCCGGGGAGAGTCGGCTGGACTCCCTGAAGCTCCACGCTGAGGGATTCGCTAAAGTGCACTGGACCGAGTCCCGGTCCGCCGGCTCCAGCACCGCATACACCCAGAACTACAGCGACGAGGTGGAGTACTTGAACCGGAGAGAGGTGCTGCTGCAGGCAGGTCAGTCCGCTCTGCAGGCGCTGTGATGGGGGAGACCACAGAGGGGGCATCCTGGCTGTTAACTAATGATTGAAACAATAGTGAAGGTGTTTATTTGGATGGGGACACTGGGTTGTTTGTCTGCAAACTGGCAATAGTGTTGTTTCATTATTTAGTATGAGAGTTAAACGGATCATGAGCAGAGTCCTTTTTTTCTGGTTGTATTGTCTGGTGCAGTCAAATTGTAACTTGTTTTTTAAGTGAGTTTTTGTCTCACGTCTGAGAATTTTTGTCGGCTTTGACTTGATACATAAAAAAAAGACTGGATCACCTAATACTCTTCGAATGAAGTCAAACTTTACTTGAAAAACATCACTTTATTAGGAGCCTTTTGAGAGATGATTTCTTTGTTGTGTGCTACTTCCCTAAATAAGTCAAACTGAGCATACAGATTCAGAAAATGCACCAAACAAGCACTCTGAGATCCGGTCATTCATTGACAAAGACATTTTTTTGAGGACTTTTTCTTATTTATTCATGTGAGAAGTTGTTGTTTGTCATAACTTAATATATAAGTATAAAAAAGCTGCTCCTACTATATAGGAAGAGATCAAAATATGTTTCAACAGCTGTCTTTGCACTCATTGTGAAAACATCTGTTAAACAAAAAAATAGTCCTGACATCAGACTTTTCCTCATTCGAAGAAGCTTCAGAGTTGTTTTTCTCCACAGAGATGTGGGAGAGGCTCAACTTTCTTCATTCATCGAGCACAGAGCTGTTTTGCTCTGAAATGTAGACAGGAAATTCACAGACAGGGCTTTGTCAGTTGTATGTTTCCGTGCAATGTTTAGTCTTACTGCTTGGTTTGTTTAAAAGAAAAACTCCTTACAAACAGCAAGACAAAAAAAAAAATCATAATGTTAAAGATTTCGGTGAAGTTTTTTTGCTGGTGTGAACACAAACTAACAAGAGAAAGCTAATAACAGCCCACTTGACCCATTAAGAGCATTACACAGCGACAGTATTGTTATTTTAATCAAGAAGGAGCTTCCAGCTAACAAAGGGACACTAAACACAGAGTCTGTTAAACGCAAACACGTGTTCCTGGATCTGTGCAGCAAGAAAGAGAGAAAAAAACAGAGCAGTTGAGACGGGCTATATAATACAGCTTGAGGAAAACATGTTCTCAGTCAGCACAATGGAGGAGGAACCGCCCCTCTGAGCAAGCACAGAAGCCATGTGATTGAAGAGAAAGACATTTCTATTTCAGCAAGAGTCAGATCTGTTCCTACTTTCTCACAAAGTCAACTCTTTTTACGGGGATTTCTAAAGAAATAGAATGTTTCGTTTTTTTTACTAGTTGTGTAACAGCACTTCTTTTCCTTATCAGATGAATTACTTTACTGCCATGCATACGTGTAGAATGTGACTCAACCTTACACACAATCAGATAATCAATCCCAATAAAGATTAAGAAACTTTAATTTTTTTATTTTGCTGTATTGGTTGTTTGTATCAGTGTTGTAATTCTGTATGTACACTTTATGACACAAACGGGGAGAAACTGTTCTTCTAGGAATTAAAGTTACACTCTTGAACTCAAATGACAAACCAGAGACAAAACAATAAGTAAATGAACTGTTACTTTAATTTTCATCTTTTTTTTTTTCTCCTCTCCTCAGATAATGGTGAAGTAACCGTCCTCCCTGCAGGCAGACATGAATTTCCATTTAGCTTCCAGCTGCCTGAGGAGACGCTGGTCACCTCCTTCGAGGGGAAACACGGCAGCATCCGTTACTGGGTCAAAGTTAAGCTACACAGGCCGTGGGCCACCGTCAGGAAGATCAAAAAGGAGTTTACAGTTATCGAGCCCATTGACATCAACACACCGACCTTACTGGTGAGTCTCAGCCCTCACATTTCATGATTGTGTGATCACACTCCTCATGACTTTCTGGGTGTTTTGAGCACTTACCTTATTTGATTTCATCATTCCCAGGCGCCACAGGCTGGAACGAAGGACAAGATGGCACGGGCATGGTACCGCAACTTTGGAGAGGTGTCTGTAACTGCAAAGATCGACCGCAAAGGCTACACACCAGGTGAGGGGCTAGCACCTAAAACAACTCCCTCTAAATACGCAGACTTTTTTGGCCAGATTAGAAGTGACTGCCATTTCTAACATACTTCCCTTCTCCCCAGGTGAGGTGATACCTGTCTTTGCGGAGTTCGACAACTCTACCTCCAGATCAGTTGTGCCCAAAGCCTACATCACTCAGACACAGACGTTCATTGCCCGCGGCACCATGAAGCAGAAGCGCGCGGTGGTGGGCACCCTGAGCGGTGATATTGTGGGAGCCAGATGCAGGGAGACGTGGCACGGTCGCGCCATCAAGATCCCACCTGTGGGTCCGTCCATCCTGCAGTGCCGCATCATCAAAGTGGAGTACATGCTTAAGGTGAGCTCAGTCAAAAGCTGCTTTATATCTTAGGAATTCAAACACTATATTCCCTCTTTTCATGCATGCATGCTGCTGCTGCACTTTACACAGATTTCCCTAAAATTGTTCCTCTTTTCCTTCCAATAGATTTGTGTTGATGTTCCTGGGACGTCCAAGCTGTGTCTGGAGCTGCCACTGGTCATAGGCACCATCCCCCTCCATCCCTTCGGCAGCCGGACCTCCAGCGTCAGCAGCCAATACAGTGTCAACCTGGAGTGGCTGCGCATGGCCATCCCCGAGCAGCCTGAGCGTAAGTGTCCTTTAATACCGCAGTGACTGACAAACAGAGATATGTAGGACACAAGCAAATCAGTAGCAAATGTGACAATCTTGTTCTTGATTGTCCTTGTTTAAAGCAAACATAGGATTGTGGAAAGTCTTTTCAGGCTAGGCAGATTAACACATGACCCTCAGAGTGAGCAAAGCAGTACAGACTCATTATTGTCTTTTTCACCATTTATATAATCTGTAGCTATTAATGTTCAAGGATGTTTGCACTCAAGGACCTGCAAAATAGCAAAACAAATGAATGAAGAAAACCATCTGCATACTGACTTTTATGATCACTGACTGCCAAAATCAGATGCCAACATGCATAAACAAAGATTTCGGTTCAGCAAAGATTAATGTTGGAGCAAATCAGTGTTTGTTAGTGCGAAAGGCAGCAAATGCTAAATGGGTTTGTAAGAGTTTTAACTACCGTGATGACTCAGCAGCTTAATGTTTGGACCTGTACTGTTCTGTTGAGTCAGACCAGAGGACTTATCCTGCCTTTTTCCCTGCAGCTCCTCCAGATTACAGCTCCGTAGTGACAGAGGAGGAGGCTGAGCAGCGTAACAATGCGGTGGTTCCGCAACCCGCCGAAGATCTGAGTGGGATCCTGGAGCGCCCCCTCATGGCATTCGTTCAAGAGTTTCGCTTCCGACCTCCGCCAGTGTACAGCGAGGTGAGTCACCAAAGGCTGGAAACAACACCTACCTATTTGTTGTTTTTATTGGCATGCAATATTTTTGAGTAGATGAATAGAACATCGCCAACTTCTTTCCTGTCAAAGCACTCTTGAGCTCACAGCTAAATTGTATAACTGTAGCTGCATGAAAACAAATCTGTGGGTGGAGGTTGAATGATGTTTTGATCGGACAAAGGCTGAATAATCTGCTTACTTAACCTTCATCTAATGTATCTTTTTTTCCTTTTGCTGCCTACAGGTTGACCCCAACCCTCAGCCCTTAAACATGAGACCTCGCTGCATGACGTGTTGAACCATGAGCCCCGCCTGAGAGTCAAGCAACTTAACTTAAAGAAACAAATCAAGAGATTTGTCTTCTCCTGGATTACTTCTCTCCAATAAATGGCCAGCTGGTTCCACATAGTGTTGTGGATAGGGACTGGAGCGCCATGGAGAGTTCAGGAGACGGAGCTCACAGGAACTGGATGTCAGTGGAGAAGCCGCCACCTGTCCATAAAGAAAAGTGGACTCTTTCCTGTTCTGTTACGAGGAAGGTAGCTTCTCCACATCAGTTCCTGTTCCACAAGTGATTTTTTTTGGCTCCTTTTTTATGAAGTGAGTTACAAATGTCTCCCAATCAACGATTCCCTCATGTGAAGTGAATTTTGAGATTTAAGGAGTTTAGGACATATTGGGGGTGAAAAGTCACTTGATATTTGTTAGGTGGAGAGTTGGAGTTGCACCTAGTGTTAAAAAAAAGCACTCTGGAGAAGCTGATATATCTTTAGAAGCACATTGTCATGATTGACTAGTGTAAAAAGGTGCAGTCTTAACTTTACAACTCTTCTTGTCCTGGCAACACCGTAGATTTTAACAACCTACATTGCTATGCATTGTGTGACTAAGCAGCAGTGTGCCTGCAATGATTTCTACTATTAAGCACATACTGTATCTGAAGGTGTGATGGTGGAGCAGACAAGTCAAGTAAGCAGATGTAGATGTATTTTATGCATGCCGGTCACAATATGTAAAAGGGAAAAATACGCATGCCATAATTATCTGCAGCTGAAGATTGCATGAGAGTTCCATGGAGCTGTTCTCTCATAGAGATAAATAGGGCTGAATGTATTTTGCAAAAGCTCTGAACAAAAATGGTTGCCTTGTATGTGGATGGATTCCGAGAGGTGTGTTAATGCAAGGCTTAAGGCACTGAAGATAGACGGCATATTGTTAGCTGTCAGATAGCTGTGATGGTTGATTCTAGCACAGTGATGAAATGGGATGAGCATTTTGGGTATAAAGCTGCACCAGCCCCTTAGATTAGCTCTCCCAGCTGCTAAACAAAAGGAGGAGGAGGAGGCGGAGGAGATGGAGACCTCTTGGCCACGTGGTCTTTAGCTTTTGATGGAAGCCAGATGCCTCAGTGCTGTGGGGCGCTTTGTGACGCTCCACCAGAACACAGTGCTCAGCAGTCAAGTCGAGCCTTAAGCTGGAGATGCCACTGAAGTGTATGGACAAAGAACATTCCAAAAACTCGAGGATTATGTTTTCTCCTCAACTTCCAAAAAGACTGTAAGAGTATGAAAGAAGACTTCCGGGTCAGCTGTGCGACTTAGGTGGCATGCACTGAAAAAAACAAATATATTTTTTATACAAATTGTAGATTCACAATCTTGCCAAAGTTTTGTAATCTTTTTTTCTAATAAAAAAAAATTGTCTTCAATGTTTCCTTCCAACTCTGACTTATTATGCTAGCTTATTATTTTGTTATCATGTTGCGTGCCAGTGAGTTGGTACATCATGTTCAACAATATGAGTCAAAACGATATCATTGCCAAGGGTAGGGTTAGCCAGAGAATCAAGCTACAATTAAAATGACAATGATTACAGACGGAGGTTTTGCACATGACAGCTCTAACATTGAGCGCTTGCGCAATCCTTTTTTTCTGGCTTCATCTCACCACTCGATCTGTCACATTGAGATCATTGAGTTCAATGTGAATTGTGTTAAGTGTCCTTGTACAGTTTGTACTTTGTTTACATGAATATTCAACAGGGATCCCAGTTATTTTTTGCCACATGTAAACACATGCAGCTCAGTTGAGTACAGTGTTACACTAAACTATAAACATGGCCAAAGGTCAAGCTGAAGAGATTCTCTGGGGTTTATTCAGTGACTCGTCTTAAAGTAGGACAGAGGCATGTTCAGTACAGTGCGGAGGAAGGATGAAAGTTTCAGTCAAAAGCTTTTAAACCTTGTGTTGGTGTCAATTATGCCAGAATGTCAGACTAAATTACTTTCAAATTAAATTAAATAACAATGCTGGTAATTGAATCCCCAAAATACCAGAAATGATGACGCTTCCAGCTCTACTTCAATGTGCGTCATTGTAAACTATACATCTTGAATTGTGAACTGTGAATCGGACAAAACAAATTATTTGATAGACTAAACAATAAATTAAGAAAATTCAGGATTTCGTCTTGACTCTCACCACAGCTCAGTCAGAGCAGCAAATACAGTGGTGTTAATGTATCTGTGTCTAGTCTCAACTAACCTGCATACACAAACATATTGAGCTGTGATACCTGACAGCAGTCTCTCAGTAGGAGTTGCAGTAGTGTGGCATCATCTCACTGCTGCTGTGATCAAAGCAATGACGAGACAAGAAAGAAGTGATTATAACACACCAGACTAACTGGTATATTCACATCTTTCTTTATGAATACTACAGGTTTAAACAGGTTTTTATCACTGTATTAAAAAAAGAGCTCTTCACCCACTAAAGTCACAGCTTTAAAACACTCAGTAAACCTGTAACAAGTGCAGAATCTCATCTTTTAAATGTTAATTAAGTCTTTACACCAAGTAGAAACTGAGTTATTGTTTATTGATATATTTTAATTATTAATTGACACAGGTAGGTACAAAACTGCCATAAGTTACCGACTTGACATGGTTACAGACCTTCAATACAAACAATAAAGCATTAAAAAGTTGACTTTAAAAACAGTTTAAACTGCCTTTATCATCCATAATACAGCCCACTTTACTTTAAATTCTCGAAACTTAAACCATAACACTAACATTGTCCTAATTAGCTTTCCTTTTCATGACATTTGGTTACTTAAATAAACCCTAAACCTCTTAATCTGACCAAAATTAAATTGAACATCCAGGCGTCCCAGTGACCTGACAATGACCCTGTGTGGTTTTTATAAAGGGACTTTTCCACCGAGGGAACAGACGTGACGACAGCAGTGCTCAAGAAGTTTCATTCGCACGACATCCTGAAGCATCCACCGCGTTCCTGTAATCCTCATGTGAAAATTGTTAGTCAAAATGAGTAATTCAACCTTTTTAATTGGTGTGTGAAAAATATAGCTCAAATATTCTGTTGGTATAAACAGTTGGTCTTTGTTCTCAGTGTGGTTTACTTCTGTGTTTTTTTCGATTACTCATTTACTTCTACAACTGTGTATCTGAACCAACCGTCTTCTACTTACATCACTTTGATTTGAGGCTCAGCTGTCAGAGCGGCGCAGCAGTTAAAATGCTCCTCAGGAGGACACAACTTTCCGCTTTCCAGGTCATTAACTTTTGTGGAAGACCAGTACTGTCGTACGTCGCGGATCCATCCACCAATAACGTGAAGTAACTTACCAAGACCCTAGACCAGTGATTCTCAACTGGTGGGTCGCGGACCCGTTTTCAGTGGCCTTTGCCTGGAGAAAAAAAGATCCTGTGCTTTTATTTTGAAGGGGATTTTTTAATGCAGCGAGTTATTCACACTCTTTAACAGTATTTGGCGTTAATGCATTGTAATGCTAATAGACACCCATTTCACAGTATAAGAACACCCACAAAGTTTGTTTTCATATGCTAATCGAACAAAATGCAATTACTAGAAATGCAAGAAATGAGAGGACATTTTTAGCTCATGTTCAAACTGCACCATTTTTTCATTAAATAAATTTGAGAAGTTGAAAATTTGGGTCACGGCTTGGGGTGATGGTGGGTCCCGCAGCCAGACCAGTTGAGATCCACTGCCCTAGACTGTATATAGACCAAGACAGAGCTTGCTGCTCATGAGAGCAGAGACCGGAGTTAGAGGCCTTGTCTGATGGACTGCTAACTCGGTAAACTAACCCACCTCCCAACTATTTGCTCAATTTTACAACATATACATTCTATATGGACCCCTTTGCATTTACTGTTGAGATGTTTTTTCTAACGCAGTAGTAACAGAATGGCAATGAAAAGGTATTACGATGCTTTGTTATAGATAAAACTGCCCAACTGTACAGACAATTAGAGCTAAATTGATTAGATGATAAATTACTCAGTTGACTGAAAACTATTTTTGATTTAATGAACTATTATATCAATTGTTCAAGTCATTTTTCATGCTAAAATGGCAAATCATTCTTGGTTCCATCTTCCTCCGGTTTCTTGTAATTATTTTTGTAATTTTATGAGACAAGCAATGTGTGTTGGGGTAATTGGGCTTTGGGCTCTGGGTAATTGTGATGGGCATTTCTTAATATTTTCTGTTTTACAAACCAAACAATTGAATTGATAAAGTAATCAGCATATTAATCCATAATGAAAATAATCATTAGTTGCAGTCAGATACAAATTAGTTACAAATTTGCTCCACCTCAACCAATTAAATGTGCAAAATGCTGCTTGTACATTAAAGCTTGAGTGATGATAATCTATACAATAGTCACATGGGACATCTTTTCTGCATTGAGCACTTTTACCATTAATACTTACTGTACATTTTCATGATTATGCTCTCATAGTTTTACTTAAAGGTTTTATGTTTTACATGTAGAGCATTAAAAGAGCAGCAAGCAACTACTAACTATGTAAAGATATAGTGGAGTAATGTCTGCCTGAGCAGAGAATAAAGTCGCTCTCCCTCCTCGCTTCTCTGTGAGTGCCCTGCTGGCTACCTCATGGTATTGTTGACAAGCTGCTGAACGCCCTGGTTGATCACACCACCAGACACACTTACATAAATCTCTCAAGGTCATTTCCAACCCCGCCCTTTCAGTCAAAACCAATCGGTGGCACCAGATCTAGCGCCACCAGCCGACCAATTTGCTCATACTAACTCACTTCACCTTGGCGGGCCAATCGGCAGTCAGGATCCAACCTACTTTCTATGTAATTGTAGAGCACATTCAATCTGAGGGAGTATCAGAGTTAGTGCCAACATATTGCATTTCAGACACTGCAAAACCCACAATACAAGCCTAACAGCTGCAACACGTCAGATGTTTTTCGAAGTAACAGCCTCAGCAGCTCAGAAATCAGTTTCTGTTGAAGATAAATGTTTAATTTGATTAATAACTTATTTTTAAAATCAGTGAAATATAAATAATCTTGACATAGATTTGCTATTGTGGCGCTAATGACACTTATGTGTGTGTGTGTGTTTTTTTTTTTACATGAATGAAGAAGTTTCAGGTTTGTGTTGTTAATGCCTAAAATGTCAAACTGTTTTGACGTCCTGTTTGTTAGGGGTCATGTTGTCACCCAGAATCCTCTGCAAAAAAACAACAACAATCTTACCTTTAACATCTTGTAGTGTATCAAAATATACAGAAGCACCTAACATGTGGGTCCTGTAGGGATGTTAGTAATTTAGTCGTTTGATGGTTAATGATCAGTTATCATGGTTTGGGTATCGGTCAGGAGAAAAAAATAAAAAAATAATTATTATCGTCATTACTATTCAGGATGTGGTCAGTGTTTTTGCTGACTCTCCATAGTCAGCTGACATTAGCTGTGCGTTTCATGGAGTTGTATGCTTGATGTTGTCATCCCTGAAATGTCAAAACCATCGACAACTAGGTCAGACTAAACTGTCTTTACCAATAAGTTCAAAATAGGCACATTCAGTTCTTGAAAATTATGACCAAGAAGACAAAAAATTATGTTGTCAATAATCTTTTTGTGCCATGAACATGCAAGTTAGGCACATGAGTGTTACTTTATTCCCCAATTTGGCTTGATGTCATATGCTGATTTGCCAACACTATAAGTGCTATGAAACAGAGATTTAAGTTCATAGGAACAGAGATACACTTAACATATAACAATATAGCATAGTGGACAGAGTTGAGATTATGTAGATTTGACAAAAATAAAATATTGCTACAGCAATCTATACAAATAAATGAATGGATTTAACAGTGATTCAAATATGAATACAAAATTCATCCGTTTTCACTTTGCTTTCAGTACTTCTGATCCAGAGAAAGCAGTTTTTAAGACAAAATCAGTAAAGTTTTTGTAAAACTTTGAAATGCCTTGATGTTTATGCTCACAGGAAGATGGGAAAATAGATTAGAATACTAAGAGAATCAGGATTCAAGGCTATACATACAATATGTGCAACATAGGGTGGTATGCTAAAAGGCTGGGGGAATAAAGAAAATATTTGGAATAACAATAACCCTGATGATGCTTTATGAAAAAGTTTTAAAGTTGCCCCTGACTGCTCTTCTATCTATTAATATGTTGTTGTTTTTTGCACCATGTCTGCAGTCCACTTGGTGTTACGTTGTAATAATGCGGTGTATAGGTACATTGGTTTGAGACACTGTGGTTGGTCAGTCAGCAGACCAAGAACTCTTATACCTATTTCAGCCCTTCTTGTTACTGAGCTGTCTAACTATGTAAACCTTCATATCTATAATGTGTTAGAGTAGCATCAGTCAGTCTTATCAGAAACATTTGGCACCATTTTTACCTTTTTCTTTTGTAGATATAACTGAAAAGAAAATATACCAAATCAGGACACTTTTGAGCAAAGAAAACTCGTCAAGGTTGCCATGAGGAAATCAGTCGTTCTGATGTTTTTTTTCCTTCTTACGTTTAAAATCATTATCGCCTCACATTCTGAACAGATCACAACAAGACCAGAGGGGAACGGTGGCAGACAAACCAAAACAAAGTTGTTGCTTTTTGCAAAAAGTTGCTTTTCCCTCCAGTGGGAAGGCATCTGAAAGGAAGGACATATCACCAGGAAGACATCATGAGGACGTCATGAGGCTTTGTTATGTGCTGTGTTGAAAGGAGAATGCAGGGAGTTTTGTTGGGAGTTTAGGTGTGCAGATTCGTTCGTGGTCAAATACAGTTATGTTTTGTCTTTAGGGCCAAAGAGTTGTCTTCAGTCTCTGCTCTGTCTTTGCATGTCTTGGAGTTGTTCCACTGCATAAGATGTTGCATATTCAATTTTTTATGCAATGTACAACATCAATGTTCTCATGATGGCTTATAAACTCAAATCAACAAGACTTAGACTCTCTTCTGGCCATGTGACACCCACATGCCACTCAGTCCTGCTTGGACGTACAGGGGCTGTGGCATCAAGACGTCAGATCGACGCATGTTGATGGGGTTGGCGGAGAGGGGGGTGGATCGGCTTGCAGCTCCCCTCCCTTTTCAAGGCTTCATGGAAATCAGTGTAACTTCAGAGGGGTCATAGAACAGACAGCAGGGAACTGCACGCCAAGTTGCTCCCCAGATTATTCTGGAAGGGGAAAAATACCAAGAAGGAACAAACAACATCCCCAAACAACATGCAAAAAGAGCAGCTTTGTTTATATCTGCTCCTCCCACGCTTGTGATTCAGGGTTCCTCAAAATCTACTTGTTGCTTTGTGTTATGATCTGTCTCTCTTTGTTTCTGGGCTCTGAGGCGCCCTTTGTTTGTACATCTTCCTCAATACAATGGAGGCTCCACACAGAGCCCAAAATGCATGATGTGATGGATTTTTACAAATAAATCAATCTATAGTATCTTGTAGGTGCCATCACCACAAGCCCCGACTTGATTTAATTAGACATAAAAGCAAAAGCTGACAATCTCAGAGCCTAAAATCTTTCAAATCAACTCCTTCAAAGAACCAAACACTGACATTTGGTGCAGGTATTGTTTCTTAGTTCAGCATGTGAGCCACACAGTATATTTAGACTCTGTAGACAGTGTTTGTGACAGTGAATTACTGCAGTCCTGCTGCTCCCTCTATAATGGGTTCATTTTTATTTAGTTCTGGTGTACAGTTTTCATAGGGCAGGATGAATTTATTAGAAATTGAACTGAGATTCAGGATTATGCCTCTTTTAGGATTAATTTACAGACATACCGGGACAAATGAGAACAAGCAGTAGTGCACTATAGCTCATTAGAATCTATGCAATGTAATTTAGATATTGTAATACTATGTGTCACTATTTAGTAAAGCATTGCTGTCCTGTGAAAAACATGTCTCCAAAAAAAGCTGCCCTGTTTTCAGCTTTGTGAAAATGATTTTCTTTTCAGATAATAGTGTTTTTTAATGTAAAATAGATTCAGCTTAAGAAGTAGGAGCTTTTTCTCAATCCATAAAGGAACACTTAATCATTCAGTTTATCTGAAAAGTTCACAATCACCAAATGTTGCATGCTGCCAAAGATGCTTAGTTTTAACTGGACAGCAACATAAATTGAAAAGTGGGATATACTGTAGGTTAAATCAAAACACACTTTAAATTCAAACTAACTAATTATCTGGCTTCCAGTCTGGCTCTTGTCAGCAGCATCAACGACCTAAGTGTAATTGTAGTCGGCTCTTATTGCATGCTCTAACACAGTGAACTGGTCAGATGATTCCAATGTGTTCCCACTGTGTTATATATGCGTAAAAAGCATATGCAAGTCATTTCCCCTCCCATGCGAAGGTGCACGTGGCTGGGCTGTTTTGTTGATAGAGCTGGCTGCCTGCCAGTGCTGCAAGGAGAAACTTTCTCCTCCATAATGTGACAAACATGAAAGCAGCGTTCAGGAATGTATTTTTCTTGGAAGGAGGGCAAGATTAGCACATAGCTCTCTCAGAGCTGCAGAGCAGAAAAACAATGGCAGGGTAAGCTGATGAGACAAGTAAGTTTTTTACTTAAATGACGTGTTGCCCAATCGCCTTGCTTTTCCAGGGCCAAGAGAACACTATGTCCCACAAACGCAAAAACAAGTCAGATGTAAATACTCTTAAAGCAGAAACGGGGGGTGTGGCAGAACTCGGTGTCAGATATCCGGGATATGTTGAAATGTATATAAGAAGAAGGAGACTTCAGATAAACCCTGGTCTCCAACAGCAGCGAGTTCTTTACAGTTTTTTTCTCTAAAGTGGAGCTGCTCGTCGTCTTGTCACCACATGTTTCACAGTTACTTTCACATTTTCTGTTTAAGATTTAAAAACTTGATAGCTAAACACTATTAGCTCAACAGTATTTCTAATCCCATTAGAGTCAAGTGTCAAATCTGCTGATACTAAACAGCAGCTGAAACACTTGACAAATAATCACATGCACACTTCTGTATCAAGCTCTCCTCCCTCTTCAAGGGAGAGGAGAAGTTCGTTTTAACACACCTTGGACTGGATGTGTCATCTCAGATAATTAACTGAAAATCAGCCCGACTACTATACTGTCATCCTCTGTATCTGTGCCAGCTGCTGTTCTGGGTTGTTGAGACTGGTCTGATTCTTTTGAATGTGACCTTCAAGTAGTGTGGGGAGGATCAGCCGTAGGATCAACGCTGGTGGACACAATAAAGGAGATGCTTTTACTGGTAGACACCCTTTTAATCCAGATGTAGATATCAACGAAAAACAGGAAATACGACACAAGGGATGCTGGAGCTTTATTTGATGAATACTTTGGCATTGGCCCTGTTGATTAGGTAGATCTATAGATAGGTACAGGGCTCTATAAATAGCAGCCGATCAGAGATCTTTCATAGGGAGCCATAGCACTTAGGAACCTTGGCACTGGTTGTTTAAAGGATAGCATCACAACTTTTCACAATTCAAACAGCTGTTGCTTGCTATAGTCATTGCTCCTGCTCACACCAGCTGTTAGGAGATATGCACACATTTTTCAATTTGTGCAAAAATGCATTCAGAAATTTTCATGAAGATAATGAAGCAGTTAGAAATATAAAGTGATTATCTTCCAAAGTTGTTCATTGTGTATCTAATACAGGCTGCTGAAGCCTCATTAACTTCAGGTAAACTTTAAACGCCCCTGGCATCTGATACAACGCACAAGGCACGCTTCAGCGTCTGTATGAGACGCACCTGGCTTTCAGGTAACTAAGATGTAAACCAATCATGTCAATATTAGACACTCTGAGAAACTGATCAGCGAGTGTAGTGACATAATATATAAACCGAAACACATAGTGCAGGTGGGAGTGGAGGATGGACAAACAATCACAGGACTTTCACCCAGTAGATGTTTGTGTCCCGTGCAAAACCAGCAGCTCCGTTAGTGTCTTTGTTTTCACAACGTTACATTTCACTTTACAATTTATATACTAAAATATTTGTATGGCTGCATTTACTTTAATGTGGAGTCAGAAATTCTGGAGAAAGATGGTTGATACTTGAAATCAACACTCAAACGAATACCCCCTTCAGATTTACCGTCCCTCTCGCTCCCACTGCCTTATCCATGGTCTTATCCCTGACCTGTGTGGCTTGGTCTGAGACACTTTGTCGTTTCTCATTTACAGAGCCAAGGCCATGTAGAACACAGAACAATTTTTTAGAGGACCATGAGGAGAAATTCGCTCCACTCTTGCCTCAGGGGTGCTTTGTGTCCCAGATGTTGAGGGGAACATGCTCAACAGGTCTTTAAGATAAGATCAGATATACTTTATCGTCCCGCAGGGATATTTGTCTTGGGCTCCGAGTCACTGCATAACACAACACACTTACCAACAACGTCACAATGCATGTACACACAAAAAACATAGATCATAAATACATACTCTAATGCCTAAATGTGACCTTTTGTCTTTAAGTCTGCAATTTTATTTTCTCAAGTCATCTTCCCTTTATTTTAGTCATTATGTCTTATTTAAAGCACTGTGAATTACCCTGTGTATTAAAATGTTATCTACAAATGAAGTTGCCTTTCTTGTAGGCAGAAACTTAAGCATATCTATCTAAGCTGTCCTTACCATCTATTCACTTTAATCCATAAAATTCTGTTATTTATTTCTCTCCCGTCTGATCATGCCCTGAACTTCTTTCTCACATCCATTTTGCCCCCCCCCCCCGTCTCTCTCTGACCTTTGACCTCCATACTTCTGGTATCTTGTAGTGCTGATTTACTGTAGGAGCTGAGGCTTACTGTACTCCTGGACGCGTTGCAAACGGCTTTTGTTTGTGTAGGGTGTCAGCTAAAAGCCTAAAATGTAAATGTTATTGTGAGTGTAATTTGATTCGACCTGTCTAGGACTTGTTGTTGCCCCACCATGAGAGACTCCTTGTTTGGAGTGATCTGATCTGCTGAGGAGAGCTTTAACTCCCTGCAGGGAATGACGATAGGCTGTAGTTGGTTCAGACATTAGGGGTTGATGTTAAGCTGACCTGTGTGAAGTCAAAAAGAGCTGATGGAGAGCAGCAGAAAGAAAATGTAACCACTTTTAAGTGTGCAAGTGGAAAAAGGCAGACTATTGTCTATAGACAATAGGCTCAAATGTATAATGTGTTAATAGGTCAGCTATATGTAAATGATTTTAAAGAGAGTCAAAGAGTGTCAGTGTCGCTCCTATTCATTCATTGAAGTATACATAAAGTAGTAACAATACCTTTTTTTTTTTAATTGTCATTATGTGACCAAAGAGACATTTAACCATCACCCTGATTTTCTGATGAATTAAATAACAATTGCACTCCTGGTTTGGACATTTTAATACACTTTGTAGAAAACTTCTCAGGACAGACATCTGGACCCCTTTAGTGTTGGGGCAAAACCAGACTTTCCTTAATTTGCTGTAGATCTTCTGATGTTGCATCATGGAAAATGTATCGCCAAAGTGATATTTTTCTTAGTAAACAGTGCCACAAAGTATGGTGCAGATTGGGAAATGTACTGTAGTTGGATAACCCCACACAATAATGGTGTACCTTTGACATTGCCCTTACAGTCAGACCATGACTTAAAACAGTAGCTAGCTACTTATGTGTGGCTGTCTATCTCTATCTCAGTGGACTTTACTTGGAGGAATAAAAGGTTAAGAATATAAACTTGTCTCTGATTTAAGATTACAGATTATGTATGCTTGTTTAATGGTTGTTGGGGACTTTCATGCCTCTGTAGCTTATGGAAAGAAGAAAGTTATATTTTGGTCTGTGCATGACACAATCATTGAAACAGCTATGTGTTTTTTATTTTACAGTTTGGTGGTTTGATTTACTTTAAGAGGAGACTTTTTATGACCACAATGGTAAATGGAGCTAGTTTGGTACTAATTTATAAATTATGCATGTTATATACTGTAAATGTTGAGGAAAAATCTATTTAAAAGCGTTACTTAGAAACATGTGTTCAAACAGTAGAGGTTGGACATAGGTAGATGGCCATGCTGTCAAGTCATTAAAAAATAAATGGCAACACTTGACTTTAAAGAGTACATTTCATGAAAAATTAACTTTTTCCTTGCTTGTGCACTTATATTGAAATAGTCTGGAGTGCCTATCAACTAAATCCAAGTTCACACTCCACAACTTTCAAAGTCGTAAGATCGGTGTGCTGTTCACAACACACAACTTGCTGTCTTGTAGTTGGGAGTCTTTAAGTCGTTGTGGTTTTCGCACTACATGACAGACCGATGACGGGGGGTCACACACTTCAAGATCTTTCATCTTCATCCCCAAATTATATTTAGTCACAAACACAAGCCTGAAGTGACACGGACGTTGTCATGCTTGTTGAGATTGTCGTTGGCACACATGTTTATACAATAGCCTGTTTCCAAACTTCTTTACTATTTCCTCTATAGAGAGAAGTCACTGTGTTATGGCTGATGCAAACATCAAACACCCATGGTGCAGAAACAACAACAACTTCAAATGCAACACTTAGCACACGCAGGAAGGCTAGCAGGTAGACTACAAGTGTGGCAACCCCTCCCCAGGTTTCCCCTCAACATTTGTCTCGTTGCTCCCCAACAGACTCCCTAACAGGTGCAGGAATTAAGCATGCTAAATATCTGTAATGCATTTGCAAGGTATCAATGAATACAATTGGCTCACGTCTTTAAAGCATGTTAACATGTTCTAGTAGAAATCGCCCCCCAAAAAAGTATGAACCTGAAAATTAGCATATGTCCCCTTTAAGTCCCCCTCTTTAGTCGTCTTAAATTGTATAGAAACTTGTAATGAACAGTTCATAAGCCACAATAGTGTAGTTGTTAGCAGATATGTTATTTTGCCCAAAAATATAACTCTTCCTGTGGGCAGCTTGGTGTATAAATTGATAATGAATGACAATATAGTAAAACACAATTTTTCATGATATAAAATGTCTTATTAAGAGATGTTATAGTTATTGACAAATACTGTATATTAATAAACACTTAACACCTACAACTACATTATAGTAATATAAGCTATTTATTAAATGTTTCTGCTATAGAGGGACTATTAGTCTCACTCTCAGCATTTACTTCAGATCTTCTTTAGCCGGCTAACAGATCATCCTGTTCAATATGGTATCCCACAGGAGTCAATTTGTGGTAAACTTTATTTTGTTATCGTGCCAGCTCTAAAGGTTATATAACACATCCGATAAAGTCAACACGGACCCTATTTCTCTGTCTCACAGCTTGTCCTCTTATTGTCATCCCTCGGGAGGAAGGGCTATCCTTGGTTCTGACGTCAGAGTTTATGGGTAAGTAAAGCAAAGACTGATCGAGGGAAGAGCCCCCATGTAAACAAAGTTGTTGTCACAGTCCATAAGATTTAGATAAAGAGAGACACACATGGGCTAAGGTCAAGTTTGAAGATTTAAAAAAAGAAAAAAGAAAAATGGGGATTGGGATGGGAGTCTGATTCAGTTTTGCATTTCTTCTTTTTCCAATAAAACATATAGAGAACAGAAAACATCTTTTTATTTCGATCTATAAATTGCATTTGTCATGATATGATGAGATTAGTGATTTGAATTTGAAGCACTTCTTTATATGACCAATTTTAGCTTCTGAAGCAACACAACAAAACTCTTAAAAAGCAGGTCCTGACCTGCATTTAGCTTTGTGCAGACTACTTTGCTCAAGAGCACTCATACTGCTTTGAGGTAAAGGACTAAAGGATGCTAGTTAATAGATCAGTAAGGTGAATGAATTTTAAAAGAGGGTCAAAGAGGTCAGTGCCATGCATGCCCAGTCACACTTAGCCGTTTATTGCAGATTACATAAACAAATTATAGAACCAAAAGGATTTTGTAACATAACCACAAACTGAAAATGTAAAACTGAACTGAACGCATCATTTTCACAAACGGAAAACTTTTACAAACAATTACATTTAAAACAATTTGATTTCAGTAAAGTTTTGGTGATCGTGGTGGGTGACCAAGGCTGACAGAGTTGAAGATAAATTTTGCTCTTAGTCTCACCACACACTTTAACTTTCCATGTTTGCTGTTAAGTCAACTGCTTCTGCTCATGTCTCCTCCACATGATGTAATGCAAAGAGCACTTGACATACATTTAAGACACTTCTAATTTTAGAAAGTTGTGGGTGCTTGTGATGTTGTGGTTACAGATGTTAACATTTCCATAAATGAAAGTATAAAAGTATAAGTACTTATTATGAAATATGGGTATGACCAAATCATCTGCTAGTGCGACCACACACCAGTTGGTAGCAGTATCTGCTCTGGAGATACAATATCCGCTCATAAAAATGACATGATCGAAAGTGAATTGATTTGCTGACTTTACTAACATTTAGCTGAAACCACAAACTTTTCCCAACCTTAACCAAAGTCGTTTAGTTGGCGAAAAGTATCCACACGCAGAACGCACACAATTCACCCTGACCAATTCACTACAAGTTCTGTGCAGTATTAAAATAACAGAAACGTTAAGACGATCGAATAAGACGATAAGAAACATTGGTCCCAGTATTGAGCCATGAGGCATTCCACAATTCACCGTGAAGAGAGGGTAAACGTGGTCCCCAATGAAAACAAAAAATCCTAAATTTGTCTAATGGTAGATAAACAACATTTAGTGCTGCAGCTTATTTTTCAGAATGCTTTGATTAAGTCAAAGAATAGGTGCTGTATTGCAGTAGCTAATTGGGATCCAAAGGAACCAACGAACCGCCACATCTGGTAAAGAGTGTGACTGATCATAGCCCAAACATTTCCAGGGTATAGCTCAGGTCTGTTAACTCTGACTCCTTTTGTTAAAGTTTATTTAATTTCAATATAGCCAATTGCACAGAACAGATGTAGATGCTTTTAAAATCCTCTGTTTTCATAGCTGTGTCTGCAAAATGTAAAAGTTGGACTGCAGTTTGATAATACAGTAATAAAATACCTTTTATGGTGTCCTGCCCTTTGCACTAATTTAATGTTAGCTTAATGTAACTGTTGCGTAACTGTATTACTGTACTCTACCTAGAATCCATTAGGCCATTTTCACTGACCTTGGTTTTTATGTGCACTATCTCAGGTGCTTTCCGCCTTGTAGGAGGCATGCAGGTTATAAACTCAGCTTTGCAGAGCAATTAAGTTGACTGGTGTGTGAAATTTAAACAGCCTGTGGAGGGAGTAGACAACAAAGACTGAGATAAAGAAAAAAAAGACAATGGATTTAAATGGTCCCTGTATCACTGTCCATGCCCTGAAGTCAAATATATCCAATGTTTTTTTTCATTTCTAAACCACAGACACTATTTTTAGTCTTTGAGTGAGCAGAGAATGTGCATGATGTGACCTGACTCTCATTGGCAGCTTCTAAGTTGAACAGGATAAAGGCCTTGTTTGCTGTACATTTTGTCCTTTTCTGTAACCACAGATTGTCTTGACAAGAGGAAGTTAACACATGCGTCACAAACTTTACCATATCCTCTTTAAATGATGGTGTCATGTGGTGGTGTGACAAGCAGGATTTAGCTGTTCTTGTAGCAAATCTTGTCCTGCAAACAAAGTAAACTAAGATGGTAAATATTATACTTGCTAAACACCAGTATGTTAACACACATGCCATTGTAAGAACTGTTAAACCAGATGTATGCTGTCCCACACAAGACAGAAGACAATGTTAGAAGCTAGCTGGTGAACATGAGCTACATTTAGTAGCTAGAGAGTCAGATATTTCCATCAGGAGTCAGTGGACACCAAAACAGAGAAAAGGGAATGAATATTGACTTACGTTGGCTAATGTTACTCTGTGTCTGATGGATGAATAAACCGGCAACTGTTTCTGCATTCATTGTCTTTTACACTTAGTTTGGCTTAAAATATTAAGTCAAACTATCAGCAACAATCACAACAGGGTAATAAAAATTGGCTAATAAAAAATGTTTTCATCCCTTTTCGGACAAATATCCCTGCCGACAATACAGCAAAACTTGATATTAAAGCAAACTGCCTTCAGTATACTTCAGGCATTGGAATCATTTGGAGTCCTTTATTCAGATTCTGATTAATCACAGCTTGTTCTCCTTGTGAAAAGTGAAACTAAATAAATATGATAAATCCGGGGTCAGCAAGTTCATGCAGTGCTGCAAAGGGAGGTGCGGCTTGAAATAAGCAGATTTGTGTTATTTAAAGCATCTTGAACTAAACTGCAGACAGACTTTGTGTGGATGAGATTGCACAGCTCCAGCCCTAACAGAAACTGTACATGAATCTACTCCAGGTCTCAATTTAAAGTGTCATTGTGTCAGATGGGACACGTTTACACAGGTTATCACCTCAATGGCACCTTCGCATTACTAATGTGAGTGTAAACACAACATGGGGCTGTTTTTAGTGCCAGCTCACTACAGCACTTATTCACCTCCGTAGCTCTACGTCACAAGCATCTCAAGCAGTCACAGGCAGTGTCACTAGTGTGTACTAGTGCAATTTAAAAATTACAGCGTAAATACAGCCTCTCAGAGCATCTAGCATGACTGTAGACACTTTGCTTTTACTAACTACCTCTTTAATGTACTACTAGTTATACTGCTGCTCTGTCTTCTATATCTTCTCCCACATGCGGCCTCAGTGCTGAGAGAGCAACAACTGGCAGTGATGAGTGAGTTGTTTTTGTTCAGCACACCCCCCTGGAGAGGATACAGTGTCAGAGGTTTGTACAGGCGAGCCGGGTTGTTTTTGAAGAACCAGTGCAGCAACCTCAGACTGGGAAACAGTACATGAGGTTGTTTTTATCTTTGAAACACAATCTTGTCTGTGTCAAATCTCTGTTTGGACGAGTGAAAAGTGGCTGCATTTTATATGGAGACAAAAACAAGCTCATATTAAATCAATCAAAAAGAGATGAAAGAACAGGAAAGGAACAAGAGCAACATTGTGGACGCATAAGTGTCATGTCAATATCTATAAGTTTAAATGTTTTACTCTATTCATCTGTTGCGTCTTGCAATATGTATGGAATGTTGCACATCTCTATGGCTGTTTTCTAAAAATTAGTTTATCTTTAGGGGTTTGTTCATATATATTATTCAAAGCCTTATTTATAGAACATTTTATTTCTAAAAACATGGTGTTTTATGGCTGATGACTGTTTTATAGAATGATAAAAATATATCCCAAATTGTCCTCTGTTAGAACATTATACTGTAATATGTCAATAAAATGAAACAATAATTTTAAGCCTGACATTATCCAACATTTAGATTTCTGTTCTGGAAATGTATACAAGTATACACATCTTTAATAACATAATGCCATATTTTCATATTTCAACATGAAATTTCAGATAAGTTGTACTACAAAAAATCATTGTTTTAATGTAAGTAATCAACTGGAAACTTTTATTAGTAAATATTTTACCCCATTCACCTGCAGTGTCTCCCATTAAAAGTTAGTTAAGTTGAATAATCATCATCATCCACCATAATGGGCAGATAGGCAAACATATTAACTAAATATTTACCATAACAAAAGTTATAATGATCAATTTGATTTGATTATATCTTCTGTAACTGGTAAAGCCCTAATATTTTTACACATTGTTTTTTTCTTTTCTTTTGGCACGTGCTGATTTCCTCGAGTAACACACCCTCAGACTTTCGGAGAGTGGGAGTGATTTTGTGGAATTATAGCCTGTTTGCCACCGACGGGGGGGGGGGGGGGGGGGGTAAAAAGAGAAGAACCTCCCTCCTTCCCTTCTCATGACCAGAACCTGGTGGACCTCCACTACCACTCTCTTTCCCATTCCAACCCTCCACCGCCACCCCACCCACTGACTCACAGCTAACTGCTACTTCAGAGGAAGTCCTGCTGGTCCCATGTCAAAGGGCAACAAAACAGGCTCTTTTCTCAGCTGGTGAGCGTGCAGAGACGCTCACCTCTCTGTCTCCCTCTCTCTCTCTCTCTCTATTCCTCCATCCCTCCCGCTCAACTCTCTCTCTGTTTGTTTTTCATTGAAAGGAAAGCCGAAACCTGTTGGGTTTGTTTTCTCCCTCTCTTGGCCAAGTGCCTGCTTTTAAAGCCCAGGTGTTGACGAATAAAGGAGTCATCTTTCAGAAAAACACGAGGTGGATCGCTGGGTAAGGTTGTAGGAGGGGAGAAGAGGGGAGGCTAACATGGCTGGATTTTGACATCCCTGTCATCTTTGGATGTTTTTGTCTTGCAAACTGGTTGGACAGTCTTTCAGCTGCCAGTTAAACAGTCAAATAAACGTTGTTCTTGGTTGATGTAATCATGGCAGTTTGTGTTTCACACTCCTCTCATGACAGTAAACATTATAAATAAGACAGGAACATTTCTCGCCTACTGAGTCATCTGAAAAGAACTCGATCCTCAAAGTTCACCAGGAACACTGTCTGCATAGCATTTGAGAACACAAGATGGAAAACACTTTTGTGTGGCTGAGCCGGTCGTCTTCCAATCGGTAGATGGTGGTCTGATCCCCGGCTCCTCCAGTGTCAAAGTGTCCTTGGGCAAGACACTGAACTCCAAGTTGCTCCTGAAGGGTGTACCATTAGTGTATGAATGTGTGTCAATGGAAATTAGTTTAGCATCCTAGCTTGCATGGTAGCCTCTGCCATCAGTGTATGAATGTGTTTGAATGGGTGAATGATGACATGTAGTGTACAGCGCCGTGAGTGGTGGGAAGACTAGAAAGGCACTATATAAATGCAAGTTTGTTTACTACTTACCTATTACAAACCTAGAGCAAAAAATATCTTTAAAATGTCCAAAAACAAAATTTACAGCGAAAGAAAACTGCATCAAATCCTCACATCAGGGCACCTAAAACTAAATTTCTTTTGATATTTTTGTTTGAAAACGTACTATATGATTATTTGATTATCAGAAATAGTTTGCAGCTCATTTTCTGACCATTGACTAATCGATTAATCAATCATCTCATCATATCTGCTCTAAATATGACAAGCTTTTTTTCTGTCAAATTGTAACTTTTCATCATTCATGGTTTGGTGTCATTTACAGGTGATCAAAGGTGCCAGTGAACAACTTCACTGTTGCAACTGACAATACCAATGACATTCATTTATGTACATTAACACTTTTTTAAGAGGAATTGTATTAATTTTTGTTTGTGACAAACATACATCGGGTCGGGCCATTATTGTTATTAATATTGTGTAGCCTGATCTCACATTAAGACATTTCCGGATCCAGTTTAGCATCTAAAACACCTAAACAATGTGTACGAGAGCAGTTACCCTTTAATTTCAGCCAGACAAGTGATATTACTGTCATTCCCTGTATTAATAGCAATAGTCTCTAAAAGTTAACAGAAAAAAATGCTACTTTTTTCAAAGTTAATGTTTTAAATTCTTGCACTCTATTTGTTAGAGTGAAAATATTTTATAAATGAAGAAAATGTACAGAAACTACAAAAACACTGGTGCTGTTCTTTCAGTTGAGGACTCTCACTGCTACAACTGTCACAGCACATCTGTGTCCTTGGCAGTCTGGATCTTCTCCTCTGGAAAGAAGAAACTCAGTGGGGAATATTTTGGGGAAATGGAACTGGGAAAACAGATTCAACCCATGATGTACCCCCCTGACCCCCATTTGCCAGAACCCCATGGGAAACCCCAGAGCTCCCGCCTCCTTTCTGCTCCTGAAGCCAAGAACCCAGCTGGAGAGTGATAAGGTCACTCAGCTGATTTAATCCCCGGTCCAGGTCACATAAACACTCAACACTGGGAAAACAACCAAGTTGACGTAGATGTTATGAGGGTTGTTATGAAGCCAGATTTACTACAGAGCTGCTGTATAAAAAACTTTATTTTGCTGTATATAAACCTAATTTCGAGGAGATGGGATTGTCTATACAAGTGTGAAGCTCGTAAATTTTATTGAGGTTTTGTCAAGAGTTTGTTTTCTATGTTTGTCTGTACTGTTGGTATACATGACTGGCTGTAAGTTTCCTTTCTGAACACCATTCATACCAAAGCTTTACTTTGGTTGAATGCAGCGGTTTCATAGAGTTGCAGCATTCCATCTGTCCTGAATTACACTGTGACGCACCTCGCTTGTTATCTTTCCTGTCAAACGTGCAGCAGCACTTACCAGGCACAGACCTCTGCAAAACAACTGCGAGGAATTATGTAAGAAGTCTCTGGTCACGCAATACTATAACACAGGACAGATAATAATGTACGTACTTATGGTGGAAGGAAAAGTAGGGGTATGAAGGAAAGAAGTGGTGAAAATGAAAAATAGATTGTGAAAGAAAAAAAAAAAGCACAGAGAGAGTGTCTAAACTAATTAATGAATTTATAGTTTAGTCTTTGGGAAGAGGTAAAATATATATTATGAACTATACCTAATAAGGCAAAAACCCATATAAACTATCTTTAAGTATTAATGAAGAAAAATTGAAGAAAAATAGAAGAAGCAGCGGAGGCAAGTTTGTTTTATACAACTCTTTTTTTATTTACTTTTTTCTTATCAGGTGTTCTGTCAGTTTGAGCATGTGTGTGGTGATGAAAGCGAGATTGGGGGATGCCATCCATGGGACTGAAACACGATGAGGACTCTCTGTACCTGGAACCCATGAAGTGCAGGGAATGCCTCTTAGACAGAAGGCTTATTGTCAGTCATATCTGATCTGAATCAGCAAAAAATGTCAACCAGATAAATACAACAGACTGACCCCTGAAAGAATGGAGGTATAAAGACAAACTTGGTGACCTGCAATGAGACCACAAAGTGCGACTGTTGAGCTCTGACAGGTGGACAAACTGGATGAAGTCCTGTAAACAAATCCACTTAGTTAGGGTGCTGCACAATCAAATCCTGCAGAGCAACATTACATAAAAAAGAAACAGCAAATGACAAAGCATGATAATCAAGACATGAATAAGAAAACGCAGCAGAAACCTCATCAGCCACTACAGTAATCAGGGAAGCATTTGGCCCTATTAATGCTAAAATCACAATTCATAAAATGAAGAACATATAACTCCTCCGAGTCCCATACTAAAGTGAAGCTGAACTTCGGTATTGACCAAATGAACAAGTAATACATCAGCATGTGTACAGTGGAACACAAAGAAATACAGCAGACGCAGTGCCAACTGCTCTCTAAATACCAGGCATGTACAGATCAACACACACACCCACAGGCTTCCCCTGTGCAGCACCAGCTGCGTTGAGGCTCCTAACGTTAAGTGTGATAGCATGTGGAGGATGTGTTTGCCTCGCTGTGTGTGTGCATGTGTGGGCGGGCTTTCTGCAAGTTTTTGCTTGTTTGGACTGGTGTGTGTCTGTATTCATTTATGTGTCTGTTAGCTGTGTTTGACTGGTATGCACACACACTATTACTGTTGTTCAGTCTGCTTGCCAGTGTGTGTGGAAAGCTGCCAGTTTGAATCCCAGGGCAGTGTGAGCAGTACACAAGGAGTTAATTGTTATAATGTGAGTGAAAAAGGAATGATTTAAAACAAAAATTAGAAAGTAAATATCAATACATTTAAAAATAGGTAGGTGCACCAGTAAACTGAATAAAAGTACAAGCATTGTACTGTCTCTACCTAAACGCAAAACAAGCCTAAAGGTGTGTATCCAGGGTGTTTAAAAACCCCTGGAACCTCACTGGAACTTAAAAATCTCAAACAACAAACCAAAGTTGCTTTCAAATGACACTTGTCTGCTGCAGTCAGCAACTTGAAACAACTCTGACCTTTGACCCCTTTACTGCCGACTGCCTGTAATATTTGTGATCAAGAAGTGATTCTACTTTTGACCTCATTAGAAACCAGTCAAAAAAGCAACAAGTGGCTGAAATGTAAAAAATTGAATTTGTTCTGTGTAGTTAAATTGGAATATATTTAGTTTCTATTCAAGAGACTTTCTGTCTCAATTGAATGCCTTACAGAGACCCGATGCATGTATCTGATTTACATTTGCGTCATTTAAAAAACAACAATTTCACATACAGTATGTGTTTCTCTTAGACTCTCCTACCCTCACACTCTCACTTTCACTCTTCGCCACATCTCACATTACTGGCAAAAGCTCATATTGTTCATATTGTCTATTTTAGTTGTGCTATTATGCAGTTTGTATTTAACACAAATTAGAAACAATATTAATTTTTTGTATTTGTTTTGTGTCCCTTATTATTTTGTTTATCTTATTATCATATATTAGTTATATTACACTCCTCAAGATGCTCCGTCAAAATTCAGTTGAAATTATTAAAACTTATCACAAAGGATAAATTGACGTGTGTTTTCACGAGACGTACATGTTCAAACAAAATACGGAGTTGCAAAACTTTGCAAAGCACTGGGCAAACTCGCTTTCTGCATCAGCCTCAACAACAAAAGGGAAGTGAAACTAAAAACTGTGGGGGTGGGTGTGTGTGTGTTTCTGAGGACACAAACAGCTGGGAACATTGGGCCCCGCCCACCGCTCTACTCTCATTGGCTGTGCTGTTGTCAAGCGCATTTAATAAGAAAACAAGTTGCTGTTAAGCCAATCAAGACAGAGCTCGAATTTCCCCTGACATGCCACAGTGTCTTATCTGTGGTGACATCACATGGCCCTTTAAACGGTAAACCACAGAGTTTAAATGGCTTGATGAGTCAGAACGCACCTAGAAAAACAAAAAAGTTTCAGACCTGCATGTGTTTAGAAGTTTGGTTTATGGTTGTCCTACTTACAGACTATTTGAAAGGTTTATGAGAATGGAAACCTTGTGGCCCGTTTGACCACAATGTATTGTGTATTCCACATATCTTTTCAAATATATACATTGGTCAAAGATGCTTTGTGTGTCTGTTTATTGGCTGTTAAAGACATTCAATAATTCGTGGGATTCACACCTGGAGAGAGCAAATGAAAGTTCAGTTGGATTATTATCAAAAAGAGTTTGGACTCCCATAAAAACAGCCTAGCACTAACTCTGAAACAATGACTATATAATACGTACACCATAAGCGTACTTATCGTTTGAGTTTAATCTGAAGCTATGTTAGCTCTCATTAGGTTTATTTTTCCTGTTTGTTGTATATTATATGTAATATATTCAAGAGTCAAATTAGACAATTTTGTGTTTATTGTGCTTGTTGAATAGTGGTTGTGGAATCCCCTGTAACTTCCATTTAACCATTTTCAGATTAGTTGATCTTGTTTTAATTCACAATATAGGAGCACAATGAAGAAGGCTGAAGGTCAAAATGTTTGGAGCCTTTGGATCAGTTTAGTGAGTGTGGACACTTTTTCCCCAACTTTTGTGTTCAGTCAAAATAAGAAAAAAACACAGATTGAGTCAGCTCTTTCTATTTTTCACCATAAAAACAAAAAATGTAAGCTTTTTATTAGTAATGCCCAAGCTAGAAACCATGTTCTACATGTAAACAATCCTAATTATTTCGTAGCAGTTGGCAGCCATTGTGCAGTTTTTCAGGGACAATTTGAGGTCAGTTTCTTGGACAAGGACAATGGCAGGAGAATCCCAAATACCCAGCTTTTGGTAAACATGCAGAGAACATGCAATCTCTTCACAGAAAGGAGAAGGATTGAGAAATGAGTTATGAGGCGACACTGCTAAACCCTAAGCCATTGTGGAAAAATAATTAAAATCCCTGTGATTAAGTACTATAAAGAGATCATGCAATGGTTTGCAGCATCTGTCTCATACCAGTGGAACCACATTTCCTATAAACAGTGTTTGCGGAAAGTGGAATCCAGGTGAGAGGGCAGATAGTTTGTTTAGGGCCTTGCCCAGTGGAAACCCTGGGACATCCAGCCACTGGGTGAGAGGTTACAGTCAATGGGTGACTGAACAGCAGGACAAACTCTGCACCCGTTATTTGTTTGTATCTATTCTGGAAAAAGCTGATCCATGGAATTCATTATTAACAGTAACATTCATTGATCCTTTAGTCAAATTAGTTTTTACAGCTTTAGGAAAGTTTGCAGGATGTCTCAATTTGTGGCGGGCCGACTCCGGCCCGCCACGTCATTTTACGTGGCCCGCGAATCAGCCAGCAAAAAAATATATATTTTTTTTTTTTTCTTTAAAAAAAATAATTAAAAGTTAGACTTGGTCGAAATTCTGAGATAGAAAGTAAAAATTATGAGATAGCATGTTGTCTGTGTGCCAACATTAAAACTATCACAACAGATGGACAGGAGAGGCAACGGCCCGTAAAGCGGTTGTCCAACAATGATCGACAAATTATCCCAAAATGTCCACGAAGACAAAAATTTATGCAGAGGGAAGAACATTTTATGAAAGATGGGAAAGCGAAAACATGGTTGTGCTTCAAGGAGAAAAACCAGTCTGTCTTCTGTGCTATGAGGCAGTGTCGGTGATGAAGGAATACAATTTACGTCGGCATTTTGACACCAAACACAGAGCTAAATTTAGCCTCCAAAAAAAACATAAAATTGTCCAAGAATTAAAAGGCAGACTGCAATCACAGCAGAATATATTTACAAAAGTTACAGCCCAGTGTATGCTAAAGGTATGTGAGCAGGTGTGCTCCGACCAGATACAGACTTTTACAAATGTCAGTTTGTGAAGAAACACCATCAGACCGAGTTCAGGAACTAGCAGCTAATCTAACAACACATGTAGCTGAAGAGACGAGCAGGTACTTGTCTTTTTCAATAACGAAAGCACAAACAACACGGATACATCATACATCTATCAATGTTTATAAGAGGCTGAAGGACTTGACCGTCAGTGAGGAGCTCTTGGAGGAGCTCTTGGACTTCTGGTGACTAGTAGTTCTCTTGAATACTAGAGAACTACTAGTTCTATATATAATATATCTAATATATGCACTTATTGTAAGTCACTTTGGATAAAAGCGTCTGCTAAATGACTGTAATGTAATGTAATGTAGCTCCCATGCACAGGACGATGGCGGGGAGGGACATTTTGAATGCAGAGAGGTGACAAAAACAGCTTTGAACCAAGTTAATATAATAACTTGTGCTTGATGATAATTGTCTTTGTTATTTTCTCTAAGTTTGATCTTTGATAGAGTAATTTTGTTTTCTTAACCCTAAATTAAAATGATTTATTTTATAATAACAGAAATGTGCTTAAATATAATTTTACATTTATATAACTGCATGTACAATCTTTTTACACTTGAATAAACAATAATCAAATGCAGAGACAGTTATTTAACAATAAGTTAGGGAGTAGTTACAGTTATACAGTCTTACAGTTACAACCGGCCCTTTGAGGGCAACCATGATACTGATGTGGTCTAAGCAGACTGGATTATTGCTGAAAATACCCATTCAGAAGTATTTTGGCAGACATTAATCAAGCGAAATGAGCGTGCACCTGGCGAAACAAGTACAATGTGACCTTTTGCACTGATTGTTGCAAGTTCTCTCAGCCAACCATGCACCCCCATGCTGCTGGCAGATGCACACTCCAAAACCCACTAACTCACTGTGTTGTGATGCACGTTGCTCATGGTGAGAGGAGAAAAGTGTTTCCTGTTTCCTGTGCTCCTCAGAGCATGTGACTGATCACCCACCACTGCCTCTACACTGTAGACTTCTTTACAGTTCCTCTTTGTTACTTTGCACTTTACTGATCCTTGAGAGGAACGTTTGCTCTATTTGTTGTGTCTGTCTGTCATTTGTATGTGTGCTTGTGTGACTGTACAGCACAATACAAATTAATGGGAATTGATGTGTGTGTGTGAGACGAAAACCACAGTGAGCCAAATATCAATTTACTGAAGAGTTACTAATGAGTCAGATAAAAAAAATGTGGTTTTATTTGTATTTGCTTTGCAAAAGTTTTGATTTGGGAAAATCAAAAAAGCTGTCCTGCTAAAAACAGCATTAGTGTTGAAGTTCATCAAATTAAAATCCCATGCTTTTTACTGTGCGTCTGCAAGCAAATCCACTGTGTGTGGCAATTCCCTTTCAATGGCTTAGTTTCAGTCAGAAATTTGAATCTCATAAAAGCGGGTGTAGCTGAGGCCAAACACCATAGCCTTGACTGTTAAGTAGCAATCAAACTTACAGTACTTGTCATTTTAGCCAAATTGTCACCCTGCACAAGCAGATAATTGGTTTGGATAAGTGCAACTTGGTAGCAATGGGATGTAATTTCTCCACAATTTATCTGAATAATGAAGACTGCATTCAAATATTTTTGTTTCAAGATTGGTACTTTGGACAGTTTTGGATTTACTTGTACCTTACATACTTTGTAATATATCATTGATATAAACATCTGCACCAAACCATTAATTCCAGCATAAATATACAGCAACAAAGTCAATAGCAGCCACCTTATTTAGGTGGGTAAATGGGAACTAAATATCGTCTTGAGTTGAAAAGAATTTAGTGATTACAAATATTTTTTAGTAAGTTTATAAATATCATCCCCTGAAAATATGGTCGAACTTGACCTCCTGCACAATCACTTACAGTTAAAGCTGCTTTAACAAAAAGTAAACAACAAAACTAGTTGAAGTACACACACATATGTGAAAACATGTTAATTAACTTTTAATAAAGAGTGGGTCAGGCTTGTCATACCTTTAAAGTCCAGGGAATGCTGCATATATTTTTACAGTGTGACAGCATCTGTGCTAATTTGAGGAAGTTTCTCACATTTTCCCTTTTAAACTCCAGAAAAGGAGTCAAGCTAAAAGAGTGTCCTTGAACGAGTGGGACATTACTGGGAAGTTGGCAAACCAAAATACCTCACAGCTTCCCAACAACAGGAAAAGGCCTTGTAAACTTGGACCACTCAGGCTAAACTTTGAGTTTGCTCTCAGAGAAACACATTCTGACAATGTGGCTTAAATCATTTTACTGCAATTAACAGATGTAGTTGCATTCACCAGGCTTACATCTTTACAACATATGTTTTGCCCATAAAACAATAACCAACCCCACTAAAGATGGTTCATTAACAGGAGAGAAAAGATAAAACTGTATTTGTTTAATTATTTTCCAGGAAGAACTCATCTTCTCCGTCTTAACACAGAGAAATCAGATTTTTTTTCCATCCAGTTTTAAAAGCTTGTACATCCTAGCACTTTATATATGCAGCTAAAGATAGTTAGAGTTCATAGTGTGTCTGGCGGACAGAGGAGGAAGCGTGTGTGTGTGTGTGTGTGTGTGTGTGTGTATATATATATATATATGTGTGTATTTGAGTATTGTTGTTTTCCTCTCTCTGTGAGTACCAGTTTGAGTTTTTTATCTCCAAAGTGAGAACATTTTTGTGAACTGAGCTTATTTTGGGCAGTCTTTTCCAGTCTGTCATAGTATAAAGAATTGGGTTTCCTAAAAAAAATTTTAGAAATAGTTTAAGAGATTACAATTAGGATTTAATTAAAATCAAAACTTAAAATTTCAAAATTAAGATGTTTAGGTAATGCATGAGATGGTGATGTTGGAACTATTAAATGCTGTTTATATCATGTTAAGGGTCTGAGTCATCAAAAATCAAACTTCTAATCAAAAGCTCTTTTGGTAAAAATGCACTGTAGTCCATCCTAGGGTAGGGAATGATGTGAAGTTCAGGGTCAGACATCAGAGGGAAAACGGACAATAGCTGGCCATCCTTACTAACTAATCAGTGTGTGTGTGTGTGTGTGTGTGTGTGCACATATGGGAGGAAGAAGTCAGAGTAAGGAGGAGGCGGGGGTCGATGGAGCTCTCAGCACTGGTTCACGCCGGTTTGCGCTGCTTCTCACAGGCCCAGCCCCACAGCGAGGTTAGCGGAGAGGCGGGTGGCTTTAGGGTGGGGAGGTGTTGTGGAGAGGAGGGTATGTTTGCGCCGTCACTGCCATTTGGAGCTGACATGCCCAGCAGATATCTGTATAGAGAATGCATGCAGTGGCTGTCACCTCTCCCTATGTGAAGAATCTAGGCTAAGATACCGAGGCATGTCATGCGGATACTGGTTTATGCATCACACTATAGACACACACGTGTACACAGACAAACATATGCAACTGAGGCATATAATGACAGCTGCTACAAACACACTCATGCCCTGCACAATTATTGTCACCATGTGGTAATTTTTTATGGATTTCCCGTTTTTTGTTGAGATTTGAACATTTACATGACAAAGAAACAGAAGCGAAAGTTAAAGGATTGTGACTTCTGATGAGTCAATATAAGTAACAGCAAACATTTTCACAATATAACACATTCTGCATAGATAAGACAAATAAAACTACGTTGTTCCCTTTTTTGGCACTTCAGTAATGAAATTAAAGAATTGCCCAAATTTCCCAACTTACTCCATTACAGACCTTTTCACATGGTATGTGCGAGCGTGCAGCAGATGTATGTAATCGATAAACAATGGAATGAGACAGTGATTATTTACACAAACTTCCCTAAGAAGCTCAACATATAGCAGCTTTGTGTTTCATGCAAGCTTGTTGCAATGAACTGAACCGACTGAGAGACGGGTCACTTGCATAGCTGTTCAACTCAAACACCAGCAGCAGCAGAGTTACTGCTGTGTTTAGAGGAAAGAAGCACAGCTGAGCTCTATGAGTGCCTTGCAGAATCTTGACTGTGTTCATTCACACTGTTCTTTGGGACTGCAGTACAACATTGTGCATATCCAATAATCTGTTCACATCAATCAAAGCAGGAGAGGTTTATTTAATGTCTGGAGCGTTTACTTCTTCAGTTCACTTGTCTGTTCGAGTGAGAAGAAGGATATTTGAAATCTGGTGGCACCACATAACAGCACTGTGATGCCTAAACATTTCAGTGACCAATGAATGTGAAGCACTCATGCTCATATTAAGCTACATCCTCTTCTCAACCCAACCAGTCGAGGCAGATGGCCGCCCACCCAAAGCCTGGTTCTGCTCGAGGTTTCTGCCTGGTGAAATGGATTTTTTTTGCACTGAGATAACTTCCTTTATGATTTGTCACTATAACATAAACATGTATTGAATTCACAGGTGTGAAAACCTTAGGCTGTCCATTCTGCTGAGTTTAAGTTACAGCATTTTTTTTGACTCCCTGTTCATGCCTATATTTTAGCCTCTGTTTTGGCAGGCTGGCTGGATTTTAGTCTAACAAACAGGCTGCTTGTAAATTCTTTAGGATTTAGTTTACAAGCTCTGTTTCACTTCTAATTCTGCAGTTAAAATGAACCAGAAACAAAAATGCAACAAAGATATTAGCACAATAGTTGTGGCCAACAAAAGCCATCAGGAGGTGTCGAAACTTAAAGCTTCATTTAAATACAAACAGAACATTTGAAATGTGATTGTAAGCTGTCCTCTCAGGCTTAAGAAATAGAGGTTCAACTTTAAAGGCCATTAACTCTTTCTGTAAGATTTTTTTAAAAGTAAGCTGAATGTTTTGATATGACCTATGAGAGGAAAACTTTTCTCTTCCTGGTTGTGAATTTACAAACTATTTACACATTATAGGCCTTCTTCCTGTAGCTTTACTTGAATGCTATATAAGAAAACAAAGTCCAGTGAATGAAACACAGTGTTTCGACCAACTTTTACTAAAAGGTTTCTTTTGATGTCAAGGCAGCTAAAAATAGAGAAAAACTGGATTTTTCCTAAAATTTCCACTGGCAGAATACAGCAGGCAACCTAGTTTGCTTTAAATAGTGACATTTGTCTAGATATTTAGCGTAAAGGGCACGGCCATGTCTTCCGCAAGATGTTTTACTCTCTAGAGAGGAACAAATAAAATGCAGCTGGAGAGTTATGTGATGGAAAAACTAAGTAGTACCCTACCGCCTTGCCTCTGTCCAGGTGGAATTGATTTTCATCAGTGGCAGATGGAGGAATTTTGCCCAACTATGCTTTGCTTGGATTATAATGCTGGTGAGTGTTTAGATTTTGAGAGGAGACAGTCTATCAGGATTCCTGCCGTTGTGCTTTTTTAACCACTTGCCATCTCCCACTAAACCTAACTTACGTTTTTCACTGTTGGCATCTGTGCTTCACTGCAACACACCTGTGTGTCTTCATCAAGGGCACCTTGACCGTCACTGCTGAGGAATGTGAGAGAGTCTTCATTTAATTTTTCACCCTTGTACTGGAAGCCTCATGGTCAGTTTGGAATTTTTAACTACTACCTTGCACAAACGTGCTTCTCAAGCTGAGTCTGAGTTTGGTCATGAACTAATAAAAGAGCCATGGGCCACCTTTTAAATTTAATACATCTTAACCACATACATTTTGAAACACTAGCAGTATTACCTTAAACAAACATGACCATCACTGACAAACTTGGCAGCCTCAAGAGGCCTCAACTCTCCAGGTTAAATTTGGAAATAAATGGATTCCCTAACAGACCAAAACAGAAGGACGTTACAAACAATCTGAAATTATTCTTTGTATGATCACAATTTGATCAATTAGGTTCAATAAAAAAGAATACGTCTCTATAAGAGCAAACATCTGTAAATTGTTTTCATGCCATTTATGTGTGTTGGGGGGTCAGCTAGCTCAGCCATAGAAGGAGCTGAATATGCATGCTCAATATGGGCCCAAAAATGCAGAAGCTACACAAATCCTAAAAATAACCTTTTCTACATATGGAACCGATGAGCACATTGTGCTGGAATGATTTGGGTGCCATCTTTAAACATGGTATCCAGTTCTCTTTACACATCCATGGGGAAAGGGTGCCTTAGGTGATTGTAAATAGTGGAAGTAGTATAAGATCAATACTAAAATTACCCCCAAAGTGTTCCTTCTCTTCAGGGAGGAATAAAGGGTGACAAAGAAAACAACAAGGCTTATGGGAAATGTGGTTTTGATCTTGCAAAATATAAAAGCTAGCAATACTGGTGAGCGGTAGAGGTGAACAGTGGTGTGCACCATGGTCCTGCTTCTTTATTCAATTTATAGCAAGGTATTACTAAGAATTTGATAGGAATTACTGATGTTTCAAATGCTGTAAACAGTACCTTTATGCTTTCCTCCTGGTGCTATGAATTAAACCAGGACTTATTGCATTTTGCACAGCAGCTCTGGGCTGCAGCAGTACAGCTGCCTTTGGTCAAGCGTTATAAAACCTTTGAGTCAGCACAGAGGAGTTACTATCTCACACAGCAGTGGATTGATGACTGCTCTGCATGTAGTGAGGCTCCTGGCAGAGTTATGGGGTGAGGTCAGAGGTCAGGAGTCTGACCTCCGGCACCGCCTCCTTGAGGGCTTCTACCCTACTGGGCTGGAGATCCACAAGTCGGGGCCCCTTGTCACGCTCAGGGCCCAAAGAGGTAAAATCATCAAATTCCCCCCCCCAAAAATCAAAGATATGCGCAAAGAAACTATTTTTTCATTGTTCCTACTCAATCAATCATCTTACAACTTCTTTTTCTGTCAGTTGGAACAACATTAAGCTACAAAATGAATGTTAGGCTTAGGTAACAAAACCACTTAGTTAGGTTTAGAAAAACCTTCATGAATGCGTCACCTCAAAACAACACTTTGTGACACGCGGTGTCGAACACCAGCCTCTCACTGTGTTTTCACTGTGATTTTTTGGACCCATCCACCTCCCTTCCCACCCACCATGGTCTTTCTAAATATGTATTACTATGTCACTAGCTCTGACCATAGTCACATGGATGCGTTTCATTTTTGTGTCCACCACGTAAAAGGATCTTAGTTGACTTTCCTTTGGCATTGTTTTTGTGCTAAGCGGTAAGAAAATAAAAAAGGACAATATGTCACCCTGTAAATCAAAAGATTTTATTTTGTGATTATTTTACAAAACTGGGCTGTATATAAGCCTAATATTCATTTAAAATAATTATTATAACTTCTTTACAGCATTGGTCTAAAATAGAACTGGCTGTGATGTGCAGTGATTCCGTATTTGCTCTGATGAGGAAAGATATGAATGTAATGTATATTAATAGAAGGTGTCTGCTCTCCAGTGCAGACAACAGCCAGAATTAACTCTTCCAGGGTAGTAGGTTTAGGACTTGGGGGCTGAGCCAAGCAGTGGGGTCAGTTCGGACGAGTCCTGTGATCTGAGCTTACATGAAGTGGCGCTCATCCCAGAGACCTCGCTGCTCTTCTCTTATCAAGGTTTTCTAACAGCTCTCATCTTCTAAAAAACAAACCCAAATGGCAGTACAGCTGCGAGGCCCCTCACACACGTCTAATAATTATTTTCAGTTTTTTTTTACAACCATTCTTTTCTACATTCCTGCCTTGATTAATTTGCTGCATTTACACCCTATACGCCCATTATTCAGAACATAATCATCATCTTCATCAGCTTCTTCTCCTCATAAGTACCAAAGGCAGCCAAATCATTTCATGTTATGAAATTTTAGGCAGTAATACTGAAAAAAGATACACGTTTCTCAAAGTGTCACTGCTCCATTTAATCTTTATAGTTTCCACATTTAGATCTACAACTTACAGACACAAAACTACTGTGGCGTGGAAACAAACTGTTCCACCAGAAGTGCATGTGGATGTTTACTAATGTCAAGCATGTCTGCCTGAAAATCAATACACCCAATTTTTTTTCACCTGCCCGGCACTGTAAGGTCCTGCATCTTCCTGACATCACCACCACTGCCCCTGCCCTTACTCTGCTGTGGATCCTCTTACACTTTTTGGGAATGTGTATCCAAATTGTTCCTGGTGACAAGTGCATGACAGAGCGCTTAAAGTTCAGCAGCCCTGAGTCAGAGAAAAGACGAGGAGGAGGGAGGGAAGTGAGGAGACGTATAAAGCCCAGAGTCAGCCTACGCTGGTTCAGTCCGGTTCCTCACCCCCCTCCTCCTTTCCTCTACTCTACTCATCTCATTGCCCGTCCTGTTTCTTTTCCTCTCCTATTTTGGTCTAATTTAATTTTCTCCCTCACTTCTTCCTCATCTTTTCCTTTTCTTTCCTGTGTTCTCCTTACCCTCTGTTCTCTTCTTTACTTTTCTCGTATTTCCCTTTTACAGATGTTTGGCTGCGTACTTTAGTCACTACTCAGAATAATTCATCAAAAGGGTTTGAATGTGTGAAATACAGATTTTTAAAATGTTCATTTTGTAAACACCGTTAGCAACGCATACAGCATCTTTTTAAGATAAACTTCCATCTTTACAGGAAATCAGGTTTAGGTGAAAAAAATTACTTAGTTAAGTTGAGGAAAAGAACGTGTTTGACTTTAAGTTGACTGACTAACGCATCACAGGAAGCTAGATTTAGACAAAAAAACAACTTTGTTTTAGGGAAACAGCGTGGTTGACTAATGACACTAACAACTCAACTGATTAATGACGGACGTGACAAAATGTTTACTTTTGGTTTTGCAGGAAACTAAACAAAAGTCCTGTTTTGTTTGACCCACGTCATGACTAGACGGTCAGAGCAACTGATGTAGTAGAAAGAGTAAGGTAGTCCAACCAGAGCGGGTAGGATGGGAGATGGATGAATAAAACAAACACAGGACTTACGTCCAGGAGACCACTGTTTGTGTCCAGTGCAAAACTAAAAGGAAACGTTAACATTTTGTCACATGAGTCTTAGTCCCGTGAGTCGTTAGTCGGGGTGATTGTTGCCTAAACCTAACTTCCCGTGAAGATGGAAGTTTATTTTGAAAAGACATGTATATGCATATGATATGCATGTAACCCTGCCACGTCAAAAACTAACACTAGAGGGGTACCTACAGCGTCATAGTTGGAAATGTATGGCGACTGACCAACAACAGTATTTGATGAGTTGGGATTGAGAATGTGTTGGCAAAGTACTCAAAACCGTAGGTGTAGAATGAGGAAAAGCAACTTTGTGTAGAGGCCAAACAGAGAGGAAATAGTCATGTCTGCATGTTGCTATTCAAGAGATTGTTTGGTATTTCTCAGCAAAACTGCAGATACTTGCTTTTCCTTTGTTCAGCCAGAGGAGGCTGGAGATGTAAACACTGTTTCCTCCTCCAGGCTACCAGCCAGACGGATTAGAGACTGTCAGCGGCGATATCTCAAACAAAGCAAGAGCTCAGCCAGCTGAGATGAGAGACTGATGGAAGATTCGTGAACCAAATATGTACTGTTGTATCTTCTGTTTTTAGTACAGCATGTTGAAGTATCAAAATTAAGTGCACTATAAGTTATATTAATTTCCTGAAAGCACGTCCACAAGTGGATGCAGGGCAGAGACACAACAGCAAGAGGTACCAACGATGGAAAATGGAAAACAGAAAAAAGTTGTAGATTACCACGATAAAAATCATGACACAGACAACATTCAGACAGACATTTTGAATCCTACTTTGCTCCATAAAGACGTTTGAGCAGATACTGAAATGAACGCACAACACCTACTAGCGACACATTCTTACCCAGTTATCTTTGGCTCTTCTCATATTCTTAACAACTCTCTTAAAAATATATTCATTCCAAAAGCTGTTTATGAAAGGATCCTTTGCCAAAGTCCCATGCTCAAACAAGTGGATCTGGTGACATGGAGACACTTGATAGTTTGACTCTATAATTAAGGCTTGTTTACGGTCTGCGTGAGGCAGATTTGCTGAGCATGTAGACCAGCAGTGCAAGGCCTTCCTGTTATACAAGTCACAGTTAATCTTTCTTTATCTAAATGCTTGTCCATTTAGTGCAACCATCATTCTTATTTGGCAGTGGGAACCCAGTCACATACTCTTCGTCCTCATTGAAAAATTCAGTAATTATGAATAAGTTAATATTTCTCCTTTCAGTTTTCCAAATTGCTGAACACAAGGTGTCTGCTTCTTCACTTAAAAAGTACATTTTCCATGTATGGGTGCTGGAGGTGTTGGCAGAAACACCACCATTATTGTTGTGGCCAAAATGAAGAGATGCAGTTGTTGGAGTAGCAACCAGCAGAGATACGTTTATTCTTGTGTGCACAAGGACATGTTTACCACGAATCAAAAGTGTCAGACTTCTAACTTTATACCTTTGGTGGACTGTACCTTACGTCACAGTCCACCAATCAAATCCCTTTGATTGAACCAATACAATACACATCTGGACCTCTCATTCCTCCTTCTCATCCCACCTTCTTTTGTCCGGGTGAGGTTGACACTCTTGGCAGGCCAACTGACATTTGTCTGGTCTGGGCAAAGTTATGTTTTTCTTTTAACAATGTTTATACATGCTGGGTGCAAAGTAACAGTTTATATGAGGTCTCGTACGGTTATTCTACAACAGAGGTTTCAAGTTTCCACAACAAACCGGTGTAAGTTGCATATTGGACCATGTTTGGCTTCGTCACAAGATTTTGCTTGTACATACACGTCTTACTTAAACTAAGATTTAAGGTGAGCAAAGAGAAATTTTCCAGCCTCAGCAACTTCCTGTGACAACAGCCTCCTTGTGTCAAACTCCACATACATCATTCTGCACAGTGAAGGCCAAACATCCAAGTGGAGCAACATAAACATATTTAGCGAAGGGGGAACTTTTGAATACCACTGAATTCATTTTTAATTTGTCTGAGTAAAAACATCAACTAAATAAGTGGTTGAAAGTGTAAACTGATGTCATGGGAGACATTACCTGCTGAGAGCCTGAGATATTTTAATAAATAACACACATCTAAACGCTTATTCAGGGGAAGGCGAGGTGGGGAGGTTGAGACTGTTAAAGCTTGTCTTGGTAATCTTAAGAAATTTGTAAGAGTTTGCTTGATTTAAAAAATGTAAAGACCTATTTGGGCCAAATGAAATGATTGGATGGGCTTATTACAGTCCTCAACAGCCACAGCCAGGAATTTAATTTATTGGTTGCTGTCGGATATAAAGAGAATTATGGTAAAAAAACACTTTTTTTTTTAAAGATTACCAAACCTATATTTATATGTATTCCAAATGTGTTCATATGGACTTGTTCAGCATAGGGTTCCATATCTATTATGAAAATCTTATATATCAGACTTTACAGTGAGAATTTTAATGTCCTGGAATAGCAAGAATCTCTGGATCACCACAACTTGTCTTGGGTCCAAGGTGATCTCAAATCACTCAACCTTCTGATTTTACAGCGAACAAATGGATGCAGATAAAGTAATACACATAAACTTCAAAAGTTGCAAACCTTGTTTGGTAAAAATGCTAACAGCAAAAGTAGAAATGATCTCTTGCTTTGCATTTCTACATTTTTTCCATAACACACACTACTCAGCCACATAAATCCCAGTCTGTGTCACACATTATTGTAACTGGTGAATGCTTTTGTCCTGTTCAGCACACAGCTGTCATCACTGGTCGCACTAGTAGAAATGTAATCTCTAACCCTTGCAGCATTGCTCCACCTGTTGAACTACATGTCCGCCAGCACTCTGCAGCTACATGTTTACTAAACAAACACAGATCTTCTTTGCCATGGCCATCTGTGGTTTTTAAATTGCTTAACTAAGATAGGTGTAAATATATATTTTTGTCCATTGTGGCAAACCCCAGGTATCGACTATAATGACACACTGGGTGTTTAAAGGTGAGTCACAGGCAGCTGTCTGTCTGAGACCACAACAACCTAGAGACATTCAAGTGACATCATCAAGCACTTCCTGTCTAAATACATGAACATGATTAACCATCTCATCACACCCATCAATTTAGATTCTCCACCCATAAGCAGACTGGGGAGAACTGATCATTATATTTACATTTCAATAACACTTTCTGAAAGTAACCACAAAGTGTAAAAATATAAAACAAACAAACATCCATCCATTATTCAGCCATTATCTTCCACTTATCAGGGGCTGGGTCACGGGGGCAGCATGCTTAGCAGGGTATTCCAGACGTCTCTCTCCCCAGCAAGTTTTCTCAACTCTTCATGAGGAACCCTGAGGCATTGCAGGCCAACAAGATGTATAATCCCTCCAGTCTGTTCTGGGCCTACCCCGTGGCCTCTTACCAGTTGGACGTGCCTAAAAAACCTCTAAAGGGAGGCATCCTGATCAGATGCTCGAACCACCTCAGCTGGCCTCTTTCAAGGCAAAGGAGCAGCA
Source organism: Cebidichthys violaceus (assembly GCF_023349555.1). Lineage (NCBI taxonomy): Eukaryota > Metazoa > Chordata > Actinopteri > Perciformes > Stichaeidae > Cebidichthys > Cebidichthys violaceus. The sequence continues at coordinate 216,007 of NW_027176905.1, read as the reverse complement.
CCTTTACTCCGAGTTCAATCGATGCGATGGAAGCTCATTTTGGCCGCTATTATCTGCGAGCTCATTCTTTCGGTCACTACCTAAAGCTCATGACCATAGATGAGGGTCGGAACATAGATGGACTGATAAATCAAGAGCTTTTCCTTCTGGCTCAGCAACCTCTTCAACACAACGGCCCGGTACATTGCCCTCATCACTGCTGATGCCACACGTCATACTCGATTTTACCCCCACTTGACCCCTGAAATACTTGAACTCCCTCGCTTGGGGCAATCACTCCCAAACTACAGGGCGCAATTTTTTTCCAGCAGAGAAGCATGGCCTCAAGAAGACAAAGTTGGAGAAGGTGGATTCAATAACAGTTGACATAATGTTACTGTGTACTGTAACTTGCAGGGAAAACAGCACAGTCATGTTTACCCATATTACTCATTCTAGGAGAGGAGGAGGATCAAAGTGCCTTAAACTAATACAAATGAACTCAAACCATTATTCAGTAAAAAAGGAGGTTGAGGTGTCCGTGTTTTTGTTCAAGGACACTTTGACTGAGTGAAGAATCGTACCTAAGACCTTTGAATCACATGGCCCTTTGCCATTCCAGTACTAAGCCACCCACAGAAGATGATTCAATTACTGCAACACATATGTTGTAAAATGGATCACCCTGAGTGACAGCCATGTAAATAATCTGCAGCAGTACATTGAGTAGAAGTCATCAAAACACCCTGAAAGTATCACTATCACTGCAACAGAACAGACAGTACTGAATCAGGGAGAACAAATACTGTATGTACATTACTGTATAATTATGTTATATAATATACTACAAGTTTTACTTGTGCCAGACATGGAGCAGGCTTCAGTAAAACATGCAGCAACGCAAACACACAGTCACGCTTGTACCTGCAGTGGCCCTCAGGGCACTTTACCTTTAAGCCATTAATTCTTAGAAAGTGCCTTAAATAAACAGGAAATACCAACAGCTTCACAGCGGACATTGTGATGGGGAATTGTTAATTTTATCCAAGTTATCAAAAATGGGCCATCAGTACTTAAAGCGCATTAGTGGGAGATGTCAATCAGTCTAACTGCTTGCTGAACAAACTTTACCTCACAAAGTCATAAATATACTTTTAAAGTAGTTTTAAAGTAAGATTTCCTCACTCCCTTTTTGCCTCTAATATAACCTTAGAAAGAGGTAAATCACTTTCACAGCAGCTTTGCTCAAAGACACAGTCGTAGTTGTTGCTAAAGAAGAACAGGGGATGATGCAGCTCTTTCTTAACCCAAAGTAGCTTCCAAAGCCACCAACGCCTGCAACCTTACAATCATAAACCACATTTTCATCACATTACATGACTTCTAGATTAAGCTATCCACTTTCCATTCAAGTGAACGAATTAGACGGCTCACGTTACGCTTACACTTAGGTGTAGTGACTCCCTCTACCCGGCTGCTCTCTATACATGGCACTGTGAACATGATCAGAGGCTGTCTGTACATCATGTCCTGTCCAACCTGTAGCTGTCAAAACCCAAATGTCACAGAGTTTAGCAGAAAAATAAATCAGAGAAGAATAGAAAAACAAAAATAGACCTATTGAACAAAAATAATGAAAAAGCCCAAAGACAATTTGTCATCAGTGATCATCTACATACAGGAGACAGGAAAACACGCATTTACTGTTGCGTATCACATCCCAATTTTTCTATCCATGATATACATCATCTATCATTTTGTCTGCCAGAGTCATGCATACTTGGTGCAAAAAATAATTGTTTTAGTTTTCCTTGAAGCAATGTAATTCGAACAGCACAGGCACAACTTCAGCGTTCTACTATTTAAAAAAACTATTTTAATAAAACCCAAAATGAATAGGCCCAAAATCCCACAAAGAAAATCTTATTTGGAACACGATAACCCAATCCAAATATTCTTTGAAAAATCAGGGGTCCACTGAACAGACTACTGGGAGAGCAATATTTCAAACCCAAACATGGCAATTAGGACTATGTTGCTCTGATGCATTTAGATGTTTTTCCACTGACCTCTGACATTTAAAACGTTGTACTGGTTGGCATGATGGGATGGCTACAGATATTACTTGAAACTCTCAAAGGCCATTTACTTCAATTCATCAAGGCCTTTCTCCATTTTTGATTCTTTGTTCACCTTTGAGACAAGAGAAGAAAAAAAAGTTTTCTTCAAGAATTCAAGGTAACATGGGATGAGTAATTGAAATGGTAAATTTATGGGTAAAGTGTTTCTTTAATTATCAACTAAATTCATTCATTCATTCAAGGGGAAAGGCAACGTTAACTTGTTTTTTTGAGGTGAACAATAAAGCTAAACAATCATGTAAAACAGGCATAATATCTTATTCTACTTTTCATTAGATACCGATTATGAAGCTTAAATGTTAATTTCATCCTCCATCTAAATGTATGAAATGAACAGTACAAAGTTTTCAGATTTTCATGGATGCTAAATCAATATCTGACTAATCGCAAAAGCAAACAGCATCCAACGTGTTTTTCCAGTTGTTTTTCTTTGCCCTCTCTTCAACTCTAACCTGTTTACCCAGATCACTGCAGCGCTTACATTTCAACCCTCAGAGCACATTAGGGAAGGTTTGCCAGCAGAGAGAGAGAGAGAAGTTCAGGCTATGTGTGTCACCCAGTGTGGATTCGTTAAGTGTGGTGGTGGTGGGGGTGGTATGGGTGTTCCTGTAAAACAGACTGCTGTGTCACACGGCTACATAGTCAGCATAGCTCTCTGTTTAGACGGCATGTCCCTCCTCCCACCTGCAGATCTCTGCTCCACTGGTATCAGCTGGAGCTGCTGAGTCAGAGCGGGATCTTTTCTGAACTTCCTAAACTCACAGCCCCAGATTGTGATGATGATGATGAGGAGCTGCTGTAAAGGTGTTAATATTCAATAAATCTTTACTTCTCTACATTAATAATGAGATATATGATAATTGTAAACAAAAAACGACTACCACAGCTGAGAGGACAGCAAGCTTCTGCACCTGCCACTGCTTCTATTTTGAAATCTAAAACTCCAGTATGCAAGATTCTGTGGTATTTATGGCCTGATATGATTACGTTTAACATTGTCTAGCTTACGTCATTATTAAATTTGCTTAAAATGTGCCTGCTCTCTACATTTCTATGCTTGCTTGCACATTATATATAAAACAATTCAACACTTTTCAATATGCATGTCTGATAATGATTGCATTGTATAACCAGAAGACTACTGAACCAGACTAACAAAACCAGATTAACTGCAAAGAAACATTTATTATCCATAAAAGTCACATGCAAGACTCAGCATTTCTAAAGGCCTGGCTACAACTGGGATACTTCTAGAAAAGTCATTTCAGAGTACATTACACATTTATAAATACATTTCACTAGTTTCTGGTTACAGGACAGTTAAATCATGTGGTCTGTTTTGAACAGTTACTGTGTTTTGGGGGTTTTCAGGGCAACATCCTCCATCCACAGATAACAACCTATAGATAGTGTTTAGTCTCATCAACAATACACTCACTTTTAATGACACCCAGTCATGACCTCGAGGCCGCAGGAAGTTGTATTTTTGATTTGGGTGTTGCAGTCTAATAACCAGGAAGCTCCAACTGATCTCAGGCTCCTTGAACGTTGCATGTTTCTGTTTGGGAACATTAAAGGTCGACTTCATCAGCGTTTTTTTTCTGGGTTTTTCCAATGGAAATGCCCACTCAAGCGTAAGCAACAAGCAGAAGCTAAGCAAAGTACAGCTGTTTGTTGGGGCTGCAGCAAAACATATTATGGCTAACTTTACATAGGACCACCTAAAAAGTGTAAGCTGTATTTAAAATATTTTTCACAGCTTTACCTTTCCATCAGACAGCCTTTTTCGATGGGGAACTGAAGCCGTTATATCACTCTCTTCAAAGCCACAAGACTTCTTTGACGAAAACAGTAATTTTACCTCGCAGAACGCTGGAGTTACTGGTTGACGGCTACCTCGATTGGTTAGTTACTGAGTGTTATTGTGTGACTTTCGGAACATGGCGTACATCACTTAGCTTTCGTGCCAGTATTCCTGTGTGCTTCTCCAAACTGGGAGCGTGCAGGCTGACATCTAAGATCCTATAGGTAATACACTATGGATTTGTACCGAAACCACAGAATTATATAAAAACGCATAAATAAATAATGGATCCACCCTTTAAGTATGCAAGGTGTTCCTGCTTGTTTTGGATCTCCTAACTTAACCCTCATGTCTCCATCCAAAATGCAGCTCAACATCTCCCAGTCTTTCTACGTGGGGCTCTGGAAATAGAAACTATTTTGCTGTCACAGCAAAAGCTTGGCATGGCCACAAGGTCATAATAGATAGCTGTGCCTTGTTGTGGGCTGCTATTATGCCTGATTAGTCGCAGGCGGCTAGCCAAAATAGCCCTGATAAAGCCGTGCTGAATGACAGGCAACTGACCTGAAAGAACCTGCTAACTATTTTAAAATGTTAATTTAGCTTTGATGAGTGAGCATCCTCCTCTCAGCCTCACTATCAGTCACAAAAGAGAAAAATTAGGAGAGTTACAATAATAAATATGATTTTATTTGTTAATGATAATTAAATAAAAGTTCTTTAGACCTCATGAAGCCTGCTTAAAGTTTTCCTCAATGAAGTCTATTGTGGGGGCATAAACATGGAGATAATTTGGTGATATTTTAACACATGAAGACCTGATAGATGTGATCTCTTGCAGGATTCCTAAAGGGCTGACTGGACCTGGAGCTGAATCACAATATGATGCTGCTTTGATGAACACCAGAGGGAAAAGACCATTTTAATGTCAAATAGCAACAATATGATCAGTTAACAGAGATCATGGGGAAATAAGACAGATTAAAGTGAATAAGTGAAAACAACCAAAATCTGCTGACTGTGCTGAAAACATGGTAAATATGCATAAATATGAAGAATACATGTATGAAAAGTAGTCTTCGTGAATGAACTTTAGCTAAGCTTAATTTCCTTTCATTCACAGTATAAGCTGCAAAATGAACCCTCTCTAAAACAAGCCAAGAAACACACACATACACACACGCACACACAGCAAGTGTTCTTATCCAAGGAGTAGCAATCACCACCATCAATTAGAGAGTAATATTCAGATCAAAACATTCAGTTATGAAAAGCTACTGACTGATGCCACTGACTGTGTGTAAGGACATGCGTAGGAGTTTTGGATATCAGGCTGTGGGTTCTCTGGAGGAAAGAGAATGAAGGGTGGCCACAGGTGGACCCCTGCTGTCAGATAGCGGGTCAGCATCAAACTTCAAACACAAGACTAGAGCTCCCACTAGTGGATAAGATGAGTAGAAACAATAGAAACATGTGTCAGGCTGTGTTATAATGAATTTACTGGGCCCTCTGACAGGATATTATATATTATATTGTATCTACTTGGGCTAAACTACTGTGGCTGGCCCCTCTGGCTTGATTAGGCATATTCATCTTGATGCAATGGCCATGGCCCACTCTGTAGTCCAGCCGTCATCACTGCTTATCTAGCTTACAAATAGTTACTAGTTATATCAGAAACTTTTTCACGCCATTCTCTGACCTAATGTACCTTTAAGACAATTAAAATGCATGCACGTCTTCTTTTGGCACGTTGAAATCATCCCCTGCATGTCTCTGCTGTGATGTCCTCATCCCGATGTCCAATGTCAGTCCACCTTCACATTTGAGCAACCTGTTGTCCCTCTTTGAAGGCAGTCTGCTCCATATTACGCTACTTATAAGCTGTTGTATTATAAACTCAGTGTCACTTCTTGCAGCATAAATGTGTTAGAGGAATGAAAGGGCATGTGTTGGGCATGTAAGCTAAAATTTCATAACATCATTTGCACCAAAATTTGAGGATGTTACCATAGAAAGGGGAGGTCTTAACTTCTGAGAAAACTGCACATTTAAAGCTCCACAAAAGGTAGAATTGATGTATGGCTTTTGAATTCATGGGGCTACTCAACGAATATTCATAGCACTTTGTCCACCGTTGTCACTTCTACAAACATATCCAGCTGTTATTCTTTACAGTTTGCAAATGTCCTTGTCGTGAAACGAAAATGTAGTGTTGTAAATCTTGACATTCAGCAATTAAGGTAATCACTTAGTATTTTAGTCGTTATATAGCCTACATTGATACTCAGTATGCAATCTTAATCATAAGTGCCCCAAAAGCATTTTGTTGTTTGGAGAGAGCAACAAGCTTTGCCTGATATCAGACTGAACTGTCACTGAGCTCGGAGGTTGGCGGGTTCTCAGGTCTGGAACATCTGAAACAGACAACAACAAGCTCGCTCTGACCATAGAACTGATAGCAGTGCTAATTGTATCATTCACCGTTGACACTGATTGTTAAGTTTCACTTTCTTTTCCTCAGAAAGGGAGTCGCCTCTCCCGTATCGTCCCGTCTGTCCTCTTAACGTCTGTTGGTCGCCACGTCTACATGCAGCGGTTATCATGCAGAAACAAACCGGAGAAAACCCCAGGTAATATATAGTTCATGTTAATGTTAAATAAGTTCATGTTAAAAACCCAGTTAATGTTTATCATGCAACGCTAAGTTACGCAGGTGAACTCAACGCTAGTTAAGTTTCACGAAGGGTGTCAGTTACAAAGAAAGACTGTAAAGTCATCCACTGTGTTGGAGACACAGGTCCCCAGCTTTGTAGACTTTATCTCATGCTTGCAGCAATACTGGGTGATATTTAAGAAACTGCATTTGTTAACTTAGTTAGCTTCAACTGGGTCAATACGATTATATAGGTGTACATCATGAAGGTGCTTCTTGGCACAAAAAGTTAATAATTTTTCTCCATGAGAAATCTCCATATTGTATCAGTCTTTGTAGAAAATAAAGCAAATTTTAATTCTGTATACTACTTATCTGAGCTATTGTTATGCTTTACTACTATAACTTATATCAAAAGCTGCACATTCAAAACAATGCCCATCAAAGAAACCTAAAGCTCTTTTTCAAAAATATAAAACCCTAAATATTCTTTTTACTATGATAAAGAATAGAAAACCTTTGGATATATTTGGCTTTTTTTTGTTGACAGGTGACTTCACAAAAGAGTCAATTATACAAGTAACAGTTAGTTATTCATTATTTTCTGTCAGTTGACTGGTTGCTTCATGGATTAATCATCTCTAAAATAAACTTAACACTAATAAAAAAGAGGCAGTTTGATGTGAAGTGGGGAGTGTGTATTGTCTTGTAGTCAAGAGACTTCACATGACTTCCTGAACTATCTCTGAGGTTGTGAAAAGGGACTCATGTCCTCCAGTAAAAGGCAGTTGAATGAGGAGTTTTGTATCAAAGACACCAGTCTTTCAGAGGACTAGAGAGCAAATGCAAAAGAGCCTTTGTCCCAGTTTTGTGACTAATTGGCAGACTTCCAATTTATGTTTGGCTTTTTTGGAGTAAGTATTTACTCTATGTCTCTATGTCAGTTTGATTCTTATTATAACACTTATATTGACTCATGTGTTTGCACATTTATAGGCTGTAATATAGTTTTGTAGTAGAAGTGTGCAAAGCCTCACCTTTGTTTGGTAATTTTTTGAGATGCATATGAATAAATTCGCTAACATGGTTGTATTAGTTAGCCTACAAAGTTGGTGTTGATGACCTGCCAGAATCCTGTAAAAATGTTTCATGCTGGTCATGGTTGACATAGTTTTAATTAGTTAATGTAGTAATAATAAAAATATAGAAATAGTTAGCCTACAGTTGATGGTGGAGGCATATGTAATTGCACAGCATTGGTTTACAAATTGTTAAAAGTAGATAAAGAACATTTCATTCCTTACAGACATTGTCATGCACTCTGAGGATTTTCAGTAAGAAAACCGGGTCCAGTCCTGTTTATCGACTTAAGTTATGGGTCAAAGGTTTCAGCTGCATTTTGTCTATTTCCATGTTTTATTTCTGTTGAGTTCTATTACAGATGTATTTCCATCATTAGTGCTTAACTCAAATTTCTTCTCAAAACTATTTGGGAAACTCACTTTGATTTATCTGTCTCAACAGCAGCCATTTTTAATCACATTTTAGGTCACATATATAGCATTTTAGGTGTAAGACCTTAACAAAGAACATTCAAGGTAATTTCAGCTTCTTTGCCTTTTTATGCACCTACTCTGATGCATGTTATTGTTTTCCTCATCAGCTTGCCTCGCTTTTCATTTGGAATCTCTGCTCCACCCCCATGTTTCAAAGTTTCATCTGCTCTGGCTAAACCTGCTATCGACAAGGTAGCGGGCACCAAAGATTCTTCCAGCATAGTTACAGATGTCAGTTCAACAGAGAGAAGGGAGAACACTCATTTGTTTACATTCCCAGGTAAGTTACTTAACAGTTCCATATAATGGTGTAACGGATCACTGATCGATCCGTGATCGGTTCAGATCACCCCTCACGGCACATTCCCCGAATATCAATGCAGTAGTGTGTTCACGTGATCGGAGCGTGTTAAAAGCATTTAACGGAGAAGCGTCAGAAGCCATTCATTTAAGTCATTTAAGTTGGGAGTTTGGGAGCATTTTGTCTTCCCTGTAACTTATGACGGGATGAGGGTCATGGACAAACCCGTTACGGTATGTAGGCGTTGTTTAAAGAGAAAGACAGACGACAACAGCCGACTGTGATGGCTCACTTCATCACGGAGGAGTGGGAGATTCATAGTCCGGTGCTGCAGACACCTGGGAGAGTCACACATCTGGTACAGGTGCTGACAGAAGCAGCAGAGTGGAAGCTAGAAAGGCCCAATAGCAATATCCCTGTCACCACAGAAAGGTCTACCCTCTCCCAAGACAATGCAGATATTCTCATCTTTTAAAAAAAAAAGTAAAGTTGTAGACCATTTCACAGTAATGGTAAACATTATTGCAGTGTATTTGAATGGCAAAACCTGACAGGAAGTAAACATAGACCCAAGTTGTTGCCGAGCAGTGCAGTTCAGTTGAAACGCTCTGGTCTGCTTTCTTCCTGTTTTGATGCTGTAGACACTGGCTGTTTTTTTCTTTCAATATTGATCAAAGGAAGAGGGTATCAACATACCTCATGTTGCACTTAAACTTAACAGAATTGAGTATTCTTGAATGTTTTATTTTTTATTTATTTATTTCATTTTGTTTCAAATTAGATATCTTCAATATTGTTGTTTTTATGCAAGATTATAGCTCAAAGTTCTTTGCTTTAAGTGTTCTTGAAGTTCTTTAATTAATAAATGGAAAACAAAGTTATATTTGTCCCCTCCCCTTTTCTTTGCTGATCCAAAAAATTAGCCGAACCGTGACTCAAGAACCGTGATCGAACCGAACAGTGAGGTTTGTGATCCGTTGCACCCCTAAGAAAACTGTCAAAGACCAGCACTGCCATTGAATATGTAGGCTACTCTTGTAATTTTCCTCCATTGTTTGAATGCATTTTAAAAAAAATAGTAGACTCAGTGGAGATAGTCTCAAACAATAAATGCCTTTTCCAAAACCCTTTATGCAATTAACAAAATCACATGTTATGGTGTCTAAAAAAATATCCTCAAAACAAAGAAAAACTGCCTTTGTTTCAGCAATGTGCTTCAAATTGCAAATGCACACATCTACGTCTAACCGCTGTATGTCCTACTGTCTCTACGTCCAGTACAGTAGGTCACCACCCTGTGGTGTGTCACTACATGTGGCCTCATATTTGTCTGTATTCAGTGTCTACTCTTGTGTTAAATCTTGTGCAGACTTTGTATGAATAGATGTTGTTGTATCTGGAAATATCTGGATGTGACTTTTCAATTAAATTCAATTTATTTTTGTATAGCCCAAAATCACAAATTTGCCTCAGAGGGCTTTACAATCTGTACACATACGACATCCTCTGTCCCAGGACCCTCACATCGGAACAGGAAAAACTCCCCCAAAAAACCCTTTAACGGGGAGAAAAGAGGAAGAGACCTTAGGGAGAGCAACAGGGGAGGGATCCCTCTCTCAGGATGGACAGAAGTGCAATAGATGTCATTTGTACAGAATGAACAGCATAACAGTTACAACACATTGAATGCATATGACAGGACCACAGCTGGAGGCCAGACCAGGGTCCAGGTATAACCAGGATCCACGGAAACCTGCGAGGCGAGAAAGCACAAAGACTCCGGTGAAGAAGCAAAGTCAGTAATGGACATTAATGGTATCGGTAATAATGTTTAAATAAAAAAAATAAAAAAAAGGAGGTAGTAGCAGTAGGTGTCAGCAGGGCCATGGCAGGAGAAAGGACCAGGGTCCAGATATAACCATGATCCATGGAAACCCGCATTTATCCACAAAATTAGAAAAAATACATTGAAATAACAAATTCAAGGTACATTTTGATAGATTTATTTTCATGTATTTCACTCCTCAGAAGAGATGAAAACTTGCAAACAGAATATTTGATTCAACCTTATCTTCTCCTCAGCAGCTCAACCAAATTTGGAATCTCAATGGAGAGACATGGAGTGGACAGAAGAGTGAGTAAAAAAAAAAAAAAAAAAAAAAATGGCATTCAAGTCAAGTTTGCAACGATTTTAATCACTAGCAGTCAAATTAATATATTTCCCTTCATTTAAAGTGAAAAGTAAACCTATTTTAAACACTATCAATATATTACCTTTATTCCTTTCAACTCATTCAGATAAAAACACTCTTCCCATGCCTTTATTCAAATTTATGCAAATGATGCTGAACATCAAGTATCTTAAATCATAATCTAGGCAAAAGACGAGCCTGATGAAGACCGTCAGCTCCTACAAACCAAGCAGTGGCGAGGTGTCTCAGGTTCTCCTTCTGGGTCCGGTCGGTTCTGGAAAGTCCAGCTTCATCAGTTCAGTCCAATCGGTCTTTAATGGAAGAGTCACCAACCGAGCCATGGTGGGCTCCTCCTCGACCAGCTTCACCAAGAAGGTACAAGTAGAGCAGTAACATGGAACTGAGAGAATTCACTAAAATAATTGACATTTATTTTGAGGGTGGAGACCAAATGAGCTGAAAGACCAATTTAAGTTTATTTGTAAATCATGCAAAATCTATTAAATTTGAAGACATCTGAACTCAATATGTACTTTCACGCTCAAGTCAATGTTAAATGCTGAATGATAACATAAAATAAAATATAAATATATGAAAATATAGATACCGACAAACAAGACATACACACATAAAGAGCAACATTAAAGCAACACTGAACCAGAATGTTTCAAGTGTGTTCATCAGAAGACCGTATTGGTGCAAACCTCCAATCAGCAGGTCTGTAGTGGCCATTTGTCATATAAAACAAAATAAAACAAATAATAATCAAACGCCACTGATGCACCATGATTGGTAACTTACGCAGGCAGGAAAGAGTAGATTGTCCATGCAGGCTTCCGATTTTCTTATTTATTTGGTAAATTAAACAAAACAAGCAAACAAACAAAAAGAACAAAGCAACTCCTGTCTCACGCTGTCGCTCCTGTGCTGTGCTGGTAAAAAACTACAGGCCCACCCCGGTGCATGCTGGTCCTATCTACCTACTCCTATATACAGGTGCTGGTCATATAGAATATCATCAAAAAGTTGATTTATTTCACTAATTCCATTCAAAAAGTGAAACTTGTCTATTATATTCATTCATTACACACAGACTGATATATTTCAAATGTTTATTTCTTTTAATTTTGATGATTATAACTGACAACTAAGGAAAATCCCAAATTCAGTATCTCAGAAAATTAGAATATTGTGAAAAGGTTCAATATTGAAGACACCTGGTGCCACACTCTAATCAGCTAATTAACTCAAAACACCTGCAAAGGCCTTTAAATGGTCTCTCAGTCTAGGTCTGTAGGCTACACAATCATGGGGAGGACTGCTGACTTTACAGTTGTCCAAAAGACGACCATTGACACCTTGCACAAGGAGGGCAAGACACAAAAGGTCATTGCAAAAGAGGCTGGCTGTTCACAGAGCTCTGTGTCCAAGCACATTAAAAGAGAGGCGAAGGGAAGGGAAGGAAAAGATGTGGTAGAAAAAAGTGTACAAGCAATAGGGATAACCGCACCCTGGTGAGGATTGTGAAACAAAATCGATTCAGAAATGTGGGGGAGATTCAGAAAGAGTGGACTGCAGCTGGAGTCAGTGCTTCAAGAACCACTACGCACAGACGTATGCAAGACATGGGTTTCAGCTGTCGCATTCCTTGTGTCAAGCCACTCTTGAACAACAGACAGCGTCAGAAGTGTCTCGCCTGGGCTAAAGACAAAAAGGACTGGACTGCTGCTGAGTGGTCCAAAGTTAGGTTCTCTGATGAAAGTAAATTTTGCATTTCCTTTGGAAATCAGGGTCCCAGAGTCTGGAGGAAGAGAGGAGAGACACACAATCCACGTTGCTTGAGGTCCAGTGTAAAGTTTCCACAGTCAGTGATGGTTTGGGGTGCCATGTCATCTGCTGGTGTTGGTCCACTGTGTTTTCTGAGGTTCAAGGTCAACGCAGCCGTATACCAGGAAGTTTCAGAGCACTTCATGCTTCCTGCTGCTGACCAACTTTATGGAGATGCAGATTTCATTTTCCAACAGGACTTGGCACCTGCACACAGTGCCAAAGCAACCAGTACCTGGTTTAAGGACCATGGTATCCCTGTTCTTAATTGGCCAGCAAACTCGCCTGACCTTAACCCCATAGAAAATCTATGGGGTATTGTGAAGAGGATGATGTGAAATGCCAGACCCAACAATGCAGAAGAGCTGATGGCCACTATCAGAGCAACCTGGGCTCTCATAACACCTGAGCAGTGCCACAGACTGATCGACTCCATGCCACGCCGCATTGCTGCAGTAATTCAGGCAAAAGGAGCCCCAACTAAGTATTGAGTGCTGTACATGCTCATACTTTTCATGTTCATACTTTTCAGTTGGCCAAGATTTCTAAAAATCCTTTCTTTGTATTGGTCTTAAGTAATATTCTAATTTTCTGAGATATTGAATTTGGGATTTTCCTTAGTTGTCAGTTATAATCATCAAAATTAAAAGAAATAAACATTTGAAATATATCAGTCTGTGTGTAATGAATGAATATAATAGACAAGTTTCACTTTTTGAATGGAATTAGTGAAATAAATCAACTTTTTGATATTCTAATTATATGACCAGCACCTGTATTTGCTTCCACCTTTTCCTGATGTGTAGATCACTTTGATCAAATAGCCCTGGTGGCATGATTGGTTTGGCCTTTAACATTAGAATGTGGTTTGGTGTGAGAGCTTTGAGGTCATCTGAGTCATCTGAGACTTTTGTGATGGGTCTGTCATTCAGAATTGCTTCAACCTCACAGAAAATGGTCTGGAGCCCTTCATCATCCAAAATTTGCTGTTGAAGAACTGAGATGACAACACCTTTCACTGAACGAATCAGGCGCTCCCAGATGCCACCTTGATGGGAAGCTGCTGATGTGTTAAAGTTCCATTTTATGCCATCCTGGACCAAAGCCCTTTGAATTTTGCCATGATTCAGAACAGCCAGACTTTCCTTCAGCTCTCGGTTAGCTCCAACAAAGTTTGTGCCATTATCAGACCTGATAGCGGAAACTGCACCTCTTCTACAAATTAACCTCCTTACTGCATTTATACAGGAGTCTGTGTCCAGTGTATATGCCACCCAAAACTAAGTACTTAAACAACAAAACATAATATAACTAAACAAATTACTATTAAAGAGAAAAAACAATCTTAATATATCAAACAATCAATCTAATCTAAATAAGCAAACATCTAGCATAATTAAACAATACTACTTATTAATTAAACAACAAAATACTAATATCAAATAAATAGCTCCAACAGGTCTGTTGCCATGGTTTAGGCGTCCATCCCATTAACTTTTTTTGTGTGCGTGTCAGCTGCAGTCCTTCAACATCCATGGTCAGAATGGAGAGGATCCTACTAGACTGGTATTGTGCGACATGGTGGGCCTTGGAGGTGGAGAGATGACCGGACTGACCCTCCATGACATCATGTCCGTCATTAAAGGTCATGCACCTGAGGGACACAAGGTAAGCAGGGTCGGTATTGGATGGATTGCCATGAAATTTGGTACAGACATTCATGTTCCCCTGAGGATGAATTGTAAGAGCTTTAGTGATCCTCTTACTTTTCATCTAGCACCATCATTAGGTCAGAATCAGTTTAGTGTTAATTGCTAACACTTAACATGAGTTGTGTTGCTCTTCATTTCTCTCTCTCAGTTTAGCCCAGATCAGCCAGTGAGGTCAGAGACTGTGGGCTATGTGAAGAGGCCAAGCCTCAAAGACAAGATCCATTGTGTGGCCTTTGTGGTGGACGCCTCTAAAATCCTGACCTACCCTAAAGGCCTCAGCACCACCTTCCAGCAGCTCCGGGAGCACATCAGTGACCTGGGTAAGAAAAAGAAAAACAAGCGGTTAAACACAGACATTTTCATGAACAGATTGAAGTTCCTTGTCAGACAAAATGGTTTGACTTTGGTTTCAACAAAGTGCAAAAACAGTACATTGTCAGTTTTTACCTTAATTTAGTTTTTATTTGTTAGAATTTGTTCATGATTTACACATTTACTCCATATTGCACAAAGATTTCACAGACCTGTTTATTTTTGTTGGATTTTGCTGTGGTTAGAACTGCAGAAGGGCATAACAACTTTGGCTTTAAAACCTTTAGAAATCAACTGAACGCAAAAACTGTTGAAATCTTGAGTAATGTATTTCTCTGAAATGTAACAATTACAAGCTGTTTTATTGCAATGAAACCTTACTGAAAGCCTTGTATTCTGTCTGTTAGGTGTTCACCAGGTGGCTCTGCTGACCCACATTGACAAGATTTGTTCAGAAACGGACAAAGATCTCACCCAGGTTTACAAGAGCCACATCATTCGGGACATGGTAGGTTGAAATAGACCTTATGCAGTTTGAGAAGTGTTCATGTATTGTAATTTAACTCTCCAGACCCAGAGACATTTCCTCTAAATTTTCTGTAAATGAGAAATGGAAATGCACTAACCACCTGACCATTAATGTATTGTATAATACAGACACTAAGGTTGTCATTTAGTCAACATGCCTTATGAACATGCCTGTGAGGACACAATGCTGAATATGTAACTTACAATGTATTTTGTAAATTACTTATAACGAAGATTCAGTTTTGATAATGTATTACCAGAGTGTCATGTAACCTTTTAATCTCACTGGGTCCACTTCTCTCTGTGGTCTACAATTTGGATAAGAAGTAAACAGGCTATTAAAATAATGTTTACAATAAACAAGTGAAGTAGTCAATCTCAATATAAAATGACCAACCAACAAAGGCTTAAAAACAGTCAGTAACTATCTGAACAGTTCATGTGTAGACTGTATTTTATTTTATTTTATTTTTCAATGCTTACATTTTCAAAAATGAGGAACTACAGGCAGATCCTTTTTTTTCAAACCACATGAGATGAGATGATCATTTGACATTTTTGTTTGTTTGCAGATGGGTAAAGCTGCAGCTCTGTTGGGTATGTCCACCTCCTACATCATCCCGGTGAGGAACTACTCATCAGAGCTGGACCTGGATGTGAACACTGATGTGCTTCTGCTTAGTGCTGTCGACCACATCCTGCAGTATGCTGACCTGTATTTCCAGGACAATACACCCCAAAACACAGGGCCAAAGATAGACTAAAACATTCATTTCTTTCTAAAAATATTGAAAAGGTCTTCACTCACATTTAATTAATCGTTAAATCACATCAGTTAAAAAGCAACCTCAGGGATAAGGGGTTTTGTGTACAGGATTTGATCCTTTTTAAATATCAAAGCTACAGTTAAATCTCATGAAATGTTACACATAGTGGCTTCAAACTACCTTGTAAACCTTTACTCTCTTATTATGTCTTTTACAAAATTCTAATGGAAATAACGTTATAATTGAGAATAAAATCAGAACTTTGATATCTTATTTGTAAGCGTAAACTATTCTCTTTATCTCAGTGGGCAGTGAGCCTCATGTAAGAACCATTCATACAAACAGAAGTGTTTTTGAGTGGCAGTTTGCTCACACTTTATTTTGCTTTATGTAGAAATGAAATTTAAAAGTGGTCTGAACCTGTCCTACGATGTTTGCGTTTCTCCAAAGGGGGGAGATACCAAAATCAACTAATTATCTTCAAATCAATATTATCTTCACAATTGCATCATCGGCATGGCTGGGCAATTGGCTGTGAGGTTCAACAGCTTTATTTTAGATTGTATGATTTTCTCTCACTCTGAAAGCTGCCTCTTGGTCTTTACTAGTCCCTTATTATTCACATTAATATAATGTGCAGTATAGGAGGCACTCATCAGACTCAAATGAGTTACTTATTTCTGAGAGTTTAGTGGATGTAATTTGAAACACTTCTAACAAGCCTCACAAACAGTTTTAGTATAAGAATACAATATATGACAGCATTTGTACCTAAACTAGCAGCTGAGTTCATGGTAAATTTGTTTTGAGTTGAAAGGAGGAGCTAAACTGAGAACACTTCAAAACTTTTACTTCATGTTCAAAGACAAACTTAAGTTTTAATTTGAAGACAAAATTATTTCAGTCTAGTCCAGTTTCATTTCTGCCAGCTGTGGGCAATTGCACATGACCAGTCTGGCAGACTTCCTGTATGAACATACATCTACAGTAACTACTGTGAAAGCTGGTCACCTTCCTCAGCTATCTAGAAGACAACTTGGTAAGGAATGATTAGAAGAATATTAATGTATTATTATACATATAATTAAAGGTTTCATATTTGGCCTAACTTTAATCTAAAGTTAGTCAGTGAGACTTTTAATGCTTTAATATTTTCTGTGACTGAAGGTGTGGCAAGGTTGTTTTGTAGATCAAGTTTACTTTTGTAGAACAAACTATTATGTAGCCACGGGTACTGTGTTATTGTTAAAGTTGGAATATAGTTTTTTGAGAGTTTGTCTAGATTAATACCCATCCAAAACTGACTGGCCTTGAGCCCCTCTCGATTTTAACCTGGATTGAGAAATAGTTACATGGATTAAACCAATGTATATTACAGTTCACATATTTCTGTCCAGTGAAGGTCATGTTTGTAATAAATTAGATTTTGTATGTTATTCTAAAAGAAATTGGCTACGAGTGCAAAACAATGGGATGATGTGGGAAAAACATTTGGTGTAAGTATTCTGGCTGCAGTCTGTAATGATGAGGGTGTGGCAAACAATTTCTTTGTCAGTCTGAGAGGAAATCGAAAGTAATTGTTCTGCCTCAACGTGTATCAAACTGTGGGAAACTTCAATTTTGTCTGTCTGAGGGGTAAAAAAAATGTCTATATTATTAAAAAACTTTCTACCTGAATCTGCACAGAGATAACTGAAAAAAGATGCTGGACTTCCAATGTTTGAAATAAAAGTTTGATACACTGAAGAATATTTGTTACTGTGGAAATATAAATGACATTTAATGACAGCAGCTAGTGGACCAATCGATGTGTGTTTTTAACACAATTCAATCACAATATTCACATACTAATATAAAGTAGTTAACATTTCCTCTGATTCTCCCACTAACACTTCAGAATTATGCAAGGAGGCAGTGTAGTTTGTCATGTTATTGACTGAATGGTTCTTTAAAGTTTTTGTGGAATGGAGTTTTTTTTAATTGATGATTTTATCAATAGTTTTATTTCATCGGTATGTTCAGTAATCAATGTTGGTTGATAGGATAAAAGACTAACTTCCATGATTTTACATACAAAGTAAACCTTGAACATTGGGTGCAACCTGGATGATACATTTTTTTATCCAGTGGAATTAACCAGAGTTAATTGATCAAGATATCCTGCATTTTTTATCATCTGTTTCTTGTTGTATTTAGACACCAAAGTGAGAAAACGTCATTTACCGTACTTTACATACTTCAGCAGTCCAACTGTCCACTATGAGCTCCATGCTAACCAGGAGCCAGCGGAGAACAATCTGCTCTCAGCTGGGAAGAGTCAAACTCCAGCTGCTGTACAAGGCCAGCATCCATGGCTTCACAGGCGCAGCTTTCCACCAGCAATGTGACAACCGCTGTCCCACAGTGTCTGTGGGCTATAACGCTTCTGGTTATGTGTTTGGAGGCTACACCAAACAACCCTTCAGTCAGTCAGGGCAGTACGTGCATGATGACCAGGCCTTTCTTTTCACCTTCAATGAAGAAAAGCTCCTCAAATATCCAGTCACTGTTCCAGCTAATGCAGTGAGAATGATAAGTAACTCTGGTCCATATTTTGGAGAAGCGTTGGCTCTTGTCAGTGGAAGCAAAGCAGTAGTGTTTAGCAATCCAGGAAATCATTACAACTTCACTGCTGCAGAGATGCATGGCAACGACCTCAACCTGACCGAGTGTGAAGTCTATGAAGTGGAGGGTAAGTTCACCATAAATGATCATATTTTAATGCTTTGTTGAGGCAAATCCACAAATGTTATTTGATAAATTTCATGACGTGTTTGTCCGTATATGCAAAACACAAATAAAATGAGTATGAAACATAATTTATTTCTTAGCAGCTAAATAAGTCGTTTTTTGTTGTACCTATATTTCCCCCAACCCCAGAAAAAACTAAACAAAAAATACAACAACTTAAAATTACCTTCAAATTAGGTCAGGTTTTTCTCAAGGCAACTGTTAAATTAACTAGTTAACTCAGGTTGGAAAAAAGGGCCACAGCTCAACCACACCTTTAATCACCTGTCGAGCTCATAACTACTCTTTTCTGACCCCCATGCCTAAATTAATGTTTGTTCAGTCCATAAGGCCTTCCAACAGATGATTTGTGGGTTTTGTGTGTAATTTATCTCCTCTTTTTTTGCCTTGCTGTCCGTCATCACTTTTACTTTAATGGTACACTTTAATACTTTTTTACTTTTTTTCTCCCCGTTAAAGGTTTTTTGGGGGGGAGTTTTTCCTGTTCCGATGTGAGGGTCCTGGGACAGTGGATGTCGTATGTGTACAGATTTTAAAGCCCTCTGAGGCAAAGTTTGTGATTTGTGATTTTTGGCTATACAAAATAAATTGAATTGAATTGAATACTAAACTTAAGCTAGTATTGTTGAACTTTTATCAGGAGTGACGTTAAAACAACTTTAAAAGCGTTTTTTGCTCTTCAACAGAAACCTCAGAACTTGTGAGGCCTTGGAGGACTATAAACTGGGAATCTGAGTAAGATGGATATCATCCTGCACATATTGCTATTAATATGCTTTACTATAGTACAATATACTATATACAATATGACAAATATTGATGACGTGAAAACAAAGTACAGCATTTCAATCAAATATATGTTATAATGAAAGTGGTCAACATTCCATGACCTTCAATACAGTTATGCTTGACTGGAAAAACTATACCAATTATTTTAGATTAGAATGGACTATTCTAAATAAATATTACGCAAACACACTTTTTGCCAGGTTTACTGTACTATACTGTTTTTAACTGTACAATTATTGACTAATTGTCATAAACCTAACCAGGCTGAAAACATCTAACAACCTTTTCAGTCGATTAAACGTGTTTAAAAAAATAATGAGTTAATAATAACTCTTCCTTGTTTCTACAGGAAGAGGAAGGACCTGATTCAGAGTATTAAAATGTACAAACCCACAGTTAGCTCTGTGTCCCAGGTTCGGGTCCTGCTTATTGGACCAGTTGGAGCTGGAAAATCCAGCTTCTTCAATTCAATCAACTCTGTATTCAGAGGCCACGTCACCAGTCAGGCCATCGCTGGCTGCTCTACCACCAGCCTCACCACACAGGTTAGTTCCTTCCACTTATTGATGTCCTGTCGTGGTGATTGATTTCAAAATGAAAACCCTGCTCTGTCCCCATTTTGTGGTTTGTTACTCCATCGTTTTGTGCTCGACAGTTTCGCACCTACTCTTTGAAAGCTGGGCGAGAAGGAAAACCTCTGCCAATCATCTTTTGTGATACCATGGGACTGGAGGAAAGCACTGGGGCGGGGCTTGATATCGATGACATCAGCAGCATCCTTAAAGGTCATCTACCAGACCGTTATCAGGTACAGCTTTTTGTGACATTGAGCAGGATATTAAATGTGTGAGTCATTGATTTGGTTGTAGTTAACTCAAACTGTCCCTTTCTTTCCACTCAACTGTATGACTCAGTTCAACCCGTCAGCTCCTCTGCATTCGGAGGGCCATGGCAATCACAAGTCTCCAGTTCTGAAGGACAAGATCCACTGTGTGGCCTACATCTCTGATGCCTGCAAGGTGTCTATCATGCCCAAAAAGCTGGAGGAGAAGCTGGATGCTATCCGCAGAAAGGTCAACTTAATGGGTCAGTAAAAATGTCTTTATAATGAAGACATACCTGTATATACACACTCGTAGAAAATATCAGTACGAGTGTTTCTGAATCTCAATATAGTACAACAGACATACTGATGACTAATCTCTATAAACAGATTCTGCATGCAGGTATTGGAAGCGTTCTGGTTTCCATTTGCATTCCGAATAGTATTGTGTTCTTCATCCGTGGTCAGCGATTCTTGGTCTGTTGGAGAGCCGGAGTCAGATGATGCTCTGAATGATTTCTTAAACTGTAGACTGCTGGTTTTGATAGACTTAAAATAGTTGAATTTGGCCAGATGACACTATTTAAAGTTATTATATACTGAAGAACAGAAACTTTAAAAGAAGACTTGTTTAAAAGGGTTAAACTATAGTGACTAAGGTGAGTAAGCTGTAAAAAGAAGACTCTAAAGATAAAAGGAGTGTGTGCAGAGCTCTTGAGGACAGATGAAAACAACAGAAAAAGCTGAAGATAAAAAGTTTCATCTACCCATGATGGGTATTACATTACAGTCATTTAGCAGACGCTTTTATCCAAAGCGACTTACAATAAGTGCATTCAACATTGGTAGTCAAAAGAACTACTAGTCACCAGAAGTCATAAGTACATTTCCTTTTCCAAACAAGCGTCTAAGAGCATGAAGCAGAGCATAACTCAGAGCCAAAGTACAGTGCAGAAACAAGAAAAACAGTTAGTGCTATAAGTAATACAAATACAATAAGTGCAACAAGCTCGTATGAATACAATAAGTGCTAAGTGGAAGGCTCAGGGTAGCACTTCAGTGGGAAGTTCATTCCACCACTGTGGGGCCAGGACAGAAAACAGCTGTGACCGGGTCGATCAGCCGCCAGGACCTCTGAGCGACGGGGCAACCAATCGCCCCGAGGCAGCAGAGCGAAGTGGTCGGGCGGGGGTGTAAGGCTTGACCATGGCCTGGAGATACGAAGGAGCTGTTCCTTTCACTGCCCTATAGGCTAGCACCAGAGTCTTAAACTGGATGCGAGCTCTTACAGGTAGCCAGTGTAGAGAACGGAGAAAGGAAGTTGTGTGGGAGAACTTGGGGCAATTGAACACCAGGCGAGCTGCAGCTTTCTGGACAAGCTCCAGAGGTCTGATGGCCGACGCCGGGGCTCCGGCGAGTAGAGAGTTGCAGTAGTCCAGGCGGGAGATGACAAGAGCCAGAATGAGAACCTGCACCATCTCGTCAGTGAGGAAGGGACGAATCCTCCTGATGTTGTAGAGCAGGAATCTGCAGGAGCGTGTAACGGATGAAATGTTTGCCGAGAATGACAGTTGGTCATCCAGGGTCACACCCAGGTTCCTCGCAGTCCGAGTTGGCGTCACCACGGTATCATCAATGGTGATGGACAGGTCCCGGTGCGGGCAACCCTTCCCCGGGAGGAACAGTAGCTCAGTTTTGTCTAGGTTGAGCTTGAGGTGGTGTGTCGTCATCCACTTCGAGATGTCAGCCAAACACGCAGCGATGCGCGTCTCCACTTGGGTGTCACCGGGGGGAAATGACAAGACCAGCTGGGTGTCATCGGCATAACAATGGTAGGAGAAGTCATGCGAGCGAATAACAGAACCCAGAGATGTTGTGTAGAGCGAGAAGAGAAGGGGGCCCAGGACTGACCCTTGCGGAACCCCCGTAGTCAGCATGCGTGGTTCCGACACGGCCCCCCTCCAGGTCACCTGGTAGGATCAACCCGTCAGGTAGGATGCAAACAGGGAGAGTGCAGAGCCTGAGACGCCCATCCCCTCGAGGGATGAGAGGAGGATTTGATGGTTCATAGTGTCAAACGCCACAGACAAGTCCAGGAGAATCAGGACAGAGGAGAGAGAGTTCGCTCTTGCGGCGTGAAGCGACTCTGTCACTGCAAGGAGGGCCGTCTCTGTCGAGTGACCCACTTTGAACCCGGACTGGTGGGGGTCCAAAAGGCTGTTTTGGTGGAGATAGGAAGACAGTTGGTTAAAGACAGCACGTTCAAGTGTTTTGGATAGAAAGGGTAGAAGAGAAACCGGTCTGAAGTTCTTGACATCAGAGGGGTCAAGTGATGGTTTCTTCAGAAGGGGGGTGACTCTGGCGGTCTTGAAGGCCGTGGGAAAGCATCCTGAAACAAGAGATGTGTTGATGAGGTGGGTGAGGAAAGGAAGGAGTTCAGTCGCAATAGACTGAAGAAGAGGGGAAGGGATCGGGTCAAGGGAGCACGTGGTGGGGCGGTTAGATGTAACAAGGTTGAGGACCTCGTTAGGGGAGAGAAGAGCCAGAAAGGGTAAGATGGGGCGTGGAGATGGGAGGGAGAGCTGTGGGGGCAGGATTGGACAGGGAGAGAGGGGCTGAGAGAAGGAGGATCTGATATCGTTTACCTTCTTGTCAAAGAAGTTGGCGAAATCATCAGGGAGAAGGGAGGAAGTAGGAGGAGGGGGTGGGGGTTGGAGGAGTGAAGTGAAAGTTTCAAAGAGTTTTTTAGGATTGGAAGCAGAGGTTAGGATTTTAGAGCGGAAGAACGCAGCTTTAGCAGTAGATAGAGAGGAGGAAAAAGTGGAAAGAAGAGCTTGGAAGTTAAGAAGGTCCTCCGGGAGTTTGCCTTTTCTCCATTTACGCTCAACCTCTCTTAGGCTCCGTCTATCAGTACGCACTGAGTCCGACAGCCACGGGGCAGGTGGAGTTGGGCGTGCAGGCCTGGAGGTGAAGGGACAGAGTTTGTCCAAGGGTATCTCAGACCCTATTCCAATGTCTTTGTCTGTTATATTGATTTCCTCTCTCCTGCTTTTATGGAATTAATTAACTAGATATCTTATGTGTATAAGACACATACTTTTGACACAACTATGGACCATAATCAGAAATCTTATATAAGATTTGAATATAATTGTATGTATAGAAGTGACATTTCTGTAAACACCTGTCTAATATAGAGTCAAAATCAAGACATTATCTGACTGGTTAGATCTGTTCTTTTCTTACTTGATTATCAAGAATATATTTTCCATATAACTAATAGTAAGGTTAAACAGAATATACCAGCTACAACTACTAATTCCTACAATACTTAAAACTTTTATTCACATCTTATGGTACTTAATATTAAAGAGATCTTACCAGTGATGTTCACAAGATGGCCACACGGTAGGCAAGGCAATAAAATGGTGTTTACACGGCTTGTCCAGTTTGTCTCACACAGTCACTGGAGGTGAATATATTTCTTTGAAAACATCTGTTGAAAAACTAAAGCTGGGTTATTGAATAATTTGAAGGCTAATTCACTATAATTCAGGAGTAATCACGAAAAATTCACACAGTTTAGAATCACTTATGACTTGGCCTGGCGAATGTGTTCTTGATATCGTTATGTCTGGGAGAGAGGAAGGTTATGTGTGTGTGTTCTGACATCAACAACGTCCTCAATTAATTCACGTTTGTTAAATACATTTTCCTGAAGCACATCATCACAGTCTCTTACAGAAAATTCCTCTTTGGTCTGTTCTTATGTGTCTCACATCTTTAATGACCTCAGGAGCTTCATTGGGTATTTCCACTTCCTGCTGTTAATTTCGTTGTCTTGTCTAATGATCTTTTTTCTGAGGGCTGTAGAGCCCCAAACATTGGCAGGAGATCATCAGATTTGCCACTTTTGCTTCCTGGGGTGTAAAAGTCCAATCTGGGGAGAAGAGTCTCTGAGGAAGTTTATTCAAAACTTCCCTGCGGTGTTGAAAGGCCAATCCTGTGACCCAAAAATGTCTCTACAGCACTTTGACTCTCTTAAAGTTTTAAGACAAGCAGGGGTGTCCCGGTCTCGCCACAAAACTACTGGTAGTGAAGTTGTCACTGATCAACACTGTAAACCAGAGGTTCTCAAACTTTTTGGGGCCAGGGACCCCTCTCATGGGAGAACATTTTCGAAAGCAGCCCCTCTTAATCATAACACAGAATAAGCATATGCTTACTACCATTTATACTCTTAGATGCCATTGTAACTATTTGTATTCTAAAACTTTTCAAACTAAATACTTCAGACCTGTTTCATAGTGATACAAAGAAAAGCATTTGAACTTGAATCATATTGATATTACTTATACACCTTTAAATGGAGGGATATTTTTGTCAAATTGCATTTAGACTCAACTTTACCACATTTATATTTTTCAGCTTTCAGAAAATGAACATTAGCAAGACTGGCATAGTCCTAATAAATCCAGATATTTAAACTTTAGTTCAGTTCAGTCTAAAGCTTACTATCATTAAGTGCTTCAACTTAAAAATAAACAACTTCTTGCTGTCACAATCATATCAGTTATAATTGGCCCAGTACCGTTGGTGGGAGTAATGGACACAATATGCTAGTTTGCAAATGTTCCCCATCTGTAGATATGCATTTGTTTTTAATAAAACAGCACAATTTTATAATTAAAACCAAATTATTTAGTGGACCCCATGACCGAGTGCCACGGACCCCACTTTGAGAATCACTGCTGTAAACTACTAACTTACAAGTTGTAAAGGCGACATT
Organism: Cebidichthys violaceus; assembly: GCF_023349555.1. Classification (NCBI taxonomy): domain Eukaryota; kingdom Metazoa; phylum Chordata; class Actinopteri; order Perciformes; family Stichaeidae; genus Cebidichthys; species Cebidichthys violaceus. Next base: position 191,041 of record NW_027176905.1, on the reverse strand, counting down.
TTTGCTACTGCTACTCTCAGCTTCATGCTCGGGTTTGTAGTTTTATAATGGGAGCTGTAGTTTCTTCCGTGCTCACAAAGAAAACATTAACCTTTTAAAACTCATGAAGGTTTCAACATCTCATAGCAACTGCTGCTATACTACTGCTGAAGTATGACATTTAGTCTAAATCTTTCACTATAGAGTACATTACATTACATTACATTACAGTCATTTAGCAGACGCTTTTATCCAAAGCGACTTACAATTCAGTATCTATCTATATACTGTAGGCACAGCTACGGGAGCAATTTTTGTAACATGTATTAATGTAGTGTACATGCTGTAGCTGTCAGGGAGACATGTGGATGTGTTGAGTTTGTATGGTGCCGTATGTGGTGCCTCAGGATGTCGTGGTTCGCCATGTAATGTCGCGAGGTGGCGGGCCACACCCAGAGTTGGCGTGGGCCGTTGCATTGTGGGTCGTTTGTTGGCGCGGAAGCAGAGAGTGGGCGACCCCAGGTTGAACGGATTGCGCGTGGTCCGGGAGGTGCTCGCGGTAGAGAGTTGATTTGTACATGTGTTTGTGTGTGTTGTTGTTGACCTGAATTTGCGTATACATGTGTTGAATATTATGTAAATTGTTTGTTTGTAGTTTTCACGGTGTCTGAGATGCTGAAGAGAGAGAGAGAGAGAGAGAGAGAGAGAGAGAGAGAGAGAGAGAGAGAGAGAGAGAGAGAGAGAGAGAGAGAGAGAGAGAGAGAGAGAGAGAGAGAGAGAATGCGGAGAATAAAAAGCATCAATACATCAGTACGAAGCGTCGCCATTCTTGCTGGACCAGTGTAGCAACACATGCTATGTAATGTCCATAGCATGTACACTACATTTGTCTAACAATCTACACAATTATCCATATTATCAATGCAAAAATTAGCTATGACAGCACAAAATAACTATGATTAGCAAGTGTCCGAAATCGCAATTTACTGCTCACTGGAGAGTAAATGACCAGTGTCTACAAACACATATTTTACTTTGAGAAGTACATTTTCAAGAATTTTTTTTTATAGAATTGTCCTGCAGTTATAGAAGAGGTATTTCAATTGCAACACAAAAGTGTTACCTCAATATTGAATTGACAGCCTGATACCTTAAAATCAACAGCATTTTGGAAATGTTCTTTCTGCTCTGTTGTTTCCAGGGATTCCTCAGCTGGTCCTGCTCACTAGAGTTGATGAAGCCTGCCCTTTGGTGACTGAGGATGTGAGAAACGTTTACAAGAGTGGCTACATCAAGGAAATGGTGAGGATTTTAGAATTTTATACGGAAGAAAAAAACTCTAAACGTTTTTTTGTACTCTAGGGTTGTAATGTCCATCCATTCATCCATTTTCTGCCACTTATCCGGAGACAGGTAGCAGTATGTTTAGCAAGGTAGTCCAGATGTCCCTCTCCCAAGTAACCTTTTCCAGCTCCTACTTCCCAAGCCAGATAATAATATATTTAATAGTTAGTAGTCATTTGACTTTTGTTTAAATGATATGCTTATATACATAACAATCGAACGTTCCAATGTTGACAAGACAATTAAAAGAACATTTTGCTGTGAGTTTACAAAAGTTGTGAAAGTTGTTTGTCGTCTTTAAAAAAAAACAAAAAAAACATAACTACTCTCATCTAAGTCTTTTGTGATTCAGATGCAGGAGGTCAGCGCTCGGCTCGGTGTGCCGGTGTCCTGTGTTGTTCCAGTGAAGAACTACAGCGAGGAGTTGGAGTTGGACCCGGACTGCGACATCCTGCTGCTTAGTGCCGTCATCCAGATGCTCCGTTTCGCAGACAATTACTTTGATGAAATCAGTGACCGATTCAGCAACATTGAAACCAAAGAATAGAAAGTGTTTATGCATTGGATGTTTATATCTTGCCCAACTTTAATGAAATGTCCATCACAATAATCCATCCATCTACTGGCAGGTGATCCTGTCTAGTTCTAGTTCACTGTGCACTTCCTCCTCTTGAGTTTCCCGAGCACCCCTTGGAATGCTGGGACATGTAGTGCCTCTAGTATGTCCTGCAGCAGCACCTCCAGTTTCTGGTTTCAGAAACTCAGTGAGCTGATCCTCATATTGGTCGTAATTATATTTTTTAGAAAATGATTACTTTATAAAAGGTGCTTCTTTGATTTTTACATTAAATACTGTAATTTACTTAATATCATGTAATTTACAGTTTGTTTTTCCAAATCACTTACAGGTTTTACAAATTACATATGGTAAATTATGTACAAACTAAACATGATTTAACTGCAGCTAAAACTACCGTCTACCAATGTGATGATTTACACAAAAACATTTGCACATATTTTTGTCTCCCAGATTTCCCAAACACTTAAAACACTTCAGTCTGAGTCATGAAAGTATCATTACTGTTCCAAAAGTTTTTAAGAGTGAAAACCTAGAGAAAGCATTTCTATAGAGACCGACTCCACAACCAACATTGTGTCATCATACTGTTACATCAAGCGTTATTTGCTACAATATTTGATGTTTGTTTGGAATTTCCCAGTTTCTCAGATGTTTGTATAGGCATATTTACTGATGTTTATTGTTATTTTGCATGTTATTTACATTGAGCAGTGGTGGAAGAAGTACTCAGTAAAAAGTACAATATTTACCTTTTTGGATGTAGTGGAGTTGAAGACCAAGTAGAAAGTAGCATAGAAGGGAAATAGTTGAGTAAAGTACTGCAAAATTGTACTTTCCGAAGTAGTTAAGTACAGTACTTGAGTTATATACTTAGTTACATTCCCGGTCAGACAGTTATTGGAGAGTGTAAAACGTGGAGGTTAAAATATAGGTTAATGTGGTATGTGTGGAGATTTTTTGTTTGTTTTGTTTTGTGGGGAATATTGTCAGTCTGTTGTCTGATCCACTCTCTGGAGTAGAATGTGGCGGTAATGCACCAATATGCTGGATGCCAACTGCCGTAAAACCAGAAGAAGAAGAACTTGCAGCGGAACTTGTAACTTTGAATAGGCTACATGTGGAACTAATCCGCAGATGACGGCTCACTTGACCGCAGTTGTCCTCCGGAGCTAATGAAGTTTTCTGGAGGAAAACGTTTCCGTGGTTTAGTGAAAATGTCTAAAGTCCAAATGCTGAGATCTTTAGTCAACCAGCGACTAACTGCAGCTGATGAAGAGATATTTGGTCTGTTAGAAAGAACGATAGCAGAGTACGAGGAGGAACTGTCTCGTTCAAAAGAGGAGAACGAGCGACAACGGAAACTACTGGACGCTGTTTGCAACCCTGAAGTCCGGATACAAAGAGCAGGTTGATTCACTTTGTTTCTTCTCTTCCGTTTGTTCTCAAACACTGCATGCTCCCTGTGCCGGTGTTACGGTTTAACTAGGGACCCTGTTAACTGGCGACCTTCAGCCGAATGCGTCTGTTGTTGTCGTAGTTACGGCAGCTGTTGTAAATAGGCAGATAACACGTAGCTGTCCTCGTGAATGCCGCATTGATTAGTTTTGCATTATAGTGTCAAACCTTCTCATTTACAGTCTTTGGTCAAAACATACCGGATTCCACGTTGGAGAGTCTTTTGAGAAAACGAGTCCACTCGAGTTTGAAACGTCGCGTGTTGTTTGTGTTGAAACAGGAAGAGAGCACGTTGCTCTTCCTTTGAAATAATAAAGTTGGTAAAAAAAAAACACATAAACGTCTTTGGAGCCTATTTTGTTCAAACATGTGTCACGTAGAAGAACTATGTAGCACAGTTAAAATAAGACATATATATATATAAATTTAAATAAATCATATTTTCGGGATTCGAACACATATTGTGTGAGGGGGGAAAAGTCTGTAGTCAGAAGCACTACCACTACGCCACCATCAACTTAATTTGTCGTCTTGGAGACTAAATTTAAACAACGTACAACACAGTCAGCGGTCGCTCTTCAGAGCAAAGGACACCAGATCAACTTGTGACCACACTGCGTGTTTACCATGGAGCACTCTGTCGTGTACTTCAGTGCAGAGCCACATAGCATCACACTATGTAATATGTTGGGCACAGAAGAAGAAACCGAGCCAAGGTTTACAGAGAGGCCATCAGCTTTCCACACAATATACAGTTTTAAGGACAACCATTCAACCTGGTCAATAAGTTGGACACAAATAGTCCCATCATGTATTACATAGTGTGATGCTATGTGAGTCAAATTAAATTTGATTATGTATTTAACTTATTAAATTCAAATTAACTCAACTGTTTGACATATCTGTGTTATTGGCTGGTTAAATTCTTCATTTTATGACTTTTCTTGTTTGCTCTGATGCGTTATGTCCACATTGTGTATTTTCACCTCATGACAACATCACAAACATTTGTCTCATTAATTTGCAGCGACACAAAGACGTTTTGAATTGTCTGATTTTAATAAGGCGCCCATTTGTTTCGGAAACCAGCTATATTCTTAACATGCTTCTGAAGTACACGACAGAGTGCTCCATGGTAAACACGTAGTGTGGTCACAAGTTGATCTGGTGTCCTTTGCTCTGAAGAGCGACCGCTGACTGTGTTGTACGTTGTTTAACTTTAGTCTCCAAGATTACACATTACGTTGATGGTGGCGTAGTGGTATCGCTTCTGACTACCAACTTTTTTTCCCCTCACACAATATGAGTTCGAATCCCGTAAATATGATTTATTTATATTTATATATATATATTTGTCTTATTTTAACTGTGCTACATAGTTCTTCTACGTGACACATGTTTGAACAAAACAGGCTCCAAAGACGTTTATGTGTTTTTTTTTACCAACTTTATTATTTCAAAGGAAGAGCAACGTGCTCTCTTCCTGTTTCAACACAAACAACACGCGACGTTTCAAACTCGAGTGGACTCGTTTTCTCAAAAGACTCTCCAACGTGGAATCCGGTATGTTTTGACCAAAGACTGTAAATGAGAAGGTTTGACACTATAATGCAAAACTAATCAATGCGGCATTCACGAGGACAGCTACGTGTTATCTGCCTATTTACAACAGCTGCCGTAACTACGACAACAACAGACGCATTCGGCTGAAGGTCGCCAGTTAACAGGGTCCCTAGTTAAACCGTAACACCGGCCGCTAACTTTTCTATGTAGTTTGGAGTGAGACTCTGTTGCAATGAATTTTTTTCTTCTTCTGATCTGTTCTCTCAGCTTCTATATGACAGAAAACATTTCATTCATAACTTGTGTACTACATTCGCTCAGCTGCAACGATACCCAAATGCACCAATAGGTCATGTTAGGGCCGGGTGGTAATTCAACATAATTGATTGTCTTTAAAAGTTCGGCAAAGTTGGAAAGGTATTCACAGATTCATATTGTCCGTATCAATAACTCTTTAGCGAAACATTTTTAAAACACAAACAATGCCCCTCTGTAACCGATGTAAGGTGGACAACGAGCTACATCCTCATGAGGCGAGTCTATAAAGATCAATGCCGAAAAGGCTTCAAAAATATTCAATAGCTTCATTGTCATGCAGTGTAGTGTAACCAAATACACTTCATACATCAATAGGCGCTTCTTGGTTGTACTACCACCATTCTTATTTTAGAAAAAAAATGCTTCTGCATAATTTTGGCAAATTTTTATTGGGATAGATATTCAATAACTTCACTGTTACAGTGTAGCATGACCAAAATTATTTCATACATCAATGGGCTGCTCTATAGGTACCTATAGGTTCCTGAGAGCAGTCTCTCGACGAAGTTTATCAGTTCAGATTGTGTCATTGTTGTTGTCACATTTCAGTTTCAGATTAAAAAAAAAGTGTATGTACAGGAGACTATTTGCTCAATACTAAAATGTCTTTGTAATGTCTGTGTGTGTGTTTACTGTTTTCCTGCAGACGTCCAGCAGCTGTTGGTGGTTAAAGAAGAGGTTCCCCCTGAGCAGCAGGAGTGGAGCTCCAGTTTGGACCAGGAGGACCCAGAGCCCCCACACATTAAAGTAGAACAGGAGGAACTCTACACCAGTCAGGAGGGAGAGCAGATTCAAGGGCTGGAGGAGGCTGATGTCAAGTTCTCATTCACTCCTGTTCAGCTTCATCAAAGACAAACTGAACAGATGGAAACAGATCCAGATAGACATCCAGAACTAGATACTGATGACAAGACTGAAGACTCTTCTGACAGTGATGATTGGAAGGAGAACAGAGAACCTCAGTCAGGTTTAAACTCTCTGAAACCTGATGAAGTCCTTGTAAGTGATTCAAGATTTAGCTCTGGTGAGAAACTATTTAGATGCTCTGAGTGTGGGAAAACATTTGGCACAAGTCGAAATCTGAACAGACACATGCAAATCCACACAGGAGAAAAACCTTTCAGCTGTTCAGATTGTAAGAAATCTTTTTACCAGTGTTCACATATACAGAAACGCATGATAATCCACACAGGGGAGAAACCTTACAGCTGCTCAGTTTGTCATAAATTATTTATGCGCAACACAGATCTGAAGGTATACATGAAAAGTCACACAGGAAAGAATCCCCTTTAGCATTTTTACCCAATCACCCGTCCGCGTATCCCTTCGAGCGGTGGGCCAATAGGGCGGCGGCTCTATGTAGATTTTTTTGGGTTGTTCCTGGTCGAACTATATTACATTACATTACAGTCATTTAGCAGATGCTTTTATCCAAAGCGACTTACAATAAGTGCATTCAACATTGGTAATCAAAAGAACTACTAGTCACCAGAAGTCATAAGTACATTTCCTTTTCCAAACAAGCATCTAAGAGCATGAAGCAGAGCATAACTCAGAGCCAAAGTACAGTGCGGAAACAAAGAAAAACAGTTAGTGCTATGAGTAATACAAATACAATAAGTGCAACAAGCTAGTATGAATACAGTAAGTGCTAAGTGGAAGGCTCAGGGTAGCACTTCCATATGTCTCATGTCCCGAAAACCAGACCCTCACCAGCAAGCTCCACTCCCAGGTCTGGCTCCAGAAAGGGTTTCCCTTTTTTAGGGCCATCTGCCACTACTCTTTTCTGGCAGATGGTCATTGAATTTTTGCTCTGAGAACACAGCTCCCAGGGTCACAGGGTCACACACGACCCTAAATGACATTAAGGTGATTTATTGGAAGGCTGTAACATTTAAAACACGTTGCTTACTGTTAATATTATAACGTTATCCAGCTTTATAGTGTTATTTTTACCGTTAAAATAAAAGTGTTGCTGATTTGCTGATGTAAACATAAGATAAGATAAGATAATCCTTTATTAGTCTCGCAGTGGGGAAATTTACAGGATCACAGCAACGAAGTGGACAGTGCAAACAAGGTACATGGTAAAAACAAGAGCAGCAAGTATTATAAATAGTAATAAACAGTAAAGAATATCAACTAAGTAATTTTTTTTTACAAAAGTCCACAATTACTGAATATAACTAAAAACATAATAAAATAAAAAATATTATATATACAGACAGAGTATTAATATTGCACAGTAATTATTGCACCGATTTTTAGTGTTGTTTGTGTTGTGTGGTCTACTGGGAGCACAGCTGGTTGTGCAGCCTGACAGCAGCAGGAAGGAAGGACTTGCGGTACCTCTCCTTCACACACCGGGGTGAACCAGTGGCTGAAGGAGCTGCACAGAGCTGCCAGGGCGTCCCGCATGGGGTGGGAGGTGTTGTTCATCAGGGATGATAGCTTATCCATCATCCTCCTGTCTCCCACCACCTCCACCGTATCCAGTGGACACCCCAGCACACTGCTGGCCTTCTTGATCAGTTTGTTGAGTCTGTTCCTGTCAGCTGTCGAGATGTTGCTGCCCCAGCAGACCACTTCATAAAAGATGGCTGATACCACCACGGAGTCAAAGAAGGTCCTCAGGAGTGCTCCCTGCACTCCAAAGGACCTGAGTCTCCTCAGCAGATAGAGTCTGCTCTGACCCTTTTTGTAGAGTGCGTGTGTGTGATCAGTCCAGTCCAGTTTATTGTTCAAGTGAACACCCAGGTACTTATAAGATCTCACGATCTCAATGTCCATTCCCTGGATGTTCACTGGTACCGGAGGAGAGCGTTTACCCCGGCGGAAGTCCACCACCAGCTCCTTGGTTTTACCAGAGTTGATCTGGAGGCGGTTCCGCTGGCACCATCCTATGAAGCCCTGGTTCAGTATTCCCTGTCGTCATCGGCGGAAATGAAGCCGACAATTGCAGAGTCGTCAGAAAACTTTTGCAGGTGGCAGTTAGGAGAGTTGTGTGTGAAGGCCGAGGTGTATATGGTACATCTTCTTGTGTAAAGTTATTTTGCATGTTTAGAAACAGAATTGCAGAAAATTACCAGAAGACAATTAATGTGTTAATGCATTGATTTCTGCAAGTATGTGTTTTCCTTTGTGTAATGTTATAACTTCTGTTGTCTCTGTTTAGTCACGCAGTCCCACGCACCCTTTCACTTTACCCACCAGGTGTCTGTGTTTTTCCTATTGTATATATTGTTTTTAATGGTTTGGAGGAAATGTGTTATGTGATGTGCATTCTGAGCTTAGTACATACTGTAATATCAAAAGAATGTATCTAAATGTAAAAAAAACAAGAACGAAATCACACATTAATAATAATAACTTTATTTAAACAGCACCTTTAAAAACAGAGTTCACAAAGTGCTTTGACAGTCAAAGCAGCAAAAACAAGGCATTAATAACACCAGAAAGCTCAGTGAGACCGTTGGATACGTTACAAATAAACTAAGAAATGAATGAAATAAAATAAAAGCACCTCCATTACCCGGCAGAGCACCCCTCCGCTGCCATGACCCGATGCATATTTTACTTATTGCTGAGTGAGCAGAGGTGCAGAAAAAGATCAGAAGGCAGTTAATGGTTGAATTTTGTCTTCTGCAGAAGTAAATAAAAAAAAAATCAATTGAGTTGTCTTTTTCCATGTCCATTCCACACCTGTTACATATGGAAAAGATGGAAGGTAACTTAAGATGGAAATGATTTATAGACTGCAGGAATTAATTAAATTTCAATATATTTTTTTTTAAATTGAGGGCTTTTATTTTGTAGGTTACCCACCAAGTTGCAGCAGAACCTGCCCTGTAGGTAGAAATGGGAGACACGCTGGATTTAAGGAGAAAGCAACTGATGGCAAACTACTGGGCTAATTTACAGGGACACAATGATTCCCACCCTGTAAAAGCAGTGTTACAGGTGGTCCTGGAGAATGGGAGGAGTCAGAGGGATCACTTTGGTCGGGTAGTAGACAGCGACATTGCAAGATAATTTGAAGTGTTTGATCTGAGGATAAGCCCCTCAGTAGTTTACCCGGTGGTGGCTCCATGGACACTTATGTGGCCTGACATAGACTGGTATTTGTTAGAGGGTTAAAAGGAAAGAAAAAGATGAAGTTGATTTGGTAAGTGCATTTGAATATTATGTCATGAAAGAGTATCATGATCTTACACAGATTTACACGGATGGTCCTAAGAAACCTGAGACAGGAGTGACAGGACATGGGGCAGCAAATGGTACATTTTGTATAGGATATGATGGAAATGCAGGGAAACGGACCAGCTGAGGAGCAGTCCCTCTCCATGTAATAGGACTGTCAGCAGGTTTTCTTTCAACAATAAGACGTAGGCTACGAGGCCCATTGTGTGCCAAATATTGGTTGGTAGAATGGCATTAGTATCTAAACTGGCTACTGATTCTCTGAATTTCTTTTGATCTAAAAGTATGTGTTCAGAATACAGTAGGCTAAATTAGGTTATTCAGAGACAAACTTCAGTTTTATTTTGAAGGCAAGATTATTGCATTCCGGACACTTTCAGTTTCATTTCTGGAACAGCCGCGTGTCACCGTGTCTGCAGAGGTAACGTTAGTACCGTTAGAGCTGGTCACCATCCTCGACTATTTGGGGAGAAGGTAAGGCTGAAAACGTTAATATAGTAATATTATATTAAAGGGTTTCATATCTTGCCAAACTTGTACAGAAATTAGTCAGTGACGCTTGGTTGACTTTTGTGAGTGTGACTGAGGCTGTAGCAAGGTTGGGACGTAGGCTAGTTAAAATTAACTAGTTAAAATGAAGTTCCCTTCCGATGTGAAATTATTTACAATTTAAAAAATGATTTTAAAAGAAAGTGGCAAGCAGTGAAAAGCTGGCATCGCAGAATGATGCAGTCGGTAATAATTGGGGTGTGGCAAACCATTTCTTTGTGATGTTTGTTCAAACTGTGGCCATGTCTGTCAGTCTGAGAGGAAACATTTACACTTTATATTATTCTGGGCCAGGGAAGCAAAAAACAGCAGGACTTCCAGTGTTTCAAGTAAAACTCTTATTTGAATTTCTTTTAAGTATTTAAGTCTCTTTGTAACTTTGATAGAATGAGGAAGAATATTTGTCACTCTTGAAATATAAAATACAATTGATGACAGCAGCTATTGGTGTATTATGTTTTAACACAATTCAATAACAATAATAGACTATTTTGTCATGTTATTGTTTCAATGTCACATTCTTTTTTTCTTGAGTTCTTTAATGTTTTTGTGGAATGTAGTTTTAAAATGATTTTAGCAATGATTTTATTTTAGTGATATTTATTTCTTGAAACCTTGAACATAGGGTGCTACTTGCATAACTCTAGTTTATCCAGGGGGATTAAAAGTACATTTTTCTGGATATGCTACATTTTAATGCAACTGTTTCTTTTTGTATTTAGACACCAAAGTGAGAAAACATCAAAGGATCATTCACAGTACTTTACACACTTCAGCAGTCCAACTGTCCACTATGAGCTCCATGCTAACCAGCAGCCAGCAGAAAACCATCTGCTCCCAGCTGGGAAGAGTCAAACTCCAGCTGCTGTACAAGGCCAGTATCCATGGCTTCACAGGCGCAGCCTTCCACCAGCGATGTGACAACCGCTGTCCCACAGTGTCTGTGGGCTATAACGCTTCTGGTTATGTGTTTGGAGGCTACACCAAACAACCCTTCAGTCAGTCAGGGCAGTACGTGCATGATGACCAGGCCTTTCTTTTCACCTTCAATGAAGAAAAGCTCCTCAAATATCCGGTTACTGGCCCCGCTAATGCAGTAAGAATGATGAGCAACTGTGGTCCATATTTTGGAGAAGCGTTGGTTCTTGTCAATGGAAGCAAAGCAGTAGTCTATAGCAATCCAGGAAATTATTACAACTTCACTGCTGCAGAGATGCATGGCAACGATCTCAACCTGACCGAGTGTGAAGTCTATGAAGTGGAGGGTAAGTTCACTATAAATATTATTATAAATTATAAAATGATTTGAGTCTAACATTTAATTTAATGGAAAAAAGCTAGGCCCTCCTCACATTATAGTTATCAATGTTTATTTGGACCCTCCTCTCAAAAAACAGATATACCCTCCCACCATTATCTCAAAATAACATATTTATGCAAAACATGAATAAAAGTGGAGTATGCAGTAACCAGATACAGCAACAGCTCTGCAGGTACTGATGGAGTTGTGCAACTTAAAGGGACAGTTCACCCCAAAATCAAAAATGCATGTTTTTCCTCTTACCTGTCGTGTTATTTATCAATGTAGATGATTTTGGTCTCAGTTGACTAGTTCTGGAGATATCGGTCATAGAGTTGTCTACCTTCTCTCAGATATAATATACACAACAGTTGGTTTGTAGTGTTCAAAGTGCCAAAACAAAAAAGATTTGAAAAACTCAACAACACGTTACTTTCCATAAATCACCTGATTACTCTTGATAATCCACAGATCTTGTTGTGAGCAGTTTAATTGAGGAACTGTTTTCTTTCAACCATGGTTCCAACAGAATGCGTTACTAACTAGAAAGGTGCACTCAGTAGAGTGCAGATCTCCGATAGGTGTGTCTGCAACGGACAGCCACTATTGCCTAACCCCCCCCAACAAGTCACTGATGTAAGGCGTCGCAAAACACACTTCATTCAAACACAAACTCAGTGGGTAAAGCGGGTTGTTCTTCAACCACAAGGTGGGTGGTTTGGTCCATCGCTCCTAATGTCCGCATGTCAAAAGTGTCCTTGAACAGCACACTGAACCCCAAGTCTCTCCCTGGTGCTTTACATCAGACCACTGCTCCTAAAAATGCTTAGGATGGGTTGAATGCAGAAGTCAAATAAATTTCACGTTTATATCAGTCCGGTCCTTTCTCTTGACACCGATATCAGGAACGCCTGGAGGGAATTTCTACAAATTTGGCACAAATATCCACCTGGAATCTAGGATGATTGATTCGATTTTGGAGGTCAAAGGTCAAGATCACTGTGACTTCACGTTTGTCCCATTCTTGTAAACGTTATATCTCATGAACTAATTTATCCACATTTGTCACAAATATACCAATAGGATATATCACTCCCTCCAGGAAATACATGACACCTTTTAGTTCTTTCCACTAATGGATGTATTCCTCCTTCTACACCACCGTCCTCAATCCACTGTCGAACTGTATAAATACATTTAGACAAAACAAAACAATCTGACGTTAACATTACATAAAACGAGATGGATGTAACCTGCAACATGTCTCATCTGGTCTATTTAAACTATGACAACAATACTCAATGACGTGTATTTGGCTGTAAGATCTGTGACTGCATTTCTTTCTGGGCAGACTTTTCCGACTTGCGTCTGACCAATGCATTGTGATAAATATGCTTTTAAATACGATCGACATTGTGGCCTGACTGATTGAACTTTTCGTCATTGTAGTGCAGTCCAAATAAAGAACTTCTCTTTCAACTTAATGCTACAACTCGGGTAGTATTGTTGAACTCATTGGGTGATATTAATACAATATTTTATCTCCATAAGTCTATGCAAAACAACAGGCAAAAGAATATCATTAATATCATAAAATATCCTGTGTGATATTGATGCTATGTTCTGTTAAAGAAAAAAATTTGCATAGGTGGGTAATATTTTTATGAAACTTGATAAGATCATCGTTGTTTTTGCCCTTCAACAGAACACACACAACTTGAGAGGCCTTGGAGGACTATCACCTGGGAGTCGGAGTAAGATGGATACCGTCCTGCACATAATAATATTAACATGCTTTAGTACAATATACGATACAGTATGACACAAGTTCATGTGTTCCACATGCCATGACATACGCCGCTACGCTTGACTGGGCATACTATACCAACTATTTTAGGTTACAATGGACTCAGTGTCTCTGCATAATACTATGCAATGATATTGTTGGCCATTCCTACTGTGCTATTCAATTTAAAGCACAATTCTTGACTTATTTTCTTAATTTTACCTGCAACCATGACGGTAATCAGTTGGCTCATCACGGAGGTCAACTGGTTGTGCACAAAATATCTCTTTAACAACCGGCTAAAAACAATCTTTTCACTCAATGATTTCTTTTAATCATTTCTTGTTTCTACAGGAAGAGGAAGGAGCTGATTCAGAGTATTCAAATGTACAAACCCACAGTTAGCTCTGTGTCCCAGGTTCGGGTCCTGCTTATTGGACCAGTTGGAGCTGGAAAATCCAGCTTCTTCAATTCAATCAACTCTGTATTCAGAGGCCACGTCACCAGTCAGGCCATCGCTGGCTGCTCTACCACCAGCCTCACCACACAGGTTAGTTCCTTCCACTTATTGATGTCCTGTCGTGGTGATTGATTTCAAAATGAAAACCCTGCTCTGTCCCCATTTTGTGGTTTGTTACTCCATCGTTTTGTGCTCGACAGTTTCGCACCTACTCTTTGAAAGCTGGGCGAGAAGGAAAACCTCTGCCAATCATCTTTTGTGATACCATGGGACTGGAGGAAAGCACTGGGGCGGGGCTTGATATCGATGACATCAGCAGCATCCTTAAAGGTCATCTACCAGACCGTTATCAGGTACAGCTTTTTGTGACATTGAGCAGGATATTAAATGTGTGAGTCATTGATTTGGTTGTAGTTAACTCAAACTGTCCCTTTCTTTCCCCTCAACTGTATGACTCAGTTCAACCCGTCAGCTCCTCTGCATTCGGAGGCCCACAGCTATCGTAAATCTCCAGCTCTGAAGGACAAGATCCACTGTGTGGCCTACGTCTCTGATGCCTGCAAGGTGTCTATCATGCCCAAAAAGCTGGAGGAGAAGCTGGATGCTATCCGCAGAAAGGTCAACCTATTGGGTCAGTAAAAATTAGTCTCACATCATTATATTCTATTGTACATTTTAATATGTTTCTATTTCTTGCACTGTGTTGATTGTTGATTGTTTAATGTAATTGTTTGTTATTGTTTAATGTTATGCAGCTTCTGCCATGACAAATTCCTTGTAGGTGCAAACTTCCTTGGCAATAAATGGTTCTGATTAATGAAGATATACTGTACTGCATATGCACACTCTTGTTTTCTTAATCTCAACAAAGAATAACAAACATACTATAGACCTACAAGTACTATCGGATGACTATTTAAATAATGTCAACATGAATTGTTGATAGTTTTGTATTATTAAAAGGAAGAAAAATGATATGCTAGTTGTCCTCACCTGAGTCTCCATCTTCACTTATCCTGCAAGACAGTGATTTACAGCCATTACAGCTGCTAGTAAGGTTGTAAATGTACTGTATCACTGTTCAACACTGTAAACTACCAGCTTACAAGTAGTAATGCAGTATTTCTACTAATGCTTCTCTCAGCTGCATGCTCAAACTTGTGGTGGTTTCATGGGAGCTTTGTTCTGTGCTCACAAAGTAAACGTTTACCTTTGTAAAAATCATGGAGAGTTTAACTTTTTATAGCAAGTGCTGAAGCGTGACAATGTATGTCAACATTTTTACAATGGAGGAAAACAGTAGTGTCCATAGAATATACACTAAATTCCTCTGACGGTTTACAAAGAAATGCCCCGTATTTTATCACTGCGAAAATGATTTGACGCAAGATGACTAGTAAACGACACAGCGTCTATTATATAGGGAATAGTAAATGAGAAAACGAGGGAATGGGTTTAGACAAAGCCATAGTAGCCAAGTAAATGTTTCAAGAAAAGTTTAAGAAATCTTTTATTTTGTGCTTCAGTTATAGAAGAAACATTTAAATTGCAACACAAAAATAAAGTATTTAAGAAGTGCTAGAATTAACAGCCTGATACCTTAAAATCAACAGCATTTTGGAAATGTTCTTTCTGCTCTGTTGTTTCCAGGGATTCCTCAGCTGGTCCTGCTCACTAGAGTTGATGAAGCCTGCCCTTTGGTGACTGAGGATGTGAGAAACGTTTACAAGAGTGGCTACATCAAGGAAATGGTGAGGATTTTAGAATTTAATTTAATTTTAGAAGGAAAAAACTCCAGACGATTTGTTGTACTCTAGGGTTGTAATATATTTTTATTTGATTTATCTAGTTCAGATACATTTTATGTACTTGATGGTGTTGAATTAAAGATGTATCAACTCTAATTTGAGAGTTTTAAGATTTTCTGCTTAAAAGCCCGAAATTGTGGGAAATCAAGTTTTTTTTTGTACTTGAGCAATAACACATGTGTGAGATGGCAGGTAATCAAACTGGTATATTATATATATTTTATGTCATCTGATTTTTGTTTAAAAGTTATTTGCCTTTTAATGGGTAATCAACTAAAACAAATACCATCAATATAACATCAACTTTTCCAATGTTGAACTTACAAATTTAAACAAAATGCAGTTGTTACATCACAAAATAATCTTTGTTGTCTTTTGTGATTCAGATGCAGGAGGTCAGCGCTCGGCTCGGTGTGCCGGTGTCCTGTGTTGTTCCAGTGAAGAACTACAGCGAGGAGTTGGAGTTGGACCCGGACTGCGACATCCTGCTGCTTAGTGCCGTCATCCAGATGCTCCGTTTCGCAGACAATTACTTTGATGAAATCAGTGACCGATTCAGCAACATTGAAACCAAAGAATAGAAAGTGTTTATGCATTTGATGTATTGTATCTTTGTCCAACTCTAATATGATGTCCATCACAATAATCCATCTATTTACCAGCAGGTGATTCCTTGTTATAGTTCGCTGTGCACTTCCTTTTCTGAGTTTCCCCAAGCACCCCTTGGAATGCTGGGAGATGCAGTGCCTCTAGTTTGTCCTGGAACTCAAGTTTCTGGTTTCAGAGCAGATCCTCATTTTGATTCAGCTGCAAATTAAACAATTTTATTTCTAATTCAGTTGTAAATTCTTTATATTATTAGTAAAGTATTACATTATAAAAGCTGCTTTTTACATTAGAGGTCTAAAGACTAATTTGTGTTATATAATTGACAAATCTTTAAAGTTGTATTACATAGTAAGCTCATTTGGTCACCCATTAAGTCTGATTTGTATGTGTGTGTGTGTGTGTATATATATATATATATATATATATATATATATATATATATATATATATATATATATATATATTTATATATATACACGCACACAGTTTTGGTGTTACATTAGTATTTGCTTTAGCACTCCTTGCAAGTTTTGACTGCCAGGCGCACAGATGGTGCTGTTTAATGAAGTGAAAAAGATAATAGTTGAAATTGTTAGTCATTGAAATCAACCACTTTTGTTTAGTCTTTGGTGTTTTAATATACTGTACATGTATTCTCACTGTAGGTGCAACAGCTTAGAAGGCATTAATATAGCTATAAATATAATTGTAGTGAATAACAGAACTTAAGTTGCATTAATTTCACCTTGGGGCAACATTAAACCGACCAGCATACATATTCAAAGGTGTTTATTTAATAGATAATAAAAATTACACAAACAATATGTAATCTAACTCAATATACTTAACTAAAGAAAACCTAAAGGGAGTGTGTATGCGTTTATATGGACGAGAGAGTATGTGCAAAATGTGCCCGTCGGGTTTAAACCAGTTTATATCTTGCCCAACTTTAATGAAATGTCCATCACAATAATCCATCCATCTACTGGCAGGTGATCCTGTCTAGTTCTAGTTCACTGTGCACTTCCTCCTCTTGAGTTTCCCGAGCACCCCTTGGTGCTCAAGCGTTATTTGCTACAATATTTGATGTTTGTTGGAACTTCTTAGTTTCTCAGATGTTATCATATTTACTGATGTTTATTGTTATTCTGCCTGTTATTTACATTGAGCAGTGATGTATCCTGAGCAGTACTCAGAAGAAGTACTCAGATCCTTTACTTAAGTAAAAATAGCAATACTATAGTGTAGAAATACTCTGTTACAATTAAAAGTCCTGCATTAAAAGTTGTACTTAAGTAAAAGTAATAAAGTATGAGCATAAAAAAAATAGCAATGATTTTATTTTAGTGATATTTATTTCTTGAAACCTTGAACATAGGGTGCTACTTGCATAACTCTAGTTTATCCAGGGGGATTAAAAGTACATTTTTCTGGATATGCTACATTTTAATGCAACTGTTTCTTTTTGTATTTAGACACCAAAGTGAGAAAACATCAAAGGATCATTCACAGTACTTTACACACTTCAGCAGTCCAACTGTCCACTATGAGCTCCATGCTAACCAGCAGCCAGCAGAAAACCATCTGCTCCCAGCTGGGAAGAGTCAAACTCCAGCTGCTGTACAAGGCCAGTATCCATGGCTTCACAGGCGCAGCCTTCCACCAGCGATGTGACAACCGCTGTCCCACAGTGTCTGTGGGCTATAACGCTTCTGGTTATGTGTTTGGAGGCTACACCAAACAACCCTTCAGTCAGTCAGGGCAGTACGTGCATGATGACCAGGCCTTTCTTTTCACCTTCAGTGGAGAAAAGCTCCTCAAATATCCGGTTACAACCCCCGTTTATGCAGTAAGAATGATGAGCAACTGTGGTCCATATTTTGGAGAAGCGTTGGTTCTTGTCAATGGAAGCAAAGCAGTAGTCTATAGCAATCCAGGAAATTATTACAACTTCACTGCTGCAGAGATGCATGGCAACGATCTCAACCTGACCGAGTGTGAAGTCTATGAAGTGGAGGGTAAGTTCACTATAAACAGCAAAATATTAATGCTAACCATGTTTCAAAGAAAGATATGGTGTCTTACATCAAGCACAAGGCAAGCCTTATTCAGCACTGAACCTATAAGCAAAGCATTTATCTTTTCCCATTTTCCTAAATTATATTTTTGTTGTACTTTACACGATGAAAACTCAATAATATTCTTATTTTGTTGAAGTTCTGCCAGGATACACACAATAAACAAACACCATCAATTTGGTTACCAGAAACCAGGCTTCATTATAAAAGGACCCCTGGATACATCTGGATTTTTGTTGCTACAAGACAGCAGGTTTGAACAGGTTTGCTCTAGTTAAGTGGCAGATAGCTGTAGTTTTCTTTTTACCACTGACTGACAAATAATAACCAGTAGTGAAAATTGAATTTCAGTTCAGTGTGAATATGTATTTTGTAGGGAAAAGCAAAGAAACAAACAAGGGAGTGGTTTTACTTTTAGATTTATTTACTTGATCACTTTAATTCATGTTTCATAAAGACGTTTACAATGTAACAGAATTTAAATTAAATCGCTTTGAATTTGGATACAATTTGATAATATTTTTTAAAAGCTGTTTTTTGCTTTTCAACAGCAATCCCAGAATTTGAGAAGCCATGGAGGCCGGTGGTCTGGGAAAACGAGTAAGCTGGACGTGACAACACTTCGCATCATATAATAATACCATTACTGTACTCATTTTTAACATGTTACAGTATACTGCACCATGTCATACTTTACAAAAAGACTTAAGGAAATTATAGTTGAAGATGTTTTAAAGCTGCTCATGTTTCGTCAGGAAGAGGACAGAGATGATGGAGAGTATTAAGCTCTACTGCCCAATGTCCAGCTCTGTGTCCCAGGTTCGGGTCCTGCTTATTGGACCCGTTGGAGCTGGAAAGTCCAGCTTCTTCAATTCAATCAACTCTGTATTCAGAGGCCACGTCAGCAACCAGGCCATCGCTGGCTGCTCTACCAACAGCGTCACCACACAAGTTAGTTCCTTCCACTTATTGATTTCCTGTCGTGGTGATTGATTTCAAAATGAAAATCCTGGTTTCAGCTACTGCTGTAACAATCACTGCATCAACATGTATATAGTTCATATCATTGTAAAAAGTATATCTGATTTTTCAGCCACAAATAAGTAACAGTAATATGTCACAGCCTGGCTCATAAACTGAAACAAAAACGGGGAGACAACAAGCTAGCGGCCAAAAAAGAAACTATTTAGTTTGTCTTCCAAGCACAGGTAATACAATATTTCCCAGCAGGTACGCCACGACAGCAACGCCGGTCGTGAGCCCGTCAACAGCGGTCCTCCTTTTTCCCCCCGTCGCTGCCAACTGAACAGGCTCTTTGTAAGGCCCGTGCCACACCAGCACAGGTGCTGCTCATCTGGCTGACGAGCCTCCAATCACCACCTGCAACACAGGAAACAATGGGGCACCCAGTGCATGATAGGAGGAGGGTCGTCACACCCCCCCCATAAAAACAGGGTTCCCATCAGGAATCCCAACACAGGAAATGGGAAACCAATACTGGCAAACTACAAAGTCTATACTTTTAGTTTATACTTGTAGGATACAGCTTTATAATAGTGTGCAAACATAAAGTTGACCAAACAACAACCAAACAAATATAATCACAACCCCGAGCTCTGACCACGGGATTCCCTCTGGAACTCCAGAGATGGTACTAAACCACAAAGGGCATGGAGCCAGATACCCCTCGCTCCAACATGCCACCGCAAACAAATAACCAATTGTGACACTTAACCCATCATCAATGGTTAAAACTCTCCCCATCTGCTGGCTCATAAAGGGATCAGCTCTCTGCTCCGCCACCAGGTCACTGCCAGAAACAGGCAGGAAGTAGTCTGAAACAGTCACCAAGGATACCACCTCCTCCGCGCCGTCTCTCTCAGGTGTGGACTCCGGCTCCAACTCTGCCTCATCCTCAGCCTGTGTCTCCACATAAGGAACATCAGGGAAACCCTGCACACTGTCAGGTATCACTGCAACAGAGGGAGAAAATGTTACCACCGGCGGTGGTGAGCCCACATGCGACTACCAGCCAGGTCGTTCCCTAGAATGACATGCAGTCCTCTAATTGGTAAAGCAGGACGCACGCCCATAGCAACCTCACCCTGAACCAAACCACAGTTAAGCTCCAACTTATGCACTGGAACAGGTAACACATTTAAACCCATCCCCTGCATTAGAATGCAATCCCCCGTATCAGTACCCTGTGAGAAAGGCAACACAGACCTCACAATGAACGAATCCAAGGCCCCCGTATCTCTCAGTATTCTCACCAGTACCCTGACAGCGCTCCCCTCCAGGGACACATGGCCGTCAGACACAAACGCTGAAAAATCTGACTGCTCCAGACTGCAATCCACTCCAGGTTCCACCTGCTCACCGGGAGAAATAACAGGAGTGATTTTTCGAACAGTAGCAGCCAGTGTGACAGGTTTGACATGCTCACTTCTGACCCTACTGTTGGCACTGGACTTGACAGGGCATTCAGCCTTCCAATGACCCCTGCCCTTACAATAATGGCATAGGTCCCTCGCCTCAACCGGCTGCTTACTCCATGCAGCCCATTCCGGTTTATCCCGGCGAGGACTGTGTCCTGTAGCCCATTCCGGTTTATTCCGGCGAGGACTGTGTCCTGCAGCACATTCTGGTTTATTCCGGCGAGGACTGTGTCCTGCAGCCCATTCCGGTTTATCCTGGCGAGGACTGTGTCCTGCAGCCCATTCCGGTTAATCCGGCGAGGACTGTGTCCTGCAGCCCATTCCGGTTTATCTCGGCGAGGACTGTGTCCTGCAGCCCATTCCGGTTTATCTCGGCGAGGACTGTGTCCTGCAGCCCATTGTTTTCCGGCTGATCGAAAATTATCACCACTCCCTCTGTACAGACCATCATCCCAAGGCCTGGACTCATGGTCACCACGGTGCGTCAACACATACTCGTCTGCCAGAGTGGCTGCTTCTGCCGCTGTCTTCACCTTATGTTCACTTATATACGTAACAATGTGACTGGGCACAGAATCTTTAAACTGCTCCAGAACTATCAGATCACACAAAGCATCATAAGAATGAACCCCCAGTGAAGTACACCAACGACTGAAGTGAGTTGTTAACTCCCTGGCAAACTCCATGTGTGTCTGTCTTCCAGACCTCTCCCAAGTCCTAAACCTCTGGCGATATGCCTCAGGCACCAACTCATAGGCTCTTAGGACGGCAGCCTTGACAGACGCATACATCTTACTTTCAGCCACACTGAGCGAGGAATAAGCTTGCTGCGCCTTACCAGTGAGAACGCATTGTAAGAGTAACGTGCGGTCAACATCTGACCAACTTCTACTCTCAGCTACACGCGAAAAAAAAAGTATCCAGGTCTTGTTCACAAAATGGAGGAACCAACCTCAAACTCACGGCAACATCAAAAGCACGTGATGGCCCAGCAGAACCGGCAGCGACCTGCCTCACACCACCAACATCACTTAAGCTCAATCTGCGCTCCTCCAGTTCAAGTCTTTTAATTTCGACTTGCAACAAGAGTAACTCCTTGCGCTGCTCAAACGTCAACTCTGGAACGTTACTCACCCGGCCTTCACTAGAAACCGATGCACCCAACGTGTCCGCATCGGACCCACCAGCATATAGTTTAGCCTGGAGAACACCCACGTCAAACAGATTTTCTTTCAAGATGTTTTTCATGTTCTCCTTCAAGCGCTTATCCCCCACATCCATCTTAAAATGCTCAGCAATTTTTACCAACTGCTCTCTCGAACAATGATCCAAAAACTCCTCTGATGGAGCTCTCAAAAACTCCTCAACAGAAGACAGTGTTTTTGTTTTGTTTTTTTCGCGTGTCAAAACAACAAGTACCAAAGGAAATCCTTTTAGACTACTCTACAGCCAGCAATCAAACGGCCCATACACAGCCAAGCTTCACCGTAATCCCGTCCCTCCAACTGCCTAACCAGAGACTAGCTAATCTCCCCTCTAGTCTTCAGGTTGCTACTCGTGGTGGGTATTTACGCACTTAAACCTGCAGGCCCGGTAAAACAACCAAAAACTGGCCGCCCACCTGCAGCCTCAGACGTGCCCCCGAGACAACTGCTCTAACCACTTTCACACCACACTATCAGAACCCCCCCAACGACCTCCAAAGGGAGTCCGCTCTTCAGCCTAACAGGGACAGAATAACAGTAACTTACTCAGTGTGTAAAAAGGACCACCCAGACTCTAACCAAAATCACCAGCATAACAGCTCGGCGACACAAAACCAAATTAGCCTACTTACCAGACTCAAACGTTTTCCCATCAAGCAGACTGCGCAACAGATCAAGACCTGGCGCCTCGTCTACCATGTTACAGCTGGTACTAATTTTACCACAATGCAGACACCGGGTCAACTAGAATTGGACGAGCCCCCATATGTCACAGCCTGGCTCATAAACTGAAACAAAAACGGGGAGACAACAAGCTAGCGGCCAAAAAAGAAACTATTTAGTTTGTCTTCCAAGCACAGGTAATACAATATTTCCCAGCAGGTACGCCACGACAGCAACGCCGGTCGTGAGCCCGTCAACAGCGGTCCTCCTTTTTCCCCCCGTCGCTGCCAACTGAACAGGCTCTTTGTAAGGCCCGTGCCACACCAGCACAGGTGCTGCTCATCTGGCTGACGAGCCTCCAATCACCACCTGCAACACAGGAAACAATGGGGCACCCAGTGCATGATAGGAGGAGGGTCGTCACACATAATATACACCATTACTACTATGACAATACGAGGAATTCATAATATTTTTTACCACGCTAGTGGCGCACATGGTTTACATTTGTTGTTTTTAATGAAATGTCTCAACAACTATAGGATGGATGAGGTGGAATTCTGTAAAGACCTCAGTATGAATTGTAATAGTTCTGATGATACCCCGACTCTTTGCTCTAGTCTAGTGCCATCATGAAGTCAGAATTTCAATTTGATTAATAACAATAAGTAATAAATTTCAGCATAACTAATGTCATTCCCATCATCTTCAAATGAACATTTTTATTGTTAAAGCATGGCAACACGCTGCATTGTCATTGTGAGCATGTTAGCACGCTGAAGTTTCAGCATTTAGCTCAAAGCACCGCTGTGCCCAAGTACAGCCTCACAAACCATTAGCATGGCTGTAGACTTGTTGAGGTAGGTCTTTAATCTGGCCTGAGATCTGCCCTTAACAAAGAAAATGGAGGAAAAGTTGGTATTGTGTTCTCCGCTCAGCCTGTTTCACACACATAAAGCATAACAAGTACGGTCTTTAGTGCTAATGACAAAGATAGCAGCTGTCTTTGTGGTTGCTGGTCAAGTTTGCTTTTCCATTCCTGCTTATGCATGCTTGAAAAGGTGTGAGTGAGTCTTTGTGGTGAATAAGTTTCACCATCCACAATCCTGTTCGATAAACTCCGTTACGTATTATCTGACAGTTTCGCACCTACTCAATGAAAGCTGGACGAGAAGGAAAACCACTGCCAATCATCTTGTGTGATACCATGGGACTGGAGGAAAGCACGGGGGCGGGCCTTGATGTCGATGACATCATCAGCATCCTCAAAGGTCATCTGCCAGACACCTATCAGGTAGGGCTGATTTTTGTTAAATTCAGCAGGATAATAAACACAATAAGCTTTTGTTCTGTAACTCACACCGTCCTTTTCTTTCACCTGTATGACTCAGTTCAACCCCTCAGCTCCTCTGCATTCGGAGGCCAGCGGCTATCGCAAGTCTCCAGGCCTGAAGGATCAAATCCACTGTGTGGCCTACGTCATTGATGCCTGCAAGGTCTCCATCATGCCTGCAAAACTGGAGCAGAAGCTGGAAGCTATTCGCAAAAAAGTCAATTTGATGGGTCAGTATAATTGACATTTTTTATTTTACATTTTAGTGGCATTACTGCATCCCCAGACCTCACTGAGAAAAATGTTATCTGGGAAAAGTCATGAACTATACAAAAAATAATTCTCGATACATATATTTTGTTTCATATTCATAAACTATTAAAACATGTCAGGACATAGAACATAGTACCGCAGGTCATACTAATGTCCAGAGATCACCTGTCACAAAATGATAGAAAAGCTTAAATAAAACGGAATAGAAATTTGGTTTCTAATAGTATAACACAGTAGAGATACAGCATTTTAGAGATTTATTTTGTTTTTTTCAAAGTAAAAAATGATACACTATTTGAACATGTTTCTTTTTCTTTCCAGGTATTCCTCAGCTGGTCCTGCTGACTAAAGTGGATGAAGCCTGCCCTTTTGTTTCACAGGACATCAGGAACATTTATAAGAGCGGCTACATTGAGGAAATGGTGAGATCCTCTTTAAATTGAGAAAGAAAGAAAATGTGAATAGGTTTGTTTGCAGTTTTATGTTTTTGATCTGTGTGTAAGCCACACGGTAACATATCAGAATTTAATTTAACTTATTAAGTTTTTGTTATCTTGTTAAGTTCTCTTGTCTTGTGTACAATAACGGCTCAAATATACAATAATAACATTGTCGCTGAATTGTAATCGGTGGTAATAACATGCAGAAACGCATACATGTAACACAATCAACCTCTCTGCTGTGGTAGTAGTAGAAAAAACTTAAAATAATGCAATTATTCGTCTTGTGGTGTAAACAACTTCCCTCATTGGCATCTTTTGTGTTGCTTTTGTGTTTCAGATGCAGGAGGTCAGCGCTCGGCTCGGTGTGCCGGTCTCCTGTGTTGTTCCGGTGAAGAACTACAGCAAAGAGCTTGAGTTGGACCTGAACTGTGACATCCTACTTCTCACCGCTGTCATCCAGATGCTCCGCTTCGCTGATGGTTACTTTGATGAGCTCAGTGACAGACTCAGCAACATTGAAACCAAATATGTATTATAATGAACACAGCAGATGCTTATATCTTGTCCAACTGTAATAAAAAAAGTTCCTCAAAATGACCGATCGTCCAGCAGGTTAGGTCCAAGATGGCTACTCCAATTCATAGCTTTGTCGTTGCACTGGATAAATGGATAAATACCTGATAACAATAAGCTATTGTTAATATGAAGAAAAACATCAATATAACAGGTGAATCCAAACAGTAGTTTGCTACTTAGATTTAGCTTTAGCTGCTTTACATTATGCATCCTGGTTCAAAGTCTTGCAGTTTATTCTTATTTTTTTCATCAAGCTTTGTAGTGAACAATCTTTTTCTTAAGAGTATGTGATGCCATGGAAACAACTTCCCAGTATTTGCAGATAAAATCATGCATATTAGTTTTTATTTTTTTTATATTTAGTTGCTTCTAGTTTTGTCAGTGATAAAATGTCATGTAGAGTTTGGAAGCTTCCTTTGTAGATCCTTTATATTTTATAGTCAGTATTTTGTTGTTCAATAAAAGCTCAAAGTGCATGAATGAACAGAAAAACTGAAATTTATTAATGTCAGAGAGTTATTGTACAGCAAACAGTGTTAAGTCGGACCAGCTGAGGAGCAATCCCTCTCTGTAACAGGACTGTCACATCACACCTCTTATCAGACTCACGCGTGCTTTTGCATCATTGAAATGAATTGAATTAGAGTGGATTATAAATTGGCAGCTGTCCTCTCAGTGACAATAATAAGTTAAAAAATAACTATGCTCTGTGCTCAGGATAACTTTTGAACAAACGCACATCTTGAAATAGTGTTTAAAATACAGATGTTGTGTTAGGTCACACAAAAGACGAGGAGCTTTCTCCAGCTTGGCAACATCTTACATTAAACTGGTTGTAGGACTTTGTACTGCAACTGTCACAGGTGTGACCAACAAGAAGGATGAACAATAGGTAAGAAGGAATGTCCTGGAAATGCAAAACACACTGTTGCATCATATTGATGCATTTCCTTCCACAGAGCTGCTCAGTGGCCACCATGGAGAGAGCAGTGGTCGTACTGGGAGGCCCCAGGTTAGAAATGATGATGAGCACATCTGTCAATAGGATCAGATGACTGGTTGATTGGTTCAGGTCGATGGGAGCACAGAGGAAGACCATTGGGGACGGAGCAGAGGGGAGGCTCTTATGGCACAGCTGGAACTCAAACTGTCAGATGGCTTCCCTCTCATCAGCCAACAGCTTCCATCATCAACAGAAAAGGCAGCCACGTGAAGAAGAAACCATTTCAACTTCAACCACTTGAGTTACAGTGCAGAACACACTTGTGCATACACACATCGAAAAACACACTCACACACAAACAAGTACACATGGGCTTGGTCAGAGTCCAAAGGCTGATGTCAGTGACAACCAGAGTGGAGAATAAAGCGGGACATTTGGCACCTACTCTGCAGCTCTCTGCCTGCTAACACAGCACTAGCATGCATTCATGTTAAAGCATAACACAGACTTTTTTGGCTAATTGTTGTATTTGTCACCTTAGACAGCAAAATCATCCTTGTGTCCTCACATTTACTGTAGATAATAGCAACCAGCAATGTAATCACAACATGTTCGTAGTTTTTTAATTTTATTTATTTTCTTTCAAAGTCAATTAGATCTTTTTAGCTACATATTACTAGTTAAAGTACTAATGGGAACTAGTAGTCCCATGTAACTATACTCCTAAGTGAGACGTTAACTTGTCAAGCACACACAAATTAATTTAGTTCTTAAAAGATTAGCTGGCTGGTGATATTCAGTACAGTATGTACTAAAGTGTTACCACTGAGCCACACAGCCAACTGTCCACCATGGACACAGGGAAGATATGCCGTTCTTATTGCGCAAAGAGTTAATTAAAAAGTGTGTTGTTTTAACCTGACAAAGGGATAAGAAGGTGTTTGGACAGCTGTGCAAATGGCTTTAGGACTGTTTGGCAATGACAGGGAGCACCGCAACTCAATCTTGTTTATTAACGTTATGCTAGGCGTTTATTTAGGGATGAATTGTGCTATGCAACGAATACTTTAGAGCATAGACTGTACTATAAAGTTACCTAATTTAATGCGCATGTCACATGTCTGCAAGTGAGTGTGCATCTCTGTGTCTGTCCAAGGCTAATCTCACGTTCTGCAGAAAACTGCATTACAGATTGGGTGCCCACTT
Source organism: Cebidichthys violaceus (assembly GCF_023349555.1). Classification (NCBI taxonomy): domain Eukaryota; kingdom Metazoa; phylum Chordata; class Actinopteri; order Perciformes; family Stichaeidae; genus Cebidichthys; species Cebidichthys violaceus. Next base: position 163,932 of record NW_027176905.1, on the reverse strand, counting down.
ATGGCTGTATGCTCAAGTGACTCACACTTTCTGAAAAACACCTTTTATTTCCTGTTTTATACTGCCATCTACTGCCTGCTCACTCCTCACTCACTACTCTTACACGGCACCCGACTGGTAGCGAGTGCATCTCCGACCCCCCCATCCGCTGCTCTGATAACAGTTTGTGGTGTGTTTGGCAAACAGCTAAAATGTAACGGAACTACCAGTACACACACTGCTGTACCTCATCGCAACTCAGCTGCTGCTTCATAGGCAGACAGCGTGGTGAGTTTAATTTGAGTTTGAATGTAATGTGTTTTACGGAACCTTACAGGCCATTGGTGTCTGGACGGGGGTTAGCCAATTATTGGTTGTATTCATTCAAACACACAACAGTGGTCAGTGCAGACACACCTGGTGGAGATCTGCACTCTACTGAGGACACATCTCTAGTTCAGTCTGTAAAGAACAAATGGCAGAAACTCACAAGCCCTGACATCTCTAACTATACTGCCTGTTTGCAGACACCAGAGACAACTGGGGCACTTTAGATTGACGGATAAATCTAAAAACATTTTCAAAACTGAACATTTACAACTAACGTCAATATGTCGCTTGTACATACGCACCTCACATTATCACAGAAGATGTGCGGCATTGTATTATAGTAATTACAACTGAATCATTATCAAAAATATGAGAAGACGGAACGGACTCAGAAAGAGAAAAGAGACACTTTCAGTTGTGATCATAGCTGTTAAAAAAAATGACGACTGGATGTTAGAAATCTGCATGTAGTGAAACACAAAAAAGCTAATTAAATACGTACAGGCATGAGCTGGAACTGGGATTAAACATTTTTTTAGAGTGCTCTTGCACACCGTGAGTCGTTTCACCCCAGATAAAGACAGTAGGGATATTATTAAGATTTCTGCAGGTTGTCACTTTGGTTCTTCAGCATTTAGATTCGACCGACTCGATCACACACTGTGCTTACGTCAACATGTAGAGCGATGACATTCAAATTCAAAACGGTAAAAAAAAAGAAAAAAAAGAACTTCTCATTGTTTTTTTTCTTCTCTTAAAGAACTGTACAAGATTATTACAAAAATCAATAATTAGTTATACATATTTATATGACAACATTGTTTACGTTATATTACTATAAAGAAATACAACTTTTTGTGTCGACCTTGCTTTAAGACTGAATGCAGTATTCCTTTTTCAGAGTTTTTGCTGCGATGATGACGGTCAATGTAGATCACTATATTTCTATGCGGCATACTTATAATATCTCTGCATCTGGAGCTCTATCGCTATCATTGAAATATTGTTGAAATTGTGAGACTGAATGTTGCTACCTAAAACATAATCTCATACATATAAATTGAGTATAACTCTGCGGTAGCATTATCTGGTCACAAGGTGAAGCTAAAGTATTCACCTGCATGAGCGATGCCATTGTATATGTTAATTCAGCTCTCTATGATGAGATCTCAACAAAAAACATAAAATTAAATTAAAAAAACAACACTGAACTTTGAATTCAGTGGTTGTCAAGCCTCACTGATAATCCACCATCTCCCGTCACATTACCAGTGAAGCAGAAACGTAAACAGTTTGGGAAAGACAGGCGGCAGGTCCAGTCCTCCGCCTGTTTCCTCCTCATGCTTTCAGATCTATGCAGTCCAAGTAGCTGGTGAGCTTTGCTGTGCCAGCGGCTGGGAAAAAGGAATACTGCATTTCTTTGCTTCTTGTTTCTTCAACTTGTGTTCCTCAGCTCTAATGTGCATCCTGCAGGGGAATGAGAGATGGAGGGAGGGTCCTCTAGGCAGGGCCGTCCTTTGGAGAGGAGGGGGTCTGGGATGTGGAGCTGGAGGAAGAGGAGGTAGAGCTCTTCAGGGAGCCCAGAGTCTTGCTGAACCACGAGTTCTTGGCCGCCTGGATCTCATTCAACAGTACTCCCCGCTGGTGCTCAAGCTCCTGCAAATACACAAGAGGACCAGAGAGGAGTTGGCAGGAGGCGGACTGAGGAGCTCATTTAAATCACTGCCTTTTGTCATGTGGCTCTGTATTCTAGCGCTTTATCCAGGCCGTCCAGCTACAGAACATATCTCCAATCACACATGAGCACTTTACGACAACATCTTTGTGTATCCTTCTAAGTGTCACATACACGGTTGCATGCACTTTTTTTAAGAATGAGTTCAGGTGCTTTTGTATTTACTGTATGACATCTTTATTATGTGGTGTTTTTAAGGTTATGAAGTTGATATTTCAGATTTTTAGTGAACTGACTTTACAACGATTGGATGGATTGCCAGGAAATTTGGCACAGATATCAATGTACTTTGATGATCCAATAACTTGTCATCTAGCGCCGTTATCAGGTCAACATCTGAATTTGTCCAAGAATTTGGTTTATGAGCAAATTACAGCAAAACTGATGACGCCTCAGTGGTACTTTGTGCAAATTAGAGAATGTTAAGCACTTTGAGCTAAATGCCCACGTTAACATGCTTACAGTGACAATGTTAACATGTTTATCAGATGCATTAAACATCAGCATGTTAACATTGTCACTGTGAGCATGTTGACGTGAGCATTTAGCTCAAAGCGCTGCTGTACCTAAATAAAGATGTACAGAGTCGCTAGCATGGCTTTAGACTTGTTTGTGTTTGGTGTCTTTGTTTTGTTATTATAAGCACACTACAGGTTTATTCTTTGTGATATCTACTTAGATGTTGATGTTAGTTTTATTCATTATATCTATTTCCTAAAGCTCTCTGCAGCAGTTATTATTATTGTTTTTGATATCACTGTCCCTTCCAATGCCGCTTACCTGCATGCGACACTTGGCCTCCACCAGCTGCAGTTTGGTCTGTGCCAGCTCCAGCTCCAGGTGCCTAAGCTGCTCCTTCAGTCCGTCCTTCTCCTCGTCCAACGGCTCGGTGGACGTCCTGTCTCTGCCAGGGGACGAAGCCTGAAGGGACCCTAGGGTTGTGAAGAGGTCCCTACAGTGGTCACATCCCATCACTTTACTCTGCACGGGAACACAAACAAGCAGGCACATTAGCAGAGGTTGGTGGGTGGAAATACTGTATAGACATGTGAGTTTAGGTAAAAACACATTCTTTCCCATGTACACTCAAATGTTAGAGCAGACACTTCTCTATGCTAGAAATAAATGCTGTGCTGAAGCTGGAGAATATATCTGGTGTGGCAAAACCCTTGATTGTTATGGATTAGGTGAAAATTACATTTTTGGTTCCACTTTATTTATGTATTGCATCTTTATTCATCTTTGTGATAGCATTATGCCCTGATGAAGAGCTTGTGATCAAAACAGTGGAAAGATATTTTGTGCATGCGGACTAAGAGTATGTGATCCATCTTTTCCTTCGATTTAGCCTGGACCTCACAGGCAAACACATTAAAAACATTGTTTAATAGATTACTGTTGCCATGCACTAATTGTGCAACAGGAAGTTTAATCCACAGTTCATCCATTTCATCACAATACATACACTGCTCCACCCTGCAATCTACAACCCAACAATCTTTGTTGAGTACAAAACAGTACTACACAGTTCAACTACATAAACACTTACTACAGTATTACTCTCCTGAATACTTTTAATTATTCCCTTCCTGTGTTATGTCCCACTACAACTTCCTGTTTCAAGTGGTAAGACATTACATCAAGAAGAATATCCGGATGTCTTTCTTCAGGCCTGAGGTGATACACTGTCACACCCACAAGGGCTAAACGAGCGGTGTTGGATCATTTCTTTCTAGGTGTGATAATGTAGCAACCTGGGCTTGTTTTGAGTGAACTAAAAAGACAGAACAGTCTTGGTAATTCATTTGTTCTTTTGATGCAACATTGTGGTTTTAGTTAAGAGTTTGCAAATCTCCTAGTTTGCATCTGCTACAGTAGCTGTGGATTAACAGTGGGATCTCACCCTGACAATGTCCAGCTCTTCTTTTGTTGCCGCCTGCTGTTTTTCCAGCCGGGTGCTCAGCTGGGAGCAGATCTGTAACAAGTTGAAGAATTTGGGTTATATAAGAGACGACACATGTGAACTACAAGATAAAGGATACATTTTGAGCTCTTCATTACCCTGTTTCTCTGTGTAAATAGTTATTGAAACAATGAAGGGTATTGAACTAGTTGGGTATGAACAATAAGAGGGACACTGATGTTTATTTTTAGAAGAGTAAAAAGTAGTTACTGTTTGTACCAATAATATGACCTTTATTTACAAAACACTTACAGAAAGTGTGAAATAAAAAATCTTTGCAGTTAACTGTTTTAAGTCCAATGCACTGACTGTAAAAGAGCAAATGAGTGAGATGTTTATTTATTTTTCATTTAAAATACAGCAGATGGTTTTAAGCAATTCAAACTTTCCAACCTGTTTGTATTCAGCTATGATCGATGTGGTTTTCTTGATCTCCAGCTCTGCTTTTTCTAGCTCCCTCCTAAACACTTCCTTCAGCTGGGAGAAAAGCAAAACAAGAGGACAAAAACATACAATTGTAGAGGAGGGTGAGCTGACATAACACTATGACACAATGTTTGTACATATGCAAATGTCAGAGTGATAAATTAGCTGTGGCAAGAATTTATAACAACCACACTGTGCAAACATATAAGTAATTATCTAACTGTGGTTAAATAGCACACTGTAAGAGTCTCTCTTTAAGTATAATAACTCAAAATACATGGGGGTGTAACCCCGAGTCAACAACAGCGCGCAAGGTGTGCATCCTGCTCTCATGCCCATCTACTAAATTGGAGTTTAAAATAATCATAGCTAAACATGGTGACGCCATTAAGCTAACTTCACAAGGGACGCATACTTTGTTGCCACATAAACAGTTGTTCAAATATCTGGGTTTAAAAAAAAATAAAGTACAATAATATAAACATAGCTTCCACTGCAAACATCACTGAGGAAGTTGACCAGTTAGGGTTGCAGTAAGTTAAGGAGCTTAACGAGTTGACGGTGAACAGAGTGCAGATGTTACCTGAGCGGTCTCCTCCTCCTGTCGTCTCTTCTCCTCCTCCGTCTCCACCAGACGTTGCTTGGTGCTCAGCAGCTCTTTGTTCAAAACATCGGCCTTGTCTTCTGCCTGAGCACACACACACAAACACACACTCCCCCCAATTGATATCAAATCTGCAACCTTAGCACATTCAAAACTTCATAATGTGTACTATTAACTCATTAATACAGCTCTAGAGATTCACACAGACAACTTCCCACTACAGCCGCATTCCTCCAGTGGTGTGACGAGTTAAGTGAAAAGCTTGTGACCACCTCAACGATAGCGTTTGATATCAGGAAAGGAGAGGAAATGTTTTTCTGCGAACATTTGCTGTTTATGTTGCTGTCAGAGAAAAGGCTCTTTTAATTAGCTCGTCTGAAATTACCATAAAAAAATCGCTAGTTGCAGTGCACTTCAAATATGCATTTGGAGCATATTAACCTACTCATTCAGCTCTATGCATAAAACAACCAATGTTGGCAGTTAGGAACAAATACTACATGTACACATCCGGACTTAACAAATAAATTAATTCAGCTTTGGCACAAAGTAAGCAGACTATATTGTGGGTTTTAAAACGTGCCGTGTTACCTGGTCCAGGTCGTTCCGAAGGGCTATCTTGCTGGTGACCAGTTCATGGGCCAAGTCGTCATTCTCCTGTTCCAGTCGCATACTGGCCTCCTGAAGACGACGGTTCTCCCTCTGGACAAACACATACACGCAGTTGGACAATGTATGAGTGCCTGTAGTGTTAATGCAAAGCAGTAAACGGATCACATATTCAATGCACTCTAGAGCAAAAGCCTCTTTTTAATGAACGTCTCTGAGAAGTGACTTTTTAATTACATCTTACAGAATGTGATTTTTTTTTTGCATGAATGCTGTAAATTAAACTGAAACTTCTCTTATCTAAAAAAAAGAGAAGCTTTCATTGATCAGGAAAGGCAGCGGTCCATGTTCTATTAGTTTCAATTTATTATTGCAGCCTTGTAAACCTAATAAGACAAACGCACACACACACAACACCATCTTAAAGTCTGCATCGTAGACCATTAGTGGAGTCTCATGACTAATGCTCTGCCTCTAAACAGTCTCACATGACGGCCATGCCTCAATGGGACAAAACAGTTGACACGATTACGAGCCATCACCTGATCCTGATATCCTGTCCCCCTAACAATGACCTCTTCCACACACACACACACACACACACACACACACACACACACACACACGTAATATCAATAAACATATATAAACGATGACGGTATAACAAAGCAGATCAAAAAATACAAATTCACGTTCCCCTGAACAGCTATACACATTAGACACACTCAATCACATGTTTTGGAGACAGTTTGTATGCCGCTCTTCAGATTAAATGAATCACTTCCTGTGAGCAGAGAGGTGATGGGTTTAATTTGGGCAAACAGAGGAAAGACCTATAACGTCTTCATTAGTGTGGGAGGTTTTTTTTGCTGCTGCAGCTGTCTATACATCATGTTTTAATGTGATGAGACATCTGAGTCTTTACACTAAAATATTCCACACTCTAGCAAGATGTTAAAAGGTAAACAGTCTACGTCAACATGGCTAATAAATAGCAATCAGCTAAATAAATTACCAATAAATATAAAATCTCACATACCAAAGTTTAATGTCCAGGAGCAATCAATCAAGATTAGCTGTAAGCTTAAGATCCTGTACAAAATCTCTCATATTAAAATCTATTTTTGAACAGAGGCAGCTTACCGTGCTGCTGTCCACAGTCACACAGTCAACAGCAACGTGTTCATATCGAGCCTCCAGCAGCACAGACTAAACTTTAACACATGATCCTGACAGGAGTTTCCCTTCCTCGCCTCCCTCTCCCTCTCCTTGCATTCCTCTTTCCAATGCTTTTATTTAATATAATCATTTTCTTTTTTTTATTTGAACGCAGCCAAGAAAAAGTACAACTCGCCGAAAAAGTCACACATGGATTTTAAACATTTAAAGCAAACGAGACACGCACAAATCCAAACACACACCTCGAACAATACAACACAATAAGTACATACCTGAACCAGGAGTATGAACCATACAAAAAATGTTGAGCATAAAGTAACTCAAATCCAAAGAGGAATTCCTTCAATAACAATGTGTATGATTTCATTAGCTAATTTAGAAGCAGCAACATTCCTGCTTTGTCTTCTAGCTCTGTAAGAAAGTCTTTCCAGCGGCGGCAGAAGATATGGCTCTGATCCGACATCTTATCAACAATAAAAATGCTTCCCTCCTTTCCTCCAGACCCAACAGCCTTTACAGCGCTGGGTCTGGTATTTTAAGAATGAATAAACTAAGAAAGCGTTTTAAAGTCTATTCAATTAAGGTCAGACCAGTAAACATCTGAACTATGGCTTAAAAGTAGGTGGAAATAATGAAACAGGGAGCCAAGTTTTAAATGTTTACACTAATCCATTACATTATGAAGGTGAGGGTATAAAAGGGGAGGTGTTTCTAACAAGAAATTGCAAAGAAAACGGGAACAAACTGTCTTAAGTATCTTTAGGTGATGTAGTTATCATTCAACAACATCATTATATTCTCTTCATATCCTGATAAAGACTTTATTTTAAGTGAAATTTCTTTTGAAGTATATTTCATCTATCGGCGTCAGCAGTTTAATATGCTGAGAATCATAAAGTAATAGTGTTCCTCCCGGCTAAAGTAGAAGAATATTTGTCATTTTCTTGCTTGGAAACAAAAGCTTTAGTTATTAACTTATTGGAAATACAGGTTGTTCCTGTCCAAGAAGCAACAGAATGTAAGAAATGGGCCTTTACTTTAAAACTTAACTGTAAACTTGTTGCTTACTTCAAAACTTATTGTTACAGGGATAGTACAACATTTCTAACTAATAATCTGTCCACTACTTAAAACAGATGTATGCTTTACAAATTACATGAGCTATAAAGAGAGATTAACTCAAAATTACTACTTTTCACAGTTCAGGGTGGTTTTAATGCTTGACAAATTGGAAGAAAAATCATTATTCTCTTCCCTAAGCTGGTTTTGTACAAACAAAAATGAATGATTTAAAGAGGACCAAGAGGAAAGGACAGAAATCCTGATATAATAGAGCAAATTAAATATCTGCCTCACCTCTCCTGTTTTTACCCTCTGAAGATAAAGTCACTTTCAGCAGCCAAAAACACCCTGGAAGCTTCGCCCAAAAATAAACGCTATAGATGTTTGATAATGAAAAAAGTCTGATGTGCGAGTCTTTTTTTCCAGCAAGAACAGTGTCACAAATATCAACGACATTGTTTTCACAAGAGATGTCTAATATTAGAATCATGGCTAATTTTAGCAAATACTTACTACATGACAAACTTTGAAATATATCACAGAGCCAAGCGCTTTCTTACCATCTCTAGAGCTGAACGCTACCTGAGAAGTAATTTAATGAACAGGTAACGAGGATGCTCGCACAAGAATAATCTGGATGTGCTTTTGTAATGTGGTACAAAAAAGGGGATGGGTGTATTTAACTTCTCCACCTGGTAGGCAGATAAAAGAATGTATTACAAGTAACTAATGTAAAAAAAGTAAGATATCTTATATCTTAACGTGTGTGTGTGTGTGTGTGTGTGTGTGTGTGTGTGTGTGTGTGTGTGTGTGTACACGTCCTACCTGGAATCGGTCGATGGGGTCTTCTTGTTGCAGCTGGCTCTCTCTCAGTGTCTGATATTCTTTCTCAAACTTCTTCAGCTTTTTCGTTGGAACCTAAAAAAACAACAGAAAAGATGTCATTAATTCAAGTCTCATGCACTCAAAGCTGCCTGAAAAAAATCTCGGCACCGTCCATTATACTAAAATCAACATTTGGCTTTTAATCTTGATCAGTGAAGCTATAACGTATCATGCTCAGTTGCTGCCCCTGAGATGTCTCATTTCTGGCTTAAAGTGTTATTCAAACTAGCAGCTGTCTAACACTTCTCTCACCTATAATGTGAAATAAATGTAATTTAATTTAATTCACTAAGTAAGGCAAGGCAAGGTCAGGCAAGTTTATTTGTATAGTACATTTCAACAACAAGGTAATTGAAAGTGCTTCACATAAAACCATTAAAAGCATCAAAACATAAGGCAAAAGTAGGTGTCATGCTCACGGATACTTTGACATGATTCTAAAGTTCCAGTATCACTCATATATTTATACTACAGTACATATTCAATAGGGCTTGTCACAAATATGTACTAATGCAGGTTGACTTTACTAAATGTGGGAAAAAAAGCTTAGGTTTTGATTAATGACCAACACTAAAACAAACGAGACAGATATCCTTGAAACACAAACTCAAAACTAACACAACTAACTCTGAATATTGCTGCTGAAACATTGTGGTTTTGTGGTTCGTGCTGCTCAGTTTCTATTTTGTATCTGCTCTATATATGTTTATGACCAGTACATTTTTTTGTATGTTCTCTACATTTCACACTACATAAGATTCGGAAAATCAAGAGACCCAACAGCACATTTACAGTACTTTTGACTGCAAATCAGCCAGTCGCCTTTATTCTACAAATTCTTCTCAGACAACAGAAGCTTTCAGGTCACACAGCAAGCTACACGACCGGCAGCCGTTCATTTTCCTACAACAGAAACTGGGATGACATACAGACACATTTCATTTGCTAATGAAAGACAACGAGATGAGCAAATTGCACCACTGTGATGCTACCAATGCAGTTTCTTTCAGTACACACTATGCCGCCCTTCCTGTGTGCAAGGGCGGCATATCCTGGGAGTGTAAACTGTCTATGCTATAAATCCTTCAAATATTTAAAGGCATAATTAGTAATCCAAAAATCCATATACAACAAATGTTATTTAAGTGTAGGACAAAAAGCCTACTATATTTTTAAATATGTCCAGTTCAGAAAAACAAATGATTGTTTCATTGTTCTTTACGTCTCTTTCTTCAGTGCTATATACATATTTGGTTAATGTTGTGGTCAAAAATACTGATTGGACCTTTTAACATTTCTCCAACAACACTGGGAGAATAGCTGCTAATTTCTGTTTATTGTCAATGAATGCTGTCTCATTAAGTACTCCATAGCAAGATCCACAGCATGATAACGCATTTAAAAAAAATGCACTCATCAGTTTTGAGTTTGTGTAAACGGCAACTACCAAGTAATACAAACAGAAAATCAAAATCTGCATCTTGGAAGGAAAATTCACGTGAACATACCACATGCTGCATCTGTCAAAACAGGAAATTCAGTTAGTAAGCAAACAATTTTCTGTTTGTTGTAACTGTCTCTGAAAGTAACTTTTAAACAAGCAGAGTTTGGTTTTAACCAAACAGCAGTGACTTATGAGGCAACATAGATGACTGACTGAACTGCATCTGTGTGTGTGTGTGTGTGTGTGCTTCAGGTGGGTGGTAATGTTATCTCCCCTGTGTGGAAACAGCATTGCCATAGCACCCACCAGTAGGGCTGAGGATTCCAAGTCAGTCTCAGTCACATGACCCCCCCCTCCCCTGAGACTGCTGTGTGTGTGTGTGTGTGTGTGTGTGTGTGTGTGTGTGTGTGTGTGTGTGTGTGTGTGTGTGTGTCGACTCAAGTACCTAATTTGGTACTATGGGTGCCATTGTATGCTATTTACTCTTTGTGTGTCTTGCATGTGTCATGTTATGTATATATAACTGTGGTAAGAAAACTCATAATTACAAACTTGTTTAAATATTTTTTGTCACTTGGTGCAAACACGTCTGTTGTTAATACTAAACAAACTAGAAACATAAAATTATTAACTTCTTGTATGGCAGAAAGATGTTCTAAGAGTTTAGAGTCAATGTTTGGAACAACGAATACAAGAGCTTTCATAAACTTGGCACAGGTTTTTTGGAGCCATCAGGGGAGTTTAGTGTTTTTGAATGTCATGGATGATTATTTTAAGCTTTAATTGAGCATTTAGTGATATTGTCTTCTGCAACTTTGCCACTGTGAAAAATTTATTTTTCTCCAAAAAAATGTGAATGTATAACTTTGCATTAAACTCATATCCTCCAACACAGTCTGCTCCAGTCTGGTGTTAACAGATCTGACACAATAACAATAAATTACACTTATTCACACTATTATTATGCGTATATATATATATATATATATATATATATATATATATATATATATATATATATATATATATATATATATATACACACACACACATACATACATACACACACATTTTTTATACTGTCACAGTTCTTTACAAACAGCGAGTTTGGTCTTTTTCTAGTCCATCACTGGGATATGGTCATAATTTACTAGTTTTGTATAATAAAAGTTCGACAACAACAGAATGACATGTCAGCCAGCTGAGTAGAATTAAAAAGGGATTTAAAATGTACAATGTTTTGACTATACACACACTTTCCGCACACACTGCATTTTGTTGTCTCAGTATCTGTACTCTGTGCAATGACAATAAAGTTGAATCTAATCTAAAAAAATAAAAATAAAACGCCCCGATAACCAAGTTAATGAGATAAGAATTGTACAACAGATTTCCTCCATTTATAAAAAATAGATGAGGGAAACTGAACAAGCTGCTTATTCATACCAACAAAGGCAGTCATTACTCAGTGACCAGGAACCAATGTGGGGAATGAACGCCCCACTGTAATCTATCTGACACTCAGCAGATACCAGATCTCAGACTCATTCTGTTATCTGTGTACAAAGAAAGAGCAGCTTGGTCTCTGCACACTGGTTAATAAAATATATTTTATTGTAACAAAACAATTGATTGTGGTGTTCCCCTTCAGGCACCAACACATCCACTTACACACACATTGTGCTTTGAGATGTTTTGGAAGCCACCAACCTATTAATGAATTCAACTTTACTCATTATCATGTTTCATCTTCAGCTATAGATTTAGAAGTGACCCATCAGGCTGCTAGAAATTTTAGTTTTTCCACTTCTTGGTGGTTCGTAAGAATTGATATTCAGTAGATAAGAAAATTTGTAAGATACAATACAACCAAAGCAGGCCTTAAACGATTATTTGATTAAGTAGATCTCTTTTGTTCGCTTCTCTGACACATTTACTTGTGATACATGACAAAACAATATTCAAGGACCAGCTTCTCTCTCAGCCCACTTGTGTGTGTTGAACCATGTGTGCATGAAACAGCCCACATTAATACCCAAAATGAATGCACAAGAGACGGAGAGAGAGAGAGAGGGAGAGACATGTGATTTTAAACACCTCCAGATTTGCCGTTTTGATTTTGTCACTAGAACACACCCACACGTTCCTCAAACCCACCTCTCGCTTGTGCTTTCACCTCCTCTCACACACTTATTCATGGCCTTTAAGCATTCTTCTAAAAAATCTACCCCACCAATTAAACCCACTGGTTGTGTTATATTTTCCAAGCTTCCTGTATGTGATGTGATGGTTTGACACTGCAGCTTACAAACCCCACACTGCCAGTAAGTATGAGTATACGTATAAGTATTTTTTTCTCTCTCTTGTTCAATTTTCCACTTAAACACGTGGAATCAAGTTTTAAGAAAACCACTTGGTTGCTTATAGGTGAAAATGACTGACCATGCGAGTGTGTCGTGAATTGACAAAACAAACCACACTTGATGCAATTTTGTATTTTACATGTAAAACCGTGGTGTTTAAGTGTTGTTCCCTTTGAGTTACACATTAAAACAGGAATCATCGATAGACAAGCTGAAGTATAGCTACTGATTATGCAACTCTCCCACACCCCTAAAACACACAAACACTAAAGCATGCCTGTGTCATGAAATGCAATACAGAACAAGGCTGTGCTTACCTGATAGAGGTACAGCTTTAATCACACAGGATCCCCAACCCCCTGAGCTTTCCATAAAACCTGCCTCAGTCCCCTTTAGGAAAACATCTCAAACTTCATGCTCTACTGAGTTACAACTAGTGAGCATGTGCAGGGCTCAGCATCATGCTCAAGGCCACTTCAGACAGAAAGCTAAAATGGTTGCTGATAAACACATGCATGCTTGCAGTTACAGGGTTTAAACCTGCTGATGCATCCTCATACGTGCTACGCTTTCAGTGTAAAGATTGAAGGCCAGTAGTCTGAGGACAGAGGGGCCACTCTGATTCAGGTAATGCGATTAAAGATGCCTGGTGCCGCAGGAAATGGTACCAGGCCCACTTATAGATTCCTGACCTGAATCCCTGCAGCAGAAAATGGAATTGGTCCCAAACCTCCAAGCTGAGATCACACACTGTAAAGTTATATTGGGTATTAAACTACTTGAACAAGGCTGTGTGTGTGTGTGTGTGTGTGTGTGTGTGTGTGTGTGTGTGTGTGTGTGTGTGTGGAAGAGGTCATTGTTAGGGGGACAGGATATCTGGGTCAGGTGTGTGTATGAGCTATTGGTGATCTGCTATTACATAAAGTGGCAGTCCAAGAGTTTGAATATTAAAATAAGGACAAAACCAACTGGACATCTCATGAATAACTAGGCCATGGAATTCAATTACCCGTGTGAAGGAAATAGACACACACACACACACACACACACACACACACACACACACACACACACACACACACACACACACACACACACACACACACACACACACAATAAAAGTCTCGATTGATTCCAAATTTGTATCAGTAATTGAAACAAAGCGACAGCCGCAAACGAGTAACTGACAAAGCTCCGTAACCTCAAACATCACTTTCAGTAGGAACACAACACACACCCACACAAACATACATGACTCTACATCATTGACCTCATGGAAAGAAACATGTAGTTAGTTTCTGTGAAATCTAACGTTTGCCACCTGTTTATGAACAATTGCAAATAAATGCCAAAATAAAAGAGAGAAAAATAAAAAATTGAGAAAATAAGACTACAAAAACAACTGACAACCAACAACTGAAAAGAATGATGCAGGTGCATTCCTCTTTCTATTTCTCTTATCTAAAACTACAAAAGATAACGGTCAGAGGGAAAAGTTGGGAATGTCTCCCATCAGAGTTAAATAGGAATACACCCAATACACAGAGAGGGATGTACGAAGGAACAAAGGAAAGAAAGAGAGAGAGAAAGAATGACAATGACGATAAAAGAAAGACAAATGTAATGACCAAAGAACAGACCTACCACCGGTCTGGGAGCTCTTAGAGGTCTGGAGTGGGCGACCAAGCGAGTCAGTGTGTCCTCCTCACCCGGTCGGTCGACTACATGAGCGTCGTATGCCACCATTATGGACACCTCCTGCATCATCTTGACGTCCTCTTGCTCCCAACAATGACAAGGAGGTAGAGGAGGACGAAGAAGACGAGAAAGGAGGAAAAGTGGCAGAGAAGGAAGGAGAGGAGTGCAGCTGACAGGTTTGGGTTTCTCTCTGAGAGTGAAGGAGGCGACTGGCTGCTTTCACGAGTCCCTCAGGAGCCGAGCCCCGCCCACTGAGAGCAGGAGGGCGGGGGGGAGCGAGAGCGTAGTACAACACACCTGTTTGTTTTCTCCCTCTCCCTCTCTGTAACGCTAGACGTGTGCGACAAAGGATGATGAGTTTGCTTTTTCTTCCTTTCCAGTGAGTGAGTCTCCCCCCCCCTCTCTCTCTTAACGTCTCTCATTATAACATCTCTCTGCCTCCCTCCCTCTCTTAAGGTTGCACTCAGGTTTTTTGGGTTTTTCTTCTGTTTCCTGCTGCTGATAAAAATAAAGATAAAGGCTTGCTTACACATCTACACTAAGTGTGTGTGTGTGTGTGTGTGTGTGTGTGTGTGTGTGTTTTGGTTAAAGAGAGATAGGAAGGAAGTTGTCAGATCAACCACAGTGACAAATCGTTCATAGTTCCACATCGTTCCAACAGTAAAACCCAGGAAGTGAAAGCAACTTCAAGGCTGTCCTTGACTGTGCCTGAATACTGTAGTATCCTCCCATAACACCCCACGGCTAAAAACTACCTGACGACCTCTCTGTGGATGGCAACAGATTCCCCTGTTGGAGGAGATGCATCAACAACAATGGGTCTCTGTATTTCTCTCACCATGTGTCTTTTTATGCCCCTGTGTTTTTCCCTCTATCTCAATCCAATCTTGCTGCACCATAGAGGTCCATTTGTTGATAAATGCGCCTGTGGCAGAGTAAACAGATACAATAACTGATTTAAAAAGGTTCACGCAATTTGTGAGGGCACACTGTTGTGTGGAATATTCTACGCCACTACAGATTTGCACATAGGTCAGGTGCATTAAATAAGGAAAGTAGTAATAGTACAAAGTAACCAGCGATCTAGAGAAATCTCAAAGAGTGACCCCATAAAAAAACATACATAACGAGCCACACTGAATTATTTAACTAAAATACATAAATAATATAAGGGACATATTAATAAAACAACATTTCTTAAATATATTTTAAATATAATTAATAAAAATAATGACTGAAAATTATTTAATTTGCTCAAACGATGTAGTGGAAATAATAAAATCAATCAGCTATTTTGTGTGCTCTAAACTTAAGCTTCACATTTACTGAACCATGAAATCACTATAGACGAGTTTACTCTTTTATTATGACACTTAAAGTGTTAATTCAGCAGCATTTATTTCCTCTGTAAATCTGCCCCTCTCTGTTGCAGCTTAATAAAAGTCAGCTTAGATGATATGATCAAACTGTTTTTCAAATTAGCAAGCAGGTTCATTTAATGTTAACACCCGAGGACGGTTTCACCAAATGGTCTGTGGTCTGTGTGAGTCTTGATCCAGCCATGTAGTTCTCTCTCCTGGACTCTACATCTTTACGTCTCTGTACATTATTCTGTCGGTCTCTCCGCTCACATCCTTCTATCTTATTTCTCCTCAGTCTGTTAAAGTTTAGCTTATCTGTTGGAAGGATCTCTCTCTCCTTTTTTCTTAAACTCCTGAAAAGTCATCACTCCAGCTGCGGTCGGGCGGATGTTTAAGAAGGCTGAGAAATTCAAATTCTTCCCATAATCCCCAGAAAGGCTAAGCCATCCTACTGCCCGTTGTGTTAATCAAGCCAAGGTGCCAGTGAATTCTTTCGATGTTTTAAGCAGCTTACAAAGTTCGGCTGATCGGATTTAGACGTTGACAGAGAAAAATATGTAAAAGGGGGGTGAACAGAGAGCAAAGGGACATGGACAGGCTGGTTTCCCCCTTTTTCTCTGATGGTGTTTGAACATGGCCGGTCTTCCAAGACTCTTCCAGGGAGAGAACTGTATCTACTATGGCGAGTCACAAGCTGATGTGACATGCTGTGATCTGTTAGTGTATTAGTTTGGGTCGGTTAGATGGTCAGTGGAAAAATTGGGGGAAAGTGAGAAGTGGAAGGAAAGGAAGACTCTTTCTTCTGTTCTTTTTCCTTCTCATCCACTTCAGTCTTTTTTCCTCCCTCTGGCTGACTTGCTCCATATATTTATATCCACAGGGAATATTCTATTTTGAAAGTTAAAAGAGTAACTGGCTTAAAAACACGGCAGAAGAAAAATGCATTTGAGGATAAGTAGTTAAAGATCACAACACACAGTTTTGATGTGTGAACCTTGGCTATTAGGATGTGTTTAGTATGTTCTCTCTAGTGAGAATAATGTTTAAGGTAGTGCCAAGAGAAGAGTGACCAGGAGAAACGCAGAGTGTTCCTCTCTGTCCTGAGGCTAAGTCATCCTATGAGACAGACTACCTGTTCTAGTTCAGTTCACCCCCCTGAGCAGTCTCTATTGGTCTTTTCATTTGGTATTTGTGTTTTGATGACACTTTAGTCAGTTGCTTCTTGTGTGTGTGTGTGTGTGTGTGTGTGTGTGTGTGTGTGAGTGAGTTTCTATAATACTGTTAATGGGTTTACCCATACAGACAGGTGACAAATATGAGGGGAAAAGGGTTTGATGCATATGGCCTTCACATTCACCAGATTCAAATCCATTTGAACATCTATGGGACAGTTTGGATCAATGTGTTAAATAGCTTCATCAGCATAATCATAATAATGGTAACACAGAAAAGGGGAATATGTTTAGGAAGAATGCTGGGGATTGAGGTTTATGAATTTGTGTGTTTATGCCTGGAAAGTGTGTGTATTTCAGTTAGTGAGCATGTACATTACATGTTTGAGTGTGTGTGCGCTCTTGTAGAACACAAGGCCTGACATGATGCTTTGCATTTCATCAGGATTGTGCAAGAGTGCCAAAATGCCACCAAACCACTCGAGATAAACAGTGAGTAACAGTGCAGGATATCCTGTATGTAGAAAAACACAGAATCATACCAAACATGGAGGGATCTTAAGCACTTAAAGCCAATATCACAACCTGCGTACTCACTGAAAGTTATTTTAGATAATAAAGATGAAAAAGGCCTAAAATATTAGTTGTATGTAGATAAAGAGAGACATGGAGAGAGAAAGAGAGCGAGCAGGCGGGTGAAAGAGAGGAGGGTGGTGGTAGTAGGATGATTATCTCTTCCATCTTTCTCAGTCGACTCTTTCCTTCCTCTATCACAACACACTCGGTGGACACACACACACACACACACACACACACACACACACACACACACACACACACACACACACACACACAGAGACAGACAGACAGACAGACAGACAGACAGACAGACAGACAGACAGACAGACAGACAGAGAGAGAGAAAACTGCTTTTGGTCTCTGGTGACCTCAACAAATTCCCGAAATGCCAGCAGCCTCATTAAGGTCAAATGGAGAATGATAACGAGATGTGTGTGTGTGTGTGTGTGTGTGTGTGTGTGTGTGTGTGTGTGTGTGTGTGTGTGTGTGTGTGTGTGTGTTTTTGTGACCACACAACCTGGTAACATTTGAAGAAAACTATGGAAGCCATCTTTTATCTGCTGTTGTCAGTCCATACCAATAAACAGAATAGAAGAAAGACTGATAAAAACAGCAAGAATAAATATAAAAACTAAACTATACGTTAAACTGCAAAACTACCGACCAAGTAGTGTGCAGTGAAAATAGCTGCCTCCTGCAGCCAAAAACAACACTATGAGAGCAGTGAGATTGAACCAACACAGTAGATATACAGTATACAGTATATAGCTGAATAATGACCTAATGACAAGTGGTTTATACCCTTTCACAGTGCTTTTACATTGTCATTTGATATGTTGTTATGGTAAATTACTGTTTATATGCAGTACTTATAAGAGACAATTTCCTCCCCTCTCCGTCAGGCTTCTCCAACACAGCAGAGGTCCAACCAGCATAAAAGCCTTTCCTGTTCTAAACATTCGCTGTGTGATAGCTCCTTTTCTGCTGCACAGAAATTAATGTTTTTGCATTTTAATGCTTTTTGGAATAAACAGAATAAGATAGCACAGAGCAGCATCTCCATGCCTGAAGAGACAAAGAAATTACTTAAGGTAAATACAGATGATATCACAGTCCCTCCACCGTATTCCTTTAAACTGACAGCTAATCTCTGTAAAATACAGGGCAATTAAACACAATAATCCAAAATCACAAAGAGAAAAGAGGTAAAAAAAATCGTAAAGGATACCAATTAACAGCTCAACCATTACAGATTTAGTGTTTCATGGACAAATCAGGGATGTCACTGTGGTAGACAGTACAATCATTTAATAGCCACAACAGCCAAAACTGTACTTGACATGCTCCGGGACCTCTCACCCTTCTGGTTAAAGGTATTTGTGTCTCAGTGGGAGATGCCAAGACAGGAATTCCTCATTGTGTTGGTTGGACTCATACAATAATCTCATAGTCACTCCAGGAATAATGGGTTTGTGTGTGTGCGTTTGAACACACAATAAAAAATGTTATTCGATTTTTTTCACGCATGTCTTGATTTCACAATTAAAGTTGGTATTCACATATGGTGTATGTGAGGAATAAAGGGCTTGGGGATAGGTCCTTACCTTGATGTTGCAGGCCTGCTCCATAAGCCTGCGGGCGTTTTCTGCAGCTCTGTAGCGCTTTGGAAGCTGGACTCTGAAGAACTTGAGAGCTCCTTCAAAGTCCGCCTGCAAGAGGTCCTCTTTAGACGTCTGGAGCAAGACATGGGGAGTTGGGAGAAGAGAAGAAGTGGTGGTGAAGAGAGATCGACAAAGGATGGTTATTTCAATATATCACTCAAGTTTATTCTAATTTTGACCTAGAATTATTGAATTACATTACCCTTGCAAGATACAGAGGTTAGAGCAGAGAGCATTGATGGGAAGTGAGTTGTTTGGAAACACGTGTAAAGATACCACACACAAAACACTCAAATAATTCAGCGGGGCGGCTCAGTGGCTGAACTTGAACATGAATCAGAGTCAATCACAATCAATAACACCATCTTGTGGTGTAAGGATGAATTGTAGAATCTAACCAGAGACACTACTCTACGTGATGTGCACGGCTGATAAACTGTTACTCAAAGACCAAGTCTGTATGCATGTATGTTTTTGAAAGTGAAAGAGTAGATCATGTTTGGGCTGTTTCATTGCCGATGGTAAATTATGAAATATAAAACTTCTTGGCAGCATCAGTAGGAGACAGTGAGGACAAGTGTCCCTTTATCTTGCATGAAATTTCCATATGAATCTTTTCATGTAAGACTAACAGGCTAGCCATCTCTATAACATAAATCTTTAGGCAATTGGCTGGCACATTGATCCAGTGTGACGTTCAGAAAAGTCCACATCAGAAGTAGCTCTTTCCATTATCAACACAAGTCAAACTAACAACCATGCCTTTTTATCTGTAAACCCTATCATCACTCCACGCTCAATTTCTTTCATCCAGTGTCTGTTTCCCAGACCCCTTCTCTCACCGCGAGCAGCTTAGGGACGAAGAGGCGGTGTCCCATCCCAAGCAGATCCATCACCTTGCAGTATGAGTCTGCCGACGCCTGACTGCTGTGGGCCCCCTCATCTGACTTTCCCTCTCCGTCCTCCACCGACCTACGCACTGCTGGAAGGGGCAGACGCGTGGTCAAGGCAGGTATGGGGGGAGGGGAGGGGGGAGGGGATGGAGGCGGGGTGGGGCAGGGTGAGGGAGAGGGACGGTCCCGCTCCGGGGCCAGGGTGGCAGATGACTCCAGCGTGTCGTCCGAACGTCCCAGTGGGTTTCTTGGAGTTTGAGAACAGGTGGACTGGGAGCAGACTGTGTTCAACTTAGGGGAGCCGAGATTCGTCTCGAGGTTGCTGCCTTCTTCTACCTTCTTAGAAGAGATGCTGATAATGTGTCAGAACAGACTGATGTTCAGAACGTCAGCTCAGAAAGAAGAGACGAGACTATCACAGGAACACACACAGCGACTCAGCAGACACAGCCCAGGCATCCAAGGCATGCATCGTTAACATTGATCCAGTTCAAAGAGGCAACACAGAATTTGGACAAGTGGACAAGGCATCAGTGGAGACCACTCAGCTTGTACCACTGTCAGAGCCCGGTAACAAGGTGCCACGAAATAACAGTCAGAAAAAGTGTCGACGCTGCTTTCAGCATAATGCTTCCAGCTACCTGATGCCAGATTCACTTTGAAATCCAGTCACACTACCCACTCTCATCGTCCCGTGCCAAACTCCCCCAACCAATTCCAATCCAGTACGCTGTTGCCAAGCAACAAAGCTGCTCAACACGTGGACTGCTGCTCAGGCAAACAGCAGCAATGGCTGAGTACTCCACCTTTTTTTATTTTTCCTCCGTTGTTAAGACTTCAAAGATGGAGGGAAAATCTCCCTCTGGCTGCGCAACCGAGTGGCCTTAATATTCAAGGCTCAGCGTGTGTGTGAGACGACACATCAAAGCGCAGGATTTTAGCTTTCTTTGAAATGTAGAAAGGCCTGAAATAACCGTATGAATCCTTTTATCTGAAGAGCCCTAGTCTAAGCCTAAGCCAGCGGTCCTGATGACAAGGCAGAAGCAGACGAGATGTGGTCTGTTTGCATGGGTGGATGGCACTGTTCTGCCTTCAGGAGATGATGATGCATTCGTGTTTGTTTATGGCTCAATGGATGCTGAATTCGTTGAGTCAGATTTAAGCCAATGATGCATGAACGTGTATCATGATAGCCTCCCTGTGTCTTTGCTCTTCCTCTTCACTGAAATAACCCTCTGATCTGAAGTCTGACCAGATCCAAACCACATAGAGCAGTAAAAGCACAGTCCAGTCGACAGCTCCAGCATGGACTCTAATGTCTGTCCCTCCGGCAGATTTTCATCAGCAGCAGCCAGGCATCCGGTCTGTATCGGTCAGTAGATCCTTTAGATGGGAGTCAGCTCCTTCAAATGGAAAGTCACTTCTGCCTCTCAACTGTGAGGCTGAGTGTTTGCACGAGTGTGTATGTTGTGCTATCAAGAGTGATGGTCCTGGCCAGCAGCTGGGGTGAGGCGATGCAAAGAAACCACACAGTGTTTCCTGTCCACAGCTTCTCTTGTTTTCTCTCTCTCAGCCTTCCTCGCTTTCTCTACCTCTCACTTTCTCTTTGTTATGCTAACAGCTAACGGCTAGCAGCTAGCAGGGGCGGCTCCATTGCAGAGGTCTGGGTGGTGGACAGAGGTAGCGTGTTGAAGAAATGCATAGCCAGCCAACAGAGAAGAGGACAAGGCGGAGGTAGAGCAATAGGAGGTAAAGAAGACAAAGAAGGAAGAACTGTGGGTGAGAAGCTCTAAGAAAGCATCCATGGGAGGTACAGATGGGGAAAAAAATGTAAAAAAAAATAGGTCCAGATTGCTAACGCTATAGCTTATGCTCCTGTTGTGATGTGGATAGCGGACTGCTAAGCAGGAGAGGGAGGGAGTTGCACACAGATGGAGGGAGGGGGGATGAGAGCAGAGAGGAGAACAGGATGGATGGAGGGAGTCTCGGGGGAGAATGCCGTCATGCCTGACCAATGACAGGCAGGCAGTGGAAGCCCCTTCCACCACCCTCCTCAAATCCTCATTTGTTCTCCATTCCCGACCATCGCATGCACCACATCTTTCTGCCTGACACACAGAGTACATTATCGCTAAGATATAGAGCAGGAGGATGTTTTAAAACCAACCATGGATGATTTATTTAGAGTGGAAAGCCTGAGTGTAGCTGCATATCTACGTAAAAGCAAAAACACTTTTAGTACATTTACTTTTGTTATTAACATCATCTGCAAAAATTGGATTGGCTTAATCAGTTTTTATGTAGATCTGTTTAATGATATGCTGGTGTGTTTATGTATACTGTGAAGCTGTTTTATGTGGAAAAATAAAAAGTGGACCACAACTCAGTAGAGGCAGTTATTAAATATTAAAGAACTGGTTTTGGGGGCAAACAATCATGATTGGGGCATCCCTAATAATTTAATATAAAACAAACTAATAATATAAAACAAACAGGATGCTAAATTATTAGTTTATTTTATTTCAGTAAAAAGACATGGACTACAATAAGAATTTCAGCATGACTTCCACACGCACTGTCCCATCAAATCAATGACCCCATTGACCAAGCAGACACCAATCCATCCAGCCACAAACAGATCTGATAACACAACAACTAAACCATTTTGCTCTGACAGCAACAACATTCATTCATTCATTCATCGTTTAATTTATTTATCAATTTAAAAAAACTCAAGAAGATATTTTCTTTAGATTTCTTTAACTACATGTTTCATTCTGAAGTTTTCTTTGTTTTGTTTCTTATTGAAAGTGCAACTAAAATGATGATTGATTTTCAATGAAATGGTAGGTGCTCTTTTTTATGTGTTTAATGTCTGTCTATTGATTGTTTAGTGTGTGTGCCTATATGTTTCCAATTTACTGCACCCCAAATGTTTTTCTTTTATGGAAAATGACCTTTTCTGAATCTAAATGATACATTACTTTATCAACCTCTGAGGGAAACTGCATGGAAACCCTGTTTGCACTAACATCTGTACATAATGCTATACATTTGGGTGCATGTTGAAATACATTAGAAACTTTAGCTGAGGGCAGTACGGGTGCATATTAAAAACATTATTACAATAGATCCAATTCGTATAGTACTCAAAACATAAACTACAAAATAATAATAAAATTAAACATTGAAAGGTTTCCCTTGCTGTTGTGACACATGTTGCATCAGATTAAACACGATATTTAACATTTTGACTTTACCTACAAATGAGCCTACTCACATCCAGATGTGATTTCTGATTTGAGCACTAGGGGGCAAGAAATGCCAACAAACAAACTCTCCATCACTTCTCTTCAGACCTAAAGGACTTAATGCACCTCCTTATACACATTGCCTCTTCTGCACAATCATGCTTCGCCAAACTTTGATCAGTGCATTGTGGTAACATTTTCACTAATAACAGCTCCAATAAACTGCTCAGAAAATATGTGCGTAACTACCATCTTGATCGTTTTACTTGCAATTAATGGAAAAACAAACAAAAAAACTTGTTTTTCTTAAAGCCACATGGGGTTATCTTTGGTACACAAAATAAAATGAATATATCATCATATGAATAGTATATAATTCTTCTCTCTTTAAAGCAAAATGGATCCCATACTAACCACGATTGAAATAGTGTTTTTGACATGAAAACTGGTAACAGATAAATGAATGAATGAAAGTGAGAACTAACCTTGAGCAGGGCCAGCGCTACATTGAAGATGATGCTCAGACCCTGGAAGAGAGAAGAGAATTAGATTTAAATTCAGACACAAGAAGTGGCAAAACTATAATTTTCATGTGTATCAGCAGGTTTTCAAAAGTTTAACATATTGATTTCTGATTATAAGATTTTATTTAGGAACTGAAATTGACATGCTGTCAAGTAGATTGTATTGTACCGTATATCTTCCTTGCTTTGATTGTTTATTGCAGCCATTCATTTAAAAACCAGATAAAACTAAAAGTTTACTTTGTTTTATTCATTACATCTATAATGTTTCTATATGAATCACAGATTATTGTCGTCAGATGTTTTGTTTCCATTCACTGCTTCACATGCACAATAATGCTGTGACAGCGTGTTTCTTCCTTCCTCCTCTGTCGACACAATGCTTCTGATTTTGACACAGAAAGAAGGAAAATGTAAAACTGATGTCAGCTCTGCATGGGAACACCCGTCTCCTTGGTCTCCGTGACAACCAGTTCACATGGCAACACAGAGCTAAAAATATCTGGACAGCTCTAAAAATAACCGGAGGAAGAGAGAAAAGAGAGGGGGAGCGCTGCCTTCACACATCTATCTCTGTAGGCCTCAAGATGGTGCTACAGTGCTGAGGCAGGATCAAAGGATAATCTCACAGTGTGTGTGTGTGTGTGTGTGTGTGTGTGTGTGTGTGTGTGTGTGTGTGTGTGTGTGTGTGTGTGTGTGTGTGTGTGTGTGTGTGTGTGTGTGTGTGTGTCCGAGTGAGACAGCTTCATGGGGAGAAAGAGAGATAAACATGCAGCGAGGGGAGACATCGTGACACAGACTGGGGTAGGTGACGGGGCAATAGGCCAAGGGAGGAGTGAAGGTTCAGGATTACATGAGGAGTACAAACTAACATTAAGATGCATGTCAAGCAGAGTTAAGTAAACAGAGGTGGAGAGGTAGGATCAATTTACAAATGTGAAATCCTTTGTAAGAAATAATGCTGGACAATACTAAATAGTTGTTGGAAACTAAAGGGGTAATGATCGATGACTCTACAGCAACCCACATTTAACCTAAAGAACGTCACATGACATCAAGTTGGAGCCTGGGACTCTCCACCAATCAGTAGACGTTTTTTTGGATCCGTGGGAAAACACCAGCCACACATAAGTCCAGTAGCTTTTTAATATTTCTACTTAAAGAGATGTTGGATGAGATAATAAAGACATAACAATAAATAATATTATGATACATGACAACTAATAATAATAATAATAAAAGACATTTGGGTGACAGTAAAATGTAGTAGAAATGTAAAGAGTAAAATAACTGTTGAGGGGACTTCATCAAGGAAACAGCTGACTGAGGGAGTGATGAATAAAAAAGGATGAGAAAAAAGCTAAAGAAAGGGAACACTACCTGAGAGGGGATAAAGGAAAGAACAGGACAGAAAGGAAGATGACAAGTACAAATAAATAAGAATAAAGAGCAAATAAGTAAAGCTAGTGAAGAGGTGAAGCAATGACAGACTGCTGTATTAAGAGAAAAAAGATAAAAGATAGACTCACTAGAATTTGAACATTAGATTGAGTCAATAAACAGAATGAAAGACAGCAGAAGAAAGGAAACAAAGCAAAAAAAAGTTGTTAAACAATTGGCAGGAAAAAGGGAAATAACAGCGATAGTAAACAAGGAAAGAGAAAGATGATAAAGACAGAAAGCAATGAAGTAGTGGGAGAAGATGATGGAGAGACCAAGAAGAGGATGGCAGAGAGATGCAGGAGATGAGGATTGTAGTTTAACGAGCAGATTCTCATCATGCGGCTCATTGGGTGAGAAAGACCTGGGAAACTTTTAATTGTTCTGCCTGGGGACAATAGGAAGACAGAGAGAGGGAGGGGGAGGATGTGAAGGAGAGGAAACAAATAGGGCATTTTACTTTGTATGTTTCATGAAATGAAACTTTCAGAACGAGGCAAAATGATCAATAACACTAATAATCCATCACCGTTCTTTCTATTGTACACACATAAAACACATAATGGTGTGATGGTGGTGGACAATAAGTTCTTGTGCTTTACATTTAAGGTCAGCATTTGATCCAGTGGATTATACTATTTTGCTGAGTCACCTGGAGAAATGGGTCGGCGTTATTCTGCCCTTGAACTGTCAACAGAACTCAAGCTGCTGTTATGGGTAACGCCTCTTCTTCATCCGCTCATGTTGGACGTGGTGTTCCACAAGGCTTTGTTCTTGGCCCCTTGTTACTTTAAGTTTCTACACTCCAAACAGAATATTTATTTTCCAGAAAGATGTAGCTGCACGATTCCACCTCCAAATAGGGCCTCAGTCAGACACTCCCAAGACATCCTAATTACACATTTGGCTTCACCAGGTCTGTCTGGCAGCCTTACCGGCCACCTGATCTAACTGACCAGCTGGTGGTGATCATCTAAAAGCTGCGTTTCACTCTTCACCTGAGTTGGCAAATCATATGGCTGCAGATGAGATGATGCAGCCAAAGACAAAAACTCAGGTGTATACTCCCGGTACTGTAGGTGAGTATACAGTACCGGGTAATGTACTATGTAATGTACTTATGAACTACCATGACAGTCAGTGACAAAACCAAAAAAAACATTGCAGGGTCTCAGATCTAGAGAAGCCCCTTAACCACTTGAGTGAACTATTGATTTTTCAGGGGATGTCCTTTTTGTTTATTTACTATTCTAGTACTTGCTTTGACTAGTTTGTATTTTGTTGTTTTTATTAATTCTGAATAATTTTGTTTCTATGGTAAATTACTCTGTAGCATTGTCAAAATTATGATGGTGATTAAAGGTGGTAACTACAAGATTGGGCACAATTGCCTCTCAAAGGCTCTTAATACAGCGACGGTTGAGCCAGCGGCTTAAAGCTAATGGTGCTAGAAGCGCTAACAGTGCAAAATACGTCAACAGTGCTAAAACAGCCAACAGGGTGTACATGAGGGGGAAAAAAGGGGTGGGTGCTACGCTTTCGCAGAGATCATCTGCTGTAAGAGCCCCAGCGCGTTGGCTGTGAGCTAGCCTGTGGGGCCACGCTCACAGGCACGAACAAGCACTAAAAGCCCGCGCTGCCTGCCATGAATGTCAACAAGGAAAAAACTTGGATTACAACACACACACACACACACACACACACACACACACACACACACACGCGCACGCACACACACACACACACACACACACACACACACACACACACAGTGGCAGAGCGACTACATTCTGCCATGACCACGGAGGAACATGTACAGTTTCATGTGTTTTTTAAAAATTGGCTCATAAAGCTCCTCTGTGGTCTCAGGGAAAATACACTTATGTTAAAAAAGTGGTACCAGAACACCAGAGAATCATTCAGAAGACCAAATATAAATCTATTGTTGTCATATTTTCAAAAAGTGAGTTAGACATGAAGTAAACTAGTGGCTTTAGTAAGAATGTCTCTTCAGAGGAGCTTTCCGTAAAATGTTTTAGAACATGAAGCAGTGATTGCTATCGGGTCATGTGGTCCTAACGACATTAAATCGATGATGGTATCTGCCCTTAAAAGCCTGATCAGTGCATCTCTATTGATTACATTTGTAAGATATTAGATCAAACCAAAGCTGGTCAGTAGAGTGTAGAGGAGGGGTGGGCAATTACTTTCCCCAAGGGGCCACATGAGAAACAGGGACTGTTGTGGAGGGCCGGACCAATAGACTGAAGTCAATCCTGCTCTATATTATTCCACCTCTTTATTAGAAGCAGTAAATTGTATGGTTTTAATAAGCTGTGAGTGGTATGAGTAAATATTATGATCAGTGGTGGAATATAACAAAGTATATTTGCTTAAGTACTGTCCGTATGTACAAATTCAAGGTACTTTACTTGAGTATTTCCATTTTATTAAATTTTGTGCTTCCACTACATCTCAGAGGGAAATACTTTTAACTCCACTACATTTGTCTGGCAGCTTTAGTTACTAGTTACTTTGCACATCATTTTTCAAACCTTTCCTAACTACCCAAACTGAACAATAGAGTATAAAGGAGTTAAAATGAGCTCCACCTGAAACATCTGCAGCAGGAATAATGATCCAAACAAATATACATTTGTAATATCCATATATAGTAAAACACTGACAGGGATCATGTTTCTGATAAATTTGTACTTTTATTACTATTATTTGTAGTCCAATGACCTCATTAATATTTTTTTGTTCAGTGCGAGAAATCAAGTCTGTGTTGGGCTTAAACGAGTGCACTGAAGTCAGGTTGAATGTGTGAGGTGAGATGTGAAGGACAGCTGACAGGTGTCAGTGAGAGAGGATCTGGATTTGTTAAAGTTCATCACGGAGAATGTTTGTTCACATATGTAGGTCGATCCAAAGAGAACCAACATCTCCTGAGTATGTTGCTTTTACAGCTTAGCTACAAAGCCTCAGATGTCCGTGTCTGCATCAGTCAAGTTTTTGTATTTCTCCGTATGTTTCGTCTTGTAAATGGCGACTCAAATTGTAATCCTTAAACACTGTGATCTGTTCTCCACAGTAAAAAATACTTATAAGTCCATGTTTTGCTAAAAACTCTGCACTCTGTATCAGTCTTTCTTTTTTTAATATAGGCTGACGTTTTTTTAAGAGGCTAAAAGCTAACTCAAATCTCCTGTAAGCTCAGTTCACCTACACATTGCAGTGACGCTGCTGCTCGCACACATTCACGAACGTACTAACGTACAGACATTGTGAAAGCGTGATGTACACTTATTCATGTTTTATTCCTAATTTCCCAATGACATCCCACGGGCCGGTCGGCGACAGCCAGGGGGCCGGGTATGGCCCAGGTCTGGTGTAGATAGTAAAGTGTCACTGTACAGTTGAACCAACTCCTCCTCCCTCCATCCTTCTCTTTCCACTTTTCCTTTCATGTCTCCTTCCATCTACTTTAATGGTTGCCATACTCCTTCCTAACCAGTAACCTCGGCCACTCCTCTTCCTTCAGTGACCTTTTGTCCTAACTCCTTACTACTCCTCTCATCTTTCTAGACCGTTGACCCTCTCTTCATTGACAAAGTAGACCAAAGCACTCTCCATATACTAACAGTACAAAGTAGTGCAGTGAGCCAAATTATACCTCACAGAGCAGCAAGTCAGTGATGTGGAAAACCATGCACAGGGGGAACTTGGCAGTGAAGAGGGTGAGGAACCACTGGGAGGCGTACATGTGTGCCTCCAGGTTCAGCTCCTGGAAGTGGGACCACAGGTCTGGAAGCTGATCCTGTGGGAGCAGATAGAAGACAAGGAGGAGAAAACTTATGAGATGAAACAGCATTTACAAGAACAGAAGCATGTGGCTCTGTTTGTCATTTTCATTTTACATTATTTCATTTTTACTCGTCCTTTATTAAATCATGTCATCTTACTGAGATGGTAATCTCTTTCAAGAGAGCCCCGTGAACAAAAGAAAAAGTTTTAGAAAAAGACACCTAACACAATTCAGTATCAAGTCCCAGCTGCCCAACCGTCAGAGACATTATTCATACATTGCACACTTTTTCAAACTACATAAAAATAAAACAATATTACATTATACAAAGCAAGTGTGACATAAAGTTTCACATTACAAATCTTTAGGAATGAGCGATTCTACCTTTTTTATATGAAAATGTTCAAAGTGTATGAGCACCAGAACTCATATTACATATAACCCACATATAATATTGCCAATATTATTATATTTTTCGGTGCTATCCATTTAATGAGAGTTCCCATATTCGTTCTCTTTTTCCACAAATTATTCTCTTTCCTCACCATTTCTTTGTTCTAGTTAATCTGTTTTTACTTAAAATAAAAAGACTATTTATACCTGAAAAAGGCAGCTGGAGCTTTCCAGTATAAAGTGTCTTAGAGTCATGCAATCAGCCAGATAGCGATCAAATTTCACAGCCAACACTTACCATGCCACATGACTGGATCAGATAGTGAGCTCCCACCTGTACGCTAATAATTAGCAGTCAATGCTAACATCCTTACATTGAGCGCATTTGGTCGATGCTAAATTAGTTGATCTTGATGCTGCGATATGACTGCTAGCAGGAAGAGGATGGATTTCAGGGCTAAATTAAACTCTGCTCAGTGAGGGGATTTTGGCTGTAATACCTGAGTGGGATGCGACTCAACCAGAACATTAGCCTCAACGGAGAGAAAGAATGCTGTTTAGTCTACAGAGACTGAAAGTCACACACACACACAGACTTAAGTAATTCTTGTTATATTCTATTAGATTTTGTGAACAGAAATGAGTCAACAAGGCAACAACAAACATGTCGTCCCCCACAGATGATGCAATCACTGGTAACATGCTCCATGTATTTTAATACATTTTTGTCTGCTAGTCTTTTCTTTTTAGTGGCAACCAGTATGTGAGTAATGGCACAAACCCTGCATTCAATCATTAATTAAATGAAACAGCCCAAGGGACTTTCATTCTCAATAAAGTAAAAATGTTGGAAAATCAAATCTGGTGGAACTTACTGGTCCTTGAGACCAGACTGTGCAACAAGGATAGCTGGATATGTCATTTTAACTGATGATGTCGACGAAACTTTTTTTTTCATTTAAAGGCTAAATTGAATACATTTCTGCCAGTAATTGGTGAGACTTCTAATTTCTTCAACTATACCCAGAGATGTCTAAAAAAACGTGTGATTAACTAACTAATAAAAGAAACAAAGATTAATGAACAAACTGGAAGTGACTTGTAGCTGAAGCCTTATAGGGTTGCAAATCAGGAGAAGCCATTTCAGGAGACCCTGGCATCAGAAATAAAATTTCCGTTAATCTTTTCCCATAGACGACATTAGGTAACTTATAGTTAAAGCATTAATACAGCTTGGATCAGCATGACATTCTCTCAGTTAAATTATGAGTACAAAGGATTAACAACTGCGAGTTAAAGGGGTAGAAGTCAACTTTGGGGGGGATTTAACCAATCACTAAACTTAAAATGTCGTGAGAAATTTTGAAAAATACGCAGTTGAGAAAACAAAAAACTCAATCTGTTTAAATCCATTCAGTCTTAAATTCTGGGTGAATTTAGGATTAACTCGGAAACTATGGCACCGTGATTCTAAAATGCACTGACAACATGTTTTGAATTTGCTAGTGTTTCATTGGAGCCTCTGACTGTCTGGGAATACAGTAAGGGGAAAAAACATTTCCAGAACCAGCGGCCCCTCCCACTTCTCAACTCATCCATCGTCCGTCCATCCAGTCAGGGTCGTCTTCTCAGCACATGTTACTTTCCACTGCATTGCAATACATTCCACTACATTTCAAATATTATAAAATATTGCATCACTAACCTGCATCAGCCTCTCCAGCTGGTAGAACTTGCAGTGAAGATCCTCAAAGTTGTTTTTGTAGAGAGCTCTCAGGCCGTAGTCATACATGATTTTCACCAACACACAGAAAGCCTGTTCCTCTGGCATCTGAAACCACATGGATAACGACATGAACTTAAACTCTGAACAACTGACTGTTCAAAATATACATTGTGTAGCAACAAAGGAAACCATGAGATTTTGTTTGAATCGCCACATGACAACTGGTGGTCATGCCGTCTTCATTTTATAATCCAACAATATTTGACTGGCTCTAAATAAAGCCTGAAAGACAAGAAGGTGAAGGTGTGAATGACATTAAGGGACATACTTCACGGTGTGTACATGAGCAAAATGTGCTTTAATGTGAGTGCTTCATGTGAATGAAGATAAGAGGCAGGTTAAAACTGTGTATGTTTCTGCATGGGTTCTCTCTCTCTCTCTCTCTCTCTCTCTCTCTCTCTCTCTCTCTCTCTCTCTCTCTCTCTCTCTCTCTCTCTCTCGATATTTAATCAGAGTGACAGTATGTGTTTGGGGCTGAATGGGCTCCTGCAGGTAAACCTGAACCCCTATTAATATTCCTGACATCTCCTCTATAACCTCTCCCATCTTCCTCCTTCTCTTCTTCTTCCTCTATATAACCTCTGCATAACCTCTCTTTCTTTTACTGCTGCTATCTCTTCCACTTTTCTTTTTTATAGCCTCCTCCTCCATAACTTCCTCCTCCTATCTTTTCCACTCCAGTCCATTTTCCTCTGTACATCATGATGTGTCTTAACCAAATCTATCCATTGCTCTACCCAATGACTCTCCCACCATCTCTCCTCACCCCACCTCCTCCTGACCTCTCTTCCCATCTCCATTCTTCCTCCTCTTCAACCTCTGCTGACCTTGCAAATTGGACTTCAACCAAACTTCTTCCTCTACTTAGGACTCCCGCCTCCATGTGTCTACTACTCTGTCTCTCCTCCATCTGTCTTTTAATAACTTCCCCAAATACAAATGTAACATGTGTTTAACACGATGCAACATATTTTGAACAAAAAATAAAGACTGAACAAACTACTGAAAGAAATAATGTACTGTAAATTGTATGGGGACAGGTTTATAGAGCAGAAGTTCTTTAAGAAATGTGTGTCTGTCAGTGAATAAGTGTCTTGTCCACCTCTTTACCACTTCTAATTTTCCGCTAAGGCTGTATTATGCTTTCAGCTTTACCTTCTCTCGCACTCTCTCACTCCCTCTATTCATCCACATCATTCTGCCATGAAGTGTGTTCATTCCAGCGGTCAGCCAGAGACGTTCTTTATGTTTCCCTCTCAGCCTCCATTTATTCTCTTATATTGTCTCAGCTCTGCTTTACTACAACCGGCATAAGACTTGGATTCTATAGATGCAGAGAGGTGTAGGTGCAGCAGCACAATGCCGACATGTTTTCTCTCTTAAAATGTCTGTAGCATCAAGGTAACAGTCCAGCATTTCATGGGAAAAGAGAAAAGCGCCAGAAGCAAGTTCTTATGTAAATGTAAAGGAGGTAAATGTAATAGATTCAGTTTTCGGCTTTACTAATGTTGATGAGAATGTGCACGTAAAGAAAGTAGGCAAAATAACATTGTTACGTGATATTGTAAACTGTTATGTTGTTTTGTTTAACCCAGGTTTGTATGCATGTATTGTATCCATCTAGTCATCTATCAGTGCATTGTCTTGACCATGAGACAGCAGGCTCAGTGGATGGCTGGATGAAGTTTACTCACATGCAGCAGCAGAACAGCAGCAAGGAACGACTGACCCTGGCAATAACCAATTTCTTCATCATAGACAGAGTAGGCCTTTGAGAGAGAAAGAAAAAAACAAATTCAGTTTGGTTATTCTAACAGTTTTCGCAGACAGTGGTGACCTTTGACGTGAAGTTGGGGTGTGATGCAGCTAGATTGGTCTTTAAAATACTGTCAGGATCAGCAACAGTCACAAGCTGGTTGCTGATTGTTTTGCACAAGTGCTAATGACACGTCCTGCTAATACTGGGACTCTTAATACCATCACCATGGATGTGACGCTACTGATGCAGGTGTGAATATTCTTTACATCCTCGAGAGGTTAAGGCTAAATATTGGAGACTAAAGTTAGTAGTGAGAAACAATACTCAAAATGTATTTACACTTGAGCCTTTTGACTTGATACCTTCCCCCAAGCCCAAAGATTAAAACATATTTTATTTAGAAAGTTTCCCTTCATTTCCTGAATCACCTAACGTCAGCGCTATACATTCCAAGCAAGTTGACACTTAATTGCCCGGATCCATTTGGTTTGAACCAATCTGACCACATCCACTCAAGCTGCAGGAGAAAACCATGAAGAACTAATGTTACGTTACGTATCGCCAGTTGAAAGAAACAGTACCAAATATGATTTAGTTCATATACAAAAACTACATGGTGGTCAACAAAAAACAAATGATTTGAAGAGAACATTATGACTTCTCTAGGACTCAAAACTCAAAGTTTAGGACTTGACTTGGGACATAAGGGCAAAGTCTTGAGACTTACTTGTGACTTGCAAAACAATGACTTAGTCCCGCCTCTGCCCATTATTTACCCAGTGAGGCAACCTGAATCCTTTTCTGCCACTGCTTGTCTTACACAGGTACAAACATTCACACCTAGGGGCTGCACAGTTCAACTACAGTGTGATACAGTTACACCAGTCAATAATCAAGTCAACTGGAGAAACTCGGGGATCTAGTGTCTTGGGCTCCAGTGTTGAGGGAGAGGGAGTGTCAGCCATTGGTTTAACAGTTTAACTTCTAGATAGAGAATTCAATAAGGCTGCTATAGTTATTTGTTGTCTAATATAGCTTACATGTGTTTCTTGTGAGCACGTGGTACAGATTTATTTTTAGTATACTCAGGAAATCCGGCTTCCTTTTCAGAGTCAGGATCAAATCACTTGATCAAACACCATTTTATCTGCCTTATTGATCTAAAGCTTCAGCACATACAGAGACAGACGTAGCGACAGTTTCCTTCTAGGGCCAGTGTTTTTTCTTGTTCTTCAGAGGAATATCCCCGGGGATGTCTCTCTCTGTCTTCAGGTTTTCTCTTTGTCTGTTTCAACCTCTCTCTTCTATCACTTTTTCTCTCGCTATGAGGCATCTATTCAATAAATGCTGAGCTAAGTCCCTGTATTTAATAACATAACACCAAAATGATAAGCCCACTTTAAGAAACAGACTTTCTAAGTTCAGCAGTGACCAAGAAGTATGATATTGTTCAGTCAATGAGAAATTATTAAACATACAGAAATCAATTGGTTTAATTATCAATTAACTCTTTTTGCTCTGTTTTTGGTCTCTACCAAATCCTGAAGGAAATATTTGGCTCTTAAGTAGCTAAATGCATCACTATGTTCAACAGCTAGAGCAGCAGAATATGGTAGAATATGGTGGGTTTTTGGGGTGCTTTCGGCTGACAACAGTTGCCTTGCTGCAGACGAAAACTACTCTGTGAGAGTGAACCAAAACAGTGGCTGGCCTGACAGTTAAAAATGAGCTGAAAGTCACTATAATGCTGTATAAAGCCAAGAGGAGCTGCAGCTTCAGTAGCCAATTCCCTGTAAGTTCCTCACAAGGGACAACCCCTTTCACATTGTCATCTGTTTCCATGTTGTTATAAAAACATTGATATATATAATATAATCAGATGCCTGTAATCACTATCAATGCACCAACGCAACATAAAAAAAAGTCCGACAGAGATTAGATGTCATTGACGAACAAAGCTTAGCTTGGGGTAGGAAGGCCAAATCCACTACCACTGTTTGAGCCTGATTGATTATGACAGAAATAAGTCATGCCACAACAATAATTGTCTCACTATTGCAGTAGTAAGAGAAGAGGTGGCGTGTCCGATATAAGAAACCTGGCTGGTACTGTATGTTAAGTATGGAGGACCGATCAATGAGAGTAACCTTCAGATGAGCGCTCAGGAGAGGCTCCGTCTCAAAATAGGGGGTAGTCAACACAACCCACCAATCACGCTAATGAGCAAACAGACAGACCTTTTCACAGTGCAAATAAGGATCTGTGGAGAGGTAAAACTCTAAAAGTATTCAACCTACACTTTCTTTTTACATGGAAGGAGACAAAGACCACATCAAACAGCTTAAACTCTTATCTGCCAACATCCGTGCAAGACATATTGTACAGGGCTTAAGAAACATACATTATCACTGAACGTAAGTCATTGTAATTCCAAAGCCTGTCTAATAAACAGGAGGCATCAGAGGTAAGTGGGGCACCACACAGGGCAGGTAAACCACCTCACCTGAGTTCTACTTAACATAGAAGCTGGTGGGCAAAACTGGGAGCCCTGCAGCTCAACATGTTTGAGAGGTCAGCAGCACCAGAATGGAGCACGGACCCAGAGAACTTAGAACAGATATCCTGTAATCATATAGTCATATTCCCCCGTACAAATGTAGGGGCAGTTGTACAGTAGAGTTTCAATATCATCTTTAAATATTATGTTTTTAGTTCCACTCTCATCCAGAGCCACTTAAAATGATTTAGCTGGTGACGGTTCAATATCTTCCTCAGATATTTTGGCAGGATGCTCACTCTTTGATTGACATTTATTTCCAACAGCAGTCAAACCTACACACATTGGGTTAAAAGATTCCATCCCCCTTTTGCATGCTTGAAAAATGAGGGTGGACATCCAGAGTTCCACTGCTGATCTGTTGAGCTAATTTGGGGTTTGATGTGGAGGTAATGAAGAAGTCTGGAGTGTAATCTACAAGCTGACATGCTTGATGGAGTGTGGCATTCACATGTCCCCAACTCGGCTGGGAGAAGTGCATGCTGACAGATGGATGGGGGAGGTCCTGGTGGGTGAAATCTAAATTTGTTAGCCTGAGCAGATAATAGGCTTTAGAAGGATGGATTGTTACCATCTATATGCCTGGTTTCTCATAACCTATAAGCAGGATTGTTATACTTCTGTATAAGAAAACATTTTAGACAAATTATTAATTATTAATTATTAGTACAAAAGTGATAGTGTTTAGAAAACTGTTTAATTTATAAAAATACATTTAAGAATAAGATAATGGGCCATGTAAGTATATTAAAGTTTCGACTGTTACGACTTTGCAGCCTGAGGTCTGTTTCAACGGTTACTTTTGTGATACATCACTGGCTCAGTGTATAGATGAGACATTTTCTCGTTTGTGTAGATCAAATGTCAGCGTCGGCTTCAGAATAGGAAGGAATTCAGCAGTGAAAATCTTCATTCTAACAAACTCTGCTGGGATTGTATTTACAAGTATACACAATTCGATCTGGGTGGCGGTCACCAGGATATCTACTAGTATCCTGAATAATGTGTGCATGAAAGCACTCAGTGATCACTGGGATATGCAACATTAGCCGGGTTGATGAGCCGTTGTGTTTGCATTTTCCCCACCCTTTGTTTAAGTTTTGTTTCCTTGGAAATGTAGCAGAAATTCTCTTTATGTGAGAGTCACAGGTTTTGAATCCCCACACCAGTTGAAAGGCCAATGCTTCCCTCTCCCTAAAAACCCTCTGTCAGAGTCTTGAGTGAGGCAGTGAACCCCGCACTGCTCCAGCAGGCCTTCTGAGGGACCACCAGTAGATGTCTGAGGCTGTACAGGATAGCTGGAAGTGTGACTAAGCATATCATCACTAACAAAGAGCACACGGAGCTCAGGTGACCTACCCAGGAGAACAAAGGTTAAAAAATAAAAGACTCCAAGCTTATTACTGAGTAGGATATGAAGAGGAATATAAACTTTGTCCTGGATTCTCTGTGCCTGTAACCCACTCATGCCTCAAGATCCAACCAACCTTATCAGCAGCAAATCTACATGGATTTGCATACAAATGAAGGCTGGCTCGCCACTGACCTAGTTGGGTCCAGACTGGATGCTAACCCTTCCTGACAGGTTCTCCCAGAGCGCTGACCGGCCATACTCTACTTCTGCCTTGCCAGGAAAATTCAAAAAGGAGCAAAAGTTCTACTTCATCATTCGAGAAAACTACCTTTGATTTTAATGAATAAACAAAAAACTTCTGGGATATCCATATTTGTGTTTAATGTACACCCTCTACTCACTTTGATCGGATTTAGCTTTGTCCTCACAGGTTTCTATTCATTAGTCAATTAATACAAGCTTTTAGTGTCTAATTGATGTTACAGTTAATTAGACATTATAGAAAGATGACCGAAATATTTTCTTTTCATCTGGTAAATAAAAAAAAGACTTTATTGGTATCTGAAGAATCCCTGTTCGTGTGCAGGAGAACATTTTAGGGCCGCCACTCCTTCTATTCATTAGTTAAATATGCTTCCATTAACACAGCTGATAGCATTTCAGGTTACGTACAGGCGCAAATTATCTGCATGTTAACATATGTGAAATGTGTCCCCTATGTAGGGCCCTTAAAATGTGTTGACATGACATGTTTTCTGTTAGCAATAGATGCAAAAAATATGGTTGCGCTACATTACACGTCTGTGATGATAGAAAATAACGATTTAGAAGAGTCAGAAACCTCAATTTAATGCTGACTATAAAGTAAATTACTGAGTGTATATCAGATAAGGAGAAATTATTGGGTAAACGAGGTTAAGAAGGGACAAATTGTCCATATTAAATATACAGATTGATTGGGCTTTGTGGTTGGGCTTTGTAAACAAGACTATTTGATTTAACAAATAACAATATATTGTGTGTAATTATACTGTGTGTATTATAAGTTTGTGTGCCTGGCTAGCGAAGATGTTTCATTGAACACTGCGAACACTGGCTCTCCAGACTTGAGTGAAGTACTGATTGTTAATTCGACAGATTGATGAGTCGTCTGCCAAATCTCTGCTGTTACTGAATAAACTCAATCGGTGTTAGAATGGTTTTAGTTACCCAGTAATGATCAGTAATCATCAGTGAGCTATTTTGTTGTCAAAGATTATTAAAGAATTTTCTTGGAGATGCACTTTTTGAGAACTACACAAAGCATAGAGAGATTGAACCCAGGCTTAGTTAAGTGTTAATATTATATATGTGATTATTTGATTACTTACTAAAATCATACATGCTAGTATTTTTTTCCTCTGTGATAGAGCTGTTGGATATATTATAGGGCAAGGCAAAGACGCTTGTGCATAATAAATTGTCTTGGTTGAGTTCACAGCTGCAGACAACCTACGAGCACACTGACAGAGATTAAGACTGGCTTTAATACATTACAGTAGTGCTGACCTTGGCTTTTGTCTGAATAAAATGGACCTTGTGTCTTCACAGGTAATTACCTCAGGATGTGAGTCCACTGGGACCCTCTCAATATTTTTCTCATTTATTTTAATATAAAGGAGCCTCAACGGCATGTTTTTTATGGTACTGGGCTGATCCCCAAAAGGTCAAGGGGTCTACAGACAGTTAAAAGTTACTACGAGGAACTTTTAACCGGGTATTTCATCACTTGTCAAATTGGATTTTAGTTATTAAATACTATACTAGTGGACACACTGCCCTAACACACTTGTCTCCTTAAATCAAATATATTTTGATGTGTGCCTATGCTAATGTTGTGCACATTTTCTCAGACATTCGGCTGAACACCATTACTGACAGCCTATAAATAATAACAAGCAATGCATTGACATTGCAATCTTGAGAAGATGGCAGTGAATTAATAAGAGTCATTAAAGGGATGCCTCTAAAACTGTCAAAATCTACAGCATATAAACTAGGCTTTAGAGAGCTGCAAAAGAAGCATGAAATATTCTGCAACTGAACGGTCTATTTCTTGTCTCAGGTTTGATATTTAGAGACTATTTTTGGTGGGTAATTTGAGAGAAATCTGCCACCTACATAACAGCAACCATGTTTTTCCAAAAGATCAATCCCTTTCCACTGAGTGGTGTGTATGTCCGGTATGTCGTGTGAAGGAAGGGTTCATGTTGATGTCTCAGTAAAGGCGGGCACTATCAGTCATATATTCTAGAGCCAACTTGAAATGCCAAATTCCTACTGAGCCTTGCCAGACCAAAAGGAGCAAAAAAAAACAGCCATGTTTTGTCTAATGGCTGGCTTCATAGAAATGGCACAAAGTGTACAAGGTCGAGCGCACATTTCAGAATTAGCTTCTCATCTCATGGCGCTTCTCAGCAGGAGCAAAAACGTTTGAACACAGCATGAAAGAATGTGTATCGAGATTTGCCTTCTGTTCCATGATACCATGAAGAAAGTGAGTTAACATACAGTACTGTATATTCTAATGCTAATTTGATCAAAAATCTAAATATCTTGATGTTACTCTGCTCGGATGCCTCTCCACAACCTCAATGTCATATCTCAGCATCACCTTGCAAATCTTGTACAGTGAATCCTGTCCATCTCCGTCAGAGTCCTTGAAGTAGTCGTGTGCAGGGAAGGTGCGGTGAATGTCCCGGGTGATGACACCTTCCTGAGCCGAGTCCTGCAACACAAATGGATTACACAAACCGATTTAGACGGGTGACAAAATCAAAACATAAATTTAGATACACAATGCGTACTGGAGGTTGTGCAGGTTAAGATACTGCAAAATCCTGATTTATATACTTGTTTAAATGGATTCATGGGCTGACAAACAGCAACGGATTTTTCAACTGAGCACCCACAACCCTGACATATACACTGATCATGCTTTTATCTTTTCTCTGTTTGTAAATGTTTATACACAGTAGAAAAGAAGGCAATGTTTTCAACTGTATCAGTCCACAGCTATGATTCAAAGCAGCACACTGCTATGTCACCGGTTTTTTTTTTGTGTGTGTATTAGTGTTTGTCCCATTCCTCCTGCAACAGCACTCCCCAGGCCTCAGTCTCTTAGTCTGTACCGTCTAATCCACAGCCACTGCAGTGTACACACACACCAAACAGGCCTGCTTGTTTTCTTTTGCGCTTCTTACTCACAAACACACACAGGCACTCTGCTATTTCCCTCACTTTCTGTTCTCGCACACGCACACGCACACACACACACGCAGACACACACACACACACACACACACACACACACACACACACACACACACACACACACACACACACACACACACACACACACACACACACACACACAACCGGCGAGAAGACTGGCAGCACAGCATTCTCCAACAACTCACTGTAAGCTGCAGATAAACCAACACTGAGCCTGCCTGGCCTTGATGTGTGTTTGTGTGTATCAGAGAGAAAATGGGTGCTTGAGTGAGAAATTTCATCTTTCTTGCTTCTTTCCTCTCCTTGTTTCCAGACAGAAGAGAGAAAAGAAGAAGGGAAGCCGTCTGCTGCTTGTTTGTGTAAAACATTGCAACATATAATGCTCATATGAGCTCTTGGTCAGGAGTTCTCTCATTGCCACCATGTATTTGTGAAGGGAAACTAACAGATAAAATCTCATCAATGAATGGATTGAAGTGGCTCAGGCAAGCCAGGCGATTGCTTGTACAATAATGAAAGTTTTGGTGGCATTGCTTATTTACAGGCATAACTTGAACACTAACGAGGAAGTCCAAGACACAATATCTTTTTGGGGTTTCCTGGCAGCCTAATCTTTACACAAAGGAAAGGTATCTTTGTCCCCGATAGACAGACAAGTGCTTAAAAGAGAACCTTTTTAAAGGACCGTAAAGACACATTAACAGCTGTTCATATCATGGTATGGTTTTTAAAAGACACTATAGAGCTTCTTAGGTTGTTGGTTTTGGATTGTGTTTTAGAACTCCAACGGTTAGTTGATTAATCAATTGGGGGACCGACGATTTTGATAAACGATTATTGTTTCGAGTTATTTATGAATAAATGCAAAATGATCTGGTTCCAGCTTCTCAAATTGCAATATTTTTTCTTAGCATTCTACCTATTTAAACTCCATATTTTGGGGTTTTGGACTATTGGTTGGACAAAATAAGACATTTGAAGATGTCACATTGGTGCTCAGCAAAAATGAATTGGACC
This sequence comes from Cebidichthys violaceus, assembly GCF_023349555.1. Classification (NCBI taxonomy): domain Eukaryota; kingdom Metazoa; phylum Chordata; class Actinopteri; order Perciformes; family Stichaeidae; genus Cebidichthys; species Cebidichthys violaceus. The sequence continues at coordinate 122,827 of NW_027176905.1, read as the reverse complement.
ATTTTTTTAATTTTCGGAAAAAGTCCGTCACAAAGTGAGGACAGGCCTGGCCTAACCTAACCCCCCCCCTAAAATGTTATGATTTACGTTATAGGGGACGTGCATTTTGTCCCCGAAAGGAAGGCGTTTCCCCACAATGTGACTGTGTAACAGATGGGTCCCTACAAGGCGGGTACAACACGTCTACACACACGCGAACACACCACAAAAGGGTTTGATAGAAGCTCCTGGCACAACTGTATGTAATGCTTTAATGAGATTTGTAGTGTGGAGGTGGTGTGTCATTCTGTGTATTATGTGTTGGAAATGGAACTAACAGTTTTACATTGTGTTTCTTCTGCTGAACAAAAAAGAAAAAAAACTGATGCAGCTCTTCAGGAATGACAGTAGCGCTGTGGGATTTGGGATGTGTTTTCCCCTCATATTCATGGTTGTCTTAACCTGAAAGCAACAGATTGATAACTCAAATTTCAAACGTAAATCATATTTAAATGTAAAAATGTAACAGATATATCTTGATATATTTGTTCCAATGTTGAAAAGGTCCAAGACAGTAGGTGTGAGCTCGGGTGGTCCTACATTTAAAGGGCTAAAACAATTAAGCCATTGAACTAATTAGTTGTTCATCAGAAAATGAATCAGCAACTATTTTGATAATTGAGAACAAAATCAATTTGATGACATCACAATGGGCTTTAGTCCATTGTGACTTACGTTTTTCCCTATTTTCTGAAATTTAATAGACCAAATGATTAATCACTTATCAAGAAAATAATGCTCCCTATTTTTATTAAACAAATACATGACTAGACTGAACTTCACAAAATCAATTAAGTGAGAAACATTAAGAGAATAAAGAGTAGAGGACGACCACACAAGGAACAGTTTAATTAATTACTACGCGAGTAAAAACATTACTTTTAAAGGAGATAGACTAATGATTAATGAACTACCTTTTGAGGAAGCCCATCAATAACAGACACATTTATGACACCATAATTACCATGGCAACATCAGCTGAGACCAGCAAGAATCTGGTTGACAGTGAAAGTTGTAAACACTTTGATTTAATAAACCATGCATGCCTCTACTAATTAACAGCCTCATTACTCAAAAAACCCACAAAAAATGAAGAGCGGACGTCCTCTACTCTGCTTAAGCTCCTTCCTTCCTCGTCTTGAACCCATTCTCTCTCTATTAATTTCCCCCTGCATGGTTCCCTCTAGCCTTGAATCCTTTACTCCTCTTCTCCATCTCCTCCCTTTTACAAGACCAGCCTTTTCTCTGACAGTGATTATTTGCACATTTCGTGCACCATTGTTCTCTTCCAGCATTTAAACCTAAAAAGGAGGTTTTTATCTGAAATGTTCCAGTTTTCATAATGATTATGATATTTTAAAAAAAATTTAATTGTGCTATTAAGTAATTTTCTTTAGCAACAACTACATCAAAACAAACAGTAAATGGGTTGGACTACTATTTAAAGTTAATCTATTACTGTTTTTTGAATACTTTACCTTAAAAGGAAGAAATTATCATTAGGTTAGCTTCATCTCCGCAGTACTGCAGAGGATATGTAGCACTACTTCATCCAGCTAGTATTGTGTTCAGTAAACCCCACTTTGACAAATAACATTGTACGTTTGTTCAGTGATTAACAAAGACGCAGTTTCTGTGAGTCTTACCCATCAGTGTCTTTCAAGTTTTTGAATGGTCCACCTGAGCTGATTAATGTAGGTCTGTTCTTGCTACGTGCGTGCTGGAACAAGACTTATATGTTGTGGATGTGGAGTGTGAACGTATGCGAATGCTGAAGCTGGCAGCTCTTTGATCTCTGCAGGGAGGCTGAGGTGTTCAGGAGGAACTGCAGCCTCATCAGCTGCATCAGTTCTCCCTCACAGTGCCCCAGTTCAACATCCCTGCAGTACACTGCTAGTCCAAACACAAAACAAAGAGAATACACCCTATAACCCTAGTTTTATGAGCACAGGTAGAGTGCCCTCTGATAGCCGCTATAGGTCTGCCCACTCACTCCTGCCCTGAAAATTTGCATACTAGTTTGTCTAACAGCGACAGACCCACTGATTCCTCACAGTACCAGCTGTCAAACCATGAACTTGCATCAGAATGCCAGAAACTTAACAAGCTTCATAAAGACCAGGTCAGGGGACCCTGTCTGCGCTCATACTCCAACAGGCCCTCTAGGCTTAATGGGACCAATACAGATGTTTACCCTTCCTGCCACGGCTTGGACAGTGTCCAACACCATAAGGCACCATTAGGTCATCATCCTCAGGAGAGAGAGCTGGATGTCGTCATTGAGTGTGGCACAGCTAGAAGCAGTGAGTTCAGCATCATCACGAGTATCGACACCATCAAAAGGATCTTCAGCCTGAATATCTTTCCAGAACTGCCACAAGTGAATCAATGGAATAGATTGTGGTGAGATCAAGAAGGCTGTTAGCGATGGGATTGTTCCATTTCCCGATAGGGGTAAGAAGAGGACAGAGGAACTGTGGCTGCGATAAGACCATGTTAAGAGAGGCAGCATCATATCTGAAGAGAACACAAGGCTTTTCTTGACTGCAGGTAATCCTCTTAGTTTCCATGTTGCTCTTTCAGTTGCTGAAAAAAGTGGATGGTGGTTTGCGGTGTGATGATTTATACAACTGGTAACAGAAGGATTGTTGGATCCTTCCTGATTGGCAAAACCAGTACATGCAAATTTCAGTAAGCTGCTCCACAGGAGTGAGAAGGAAATCCTATAGAGTGCAAGTCAGAGCTATACACACAAATATTTGTGTGTATGCACTTTAGTCAGCAAGCATGCACAGAAATGTACACTGATCAATGCATGAAAGCACAAAAGTCAATGCAATAAAGTTCATTCAAACACACACAATCAACTTTTACTGACCCACATACATACTCACACTCCCCCTTTCACCTGTACACACATAAGCTGCAGGAATGTCACACATCAGCACAGACTCTCTCAGCATTTCACAGATGACATAATAAATATGGAGGTATTCTAAAAAAAAGCATTAGCACAGACTGGGGGGATTCCATAAACAGCGTCCACCATCAGTCTGAATACACTACAATTCCATATAGTTTGTCGGTGTCTCTATTCTGCAGTATTGTGTGCACCCGTCAGATTTATCCCCTGGTGGCTTTTAAACTAACTGACTGAAGGCGGAAAACAAAGACAAAAAAGGAGACGGAAATATGAGGAGAAGGAGTGGGAGAAGCAAAGAGCACGGAGGGAAAAGAGACAGATCAAGACAGATCTCTCTCACACACACACACACACACAGAAAGAAAGAGAGACAGAGAGAGAGACAGAGAGAAGTGGGGGGGGGGGGGGGGGGGGGGGGATGTGTACAAAGAGGGGAACGAGAGGATTCCTCTAATTGTAGCCTGGGGGCTTGTTGGGCAGACAGTCCATTACTCAGACTTTACCAACAGGTAACCTACTTAACACACGCAGCTAAAAATAAAAATGCTGATTTGACCAGAACTGTACTTCACCTCTGCATCCCTCTACATTCAACAGCAATTCATTTTTACCACACTGGTCAACTGGTGAAATTACATTAAATGTCTGAAAGTTGAAGTTCATTTGTACTGTATAGCATATTTTAATACAAATGCAGTTTAGTATTTCTTGGAAAAAAGAGGGCTAAAAGCAACAGGAGCAGTGCTGAAACAATGTAATCAACAATTTTGATAATTGAGTTAAAAATACTTTAGAATTGCTGGTTCAAGCCTTTTGAGTTTGAGAATTTGCTGCTATTTCTGTTCATAAAACTGTACATTGAACACCCTTTAGTTGGTGGGATTTGACATCACTACCTTTGGCTCTGGGACATTCTGAAGGGCAAAAATAGCAGACAAACATACAATAATGATAAGCTGAATTGAATGCTGGTTATAAATGATAAACCGGTGTCGGTGGCACAACATATGAGAAAGAAGCAAGCTCCAATGGCTGGAACTAAAATGTTTTTCCTGCAATCCCAGTAGAGGAAAGCAATAAAAGGGCAGATGCTTGATGTGGGACATTTTAAATGTTAATCACTGCCTTGGGAACTGTGCTTTAATTTGTATTAAGCTTGAAGGCAATTCAAGCAAACACCTGTCATTTTATAAAAACAATTCATTCTGAGGTAGACTGGTCGAGTTTTTCCACTGAAAGAATGCCGTGCCGTACCTACACCAGATCCACTACTTCAGTATTCTGTGATACAGTATCAGGACTCAGCAAGTCTGTCTCTAAATAGGGGAAAAAGTAATCAAGGCTGATCTGAGACTTGCAACCCACACTGTGCTTCACATGTCTCATGTTTAAAAATGACCAAAGTGGAGTAACGTCACAAAAATAATGCCTACACTTATGCGTGCTTTCCCACACTGCAACGTTTTGCTTTAAAAGCATGAGTCAGTCTGTCCATCATCAGCACTGAATCCTGTCAAAATGTCCTTCAGAAAGATAATGAGCCACCTACCTGCTTTCACATTATTTCTCTATTTCACATAGAGTCTCTCTGAATAAAAGTGGTAGTTAAATGCTCAAAATGTAAAAATGCAAATGTACTCTTAGAAGCAGCTTTATCTTTCTCCTCAGAGAGAGAGAGAGAGAGAGAGAGAGAGAGAGAGAGAGAGAGAGAGAGAGAGAGAGAGCTCTCAAGTTACCCTTCTCTTCTGACAGTGTTATGTAATTCCCGGGTGTGGAATGGGCCCAAGGGTGCTGGCTGGTGAGCCCCTCGACAGAGGCAGCCATGCTTTGCTAAACCAATGAGGTGGCAGCGAAATACGCTGGGTTCAGACAGCTGAACACTCAGAGCCCACTAAGTCCTAAAGTGACAGCCCAGCCAATCAGAGAGGATGCTGCTAGCGTTAAACCGCTGGAGGCAAACATGAAGACAGATTGCTGAGTACAAAGTCAAACTGTGTTTACAGAATAATTACAGAGGGAGCAAAGCTACAGACAAAACCTAAATGTTTTACTTAGAAACTCCAGCAACTGCCATTTGAAGGGAAACATCCATGACTGGATAAGATAACACAGTCCATAGCTTGAGATGTGTGTGTGTTTGTCACTAATTAATCTAATGGTGTGATTGTTCACACAACAGATGACTATTTGTCTGATATGACAATACTGTATATATAGTGTGAGATTTTGCCACACTGTTTATATCATAGTGAACCCTTTAACATATCTATACGACAACAATAACTAAATTGCTAACTTGCCACCCAAGTGATGCAACAGAGGCTCCATGAATGAGTGGAGCAACGTCGTCTGACTTTCTTCTCAAGAGTGTTAGTGCAGTTGTATGACATCACACAGGAACATAATACGACTATACTGAAGGGTGAGACACTTTAAGTTTGAATTTGTTAGCCTGATGAAGGATTTTATCAATATTGTCTATCCCTAAATGTATTTTTCTAAAACTTTCCAACATACGTAAAAAGAATGTCAAAGCAAGGTTAGGTGAATGTAGGAATAAGCAGGGTTAGAAGCTGCAAATGATTGAAATGAGCATTGTTACCTAGGTCAATATCAATACTATATTTAGTTGAATATATATCTGGACAACCAAAAACAAATAGCAGTAAATCCAACAATGAGAGGCTGATGCACCCTGCTGGTACTTGAAGTGTGAGAGCTGAAGGAGGAGGGAAGAATGGGTCACGACAGTGTTAAACCAGAACAGGTTTCTGGACTATAGCCACTTAGCGACAATGTTTTGTGTAAACATTCCTAATTTTAGAATTTTTGTCCCATTCAAATTCAGTTTTTCTTCCCTGAATCAGCATCATGTCACTAAAACTCAATCAAATTAAGGCGTAATTTAATTGTCTCAGGTAGGTAAGTTAACAGCTCCTTGAGGCAGGTTTCACAGCAGGTTTCATAGTAAAACACTCCTGAAGCTGATGAGAGAAATCGTTACTCTACTGTTTATGTGTTACTTATCTCCACACACTGTCAAACCTAATTATTGATCCTATTCTCAGGCTCAATAAGTTCTCACCCTGGCAGAGAGGTGGATCAATTGAATGAATTCAATGCACCATTCTCTCTGATGGGATTGAGAAAACAAAAGCAAGCGCTGCGCCATCTGAGCCCGGCTTCAGCACGGGTGGGGAGTGGTGCATGATGGGCCGTGCTAGACAACAGAGGCTGAGATAAACCAGCAGAATGGTATGTCAAAGAGCATGTCTGTTGCAGAGCTGCACCCTGGACTTGTTCCAGGCAAGAGTGCAAATAAACCAGTCTCCAAACTGGTTGGAAGAAATGTCTGCTTCAGTGTAAAGCAACATCATTTGTTGTCACGTCAGACACATTAAAAAGGAAAACAGATTATAGTAAAGAATCTATTAAGTAGAGAATGTTAAGTACAGATATGAAAGGATGGAAAAATTACTTAAAAAGGCAGACAAAAGACGCAGGGTAGATAGGGGAGAGCAAGAGGAAAGTGGTAGCAGAATGACTGACAGCCGGAATATTAGCTATACCCTCTTCATCTTTTGGATGGATGGGAGCTCCTTCAATGGAAGGCCAGTACTGAAAATGACAAACAGGCTGCGTTTGGATCACAAAAACCTTACATAAACCCCCCAAAAAAACAGAGGCAGAAGAGGGAAAGAGAGAAAGAAAGATGTGTGGTGTTTAAAGATGTTTAATGGCACAGTTAAAGGAGCAGTATGTCAAATTCAGTGGCATATATATATATATATATATATATATATATATATATATATATATATATATATATATATATATACACTGTATGTATTTGTATATACCATGAGAGATGTCTAAGAGAAAATAATCAAAAAGTATTGCAGAGGTGAATTTAATATGTGGGAATTGTCTTGTTTTCTATGAGCTATCACAGTAATGATGATAACCAATCATTTGGACAATATCCAGACAGTTTAGTGATATCTAGAGAGCTCTTTGTCTGAGACAGAATGAGGATTGTTTCCGAGACGAGACAGAAACCTTTAAAAAGTGGTACTACAACACTGCCACTTGAGAAGCATGGACCAAACTCTACCCTGCTTCAGCAAGCCTCTGAGCAAGGTATTCTAGCACCATGTGATACAGTGTAGCTGCTTAGTAGCAATAAAGACTGGTTAGCCTATGAGGATTCCCTTTGTTCATCAGTGGAACAGTAGATTATGAAGATGGGCGCTATAGGAGGTAAATAAAATGCTTTCGAAGCTAGTCAAAGGCTACCATTAACTCCCACTGAGGAACCTGGCTTCAAAACAAAAAAATATGACTTGAGAAAATAAACTAGGCTGAATGCGGTAAAAACTATATCTTACTTGCTAAAGAATTTTAAACATAGTTTAAGACATGCCCTCTATTTTGTCTGACAACTATTAAAAACATCAGATTAAATGTAGCCGATACAAGAGTTTGTAACTGTGAGGCTCAAGGAACATGACCTGGTATTGGAATGGAAACGATCATCTTTTAAAACTCCCAAAAGGCCAGAGTACTGAAGAGATTGTACATCTATATAATGAAAAATGTCTCGGTCCTCTTTCAAAGAAAGGTGCTAATTCTAAAAGTATGTAAAGCAAAAAACACAATTCATGAATTTAAAGTCTAGCCTCCAGACAGCCGGATGTGAAATTGACATCCCTCTATGCTGACACACCTGGCTGCCACAAACACTCCTCATTTCTCTTCATTTCAGTGGGACACAGTGAAACAATCTATTGGTGTGATATTCAGAGGAAAGCAGCCCGGTAATTAAAAACCAGCTCCCCCTGAGACCTTTGCCCTTGGTTGCTGGCGGGGAAGTTTCTAGAGGCTTCCCTGGAGGGTTGAGGGTGTGTGTGTGTGTGTGTGTGTGTGTGTGTGTGTGTGTGTGTGTGTGTGTGTGTGTGTGTGTGTGTGTGTGTGTGTGTGTGTGTGTGGGGACAGCTGGCCCGCCTGGCAGATTGCAAATTCATCTGTCTCTGTATCGCTGCCGTGGCATTTTAATGGTCAGGCTGGTTCTGCATTTCAATAAACGGAGTTGGGAGTGCAGGTGCCGTGTTCAGACAGAATGCAAAAACGCAAAACTTCTTATTTTGCGTGCAGTGAAATTAGGGACAAGCAAGCAGGTTTGAGAAAGCATTCGACACACCAGAGAGCTGAAGGGTAACAGAGCTGGATTAGATGTTTGGGTTAACGTCTTCATTTGCTTATTTCTTTTAATTAATTATGCAAAAATGGTTAGTCGATTAACAGAAAATTAATCACCATTATTGACAACTGATTAAAGTCATTTATCATCGAAAAATGGCAAACATTTTCTCATTAAAGCGGCTTGATGAAAGGGCAAGTAGATGTTCAAACACCCAGAAAAACTCAATTCATAAAATAACTCTACACTCAACGCCAACTGTCCAACGTTAAGGGTTAGCTTTTTCATCAAACATATTTCGGGAAAAGACATTAATCACCCTTCATGAAAACATGCATGTTAGTTAGTGTTGATATTTTTTACTTCCTGGTCCTGCTCCTGAAATATGGCAATTTGCTGCTTTTCTCTGTTTTATCTGATATCTTTTTTTGGTTCTGGGAAATCATGATAGCTATTTTTCTCAATTTTTCTCCTCAAACTAAAAAAAACAGATTAATCGATAATAATTAATTAATGATGAGATTAGTTGCAGCCCTAAAAGAAAATGTCATAGAGCGTAAGAAAGCCTCTTTTTCCATTTTGGAAAACATGATTCTTTACATTAATAATAAGTGAGACTGTGTCCCTCTCTGACACTTTCCACTGACTTCTCCAGCATAGATGTCACTCTTTCTTGTGTTCAATTTGAATGTAGTTTTACAATTTATTCACTGCAAAAGTAATACGGTGTTCCTGACAGTATTTCGAGGATTCATATTAGTACTATGATGCCACAGAGAAGGAACTTATGAAACTAAAACAAACCAAAAAAATTGAAAAACGTGATGTACTGTTCCAGTCTGCATTTGGTTGGGAACAATTTGGATCTGGAGCAGGATGAGTGTGCGCACACACGCACACACGCACGCACGCACACACACACACACACACACACACACACACACACACACACACACACACACACACACACACACACACACACACACACACACACACACACACACACACACACACACACACACACACACACACACACGGCATCATTGAGAGAGGTCAGTGGATAAAGTGCATCCCCCCAGATATCTGACATTTTCTGTGTGTTGTGGTTTTTACTGGAGGGTATGTGCTGAGTGTCTGTTACGTGGGGACAGAAGATCCCAAGGGATGATAGAGGTGGAGTGAGTAGAGGGTCAGACACTCAGCGGGTCGGTCCACGGATGTAAAGTTATGTGAATTCTTCTCGTTACTTGTGTGAAAGAAACAGGCTGTAGGCTACGATACAGACACAACACACATACAAACACACACACACATCAGGGCTCAGACTGCGACCATTTAGTCGCATAATGCAAAAAACTAAATCATAGTATCTCATGTGAAACACCAGGAGGAAGTGAGAATTGGGGTGTGTGTGTGTGTGTGTGTGTGTGTGTGTGTGTGTGTGTGTGTGTGTGTGTGTGTGTGTGTGTGTGTGTGTGTGTGTGTGTGTGTGTGTGCCGTCCAAACAAGGCACAGGTTTGCCGTGGTGCTACTTTATTCATTGCATGCTTAAAAAGTGAAACTTGTAATTTATTAACAGTGCTCAGATTGATGTTGCAGTTGCAAATGAAGGTGGACACTAGGGCTGTCACAAGAAATCCCCAAACAATTCTGGTCATTGGATAGTTGTAAGTGTGTGTTGCCGCTGCATAGCACTCACCCAAGAGAAAGAAAGACAGAGAGAGACTTATGAACACACTCATTTATGATTGATAAAAGGAAGGAAATATGAGACAAATCGGTTGGTCACCGCTCATGGCAAATGAAAAACGTCCGGTTGTGAATGGCAGCCGTTTGAATTGGTGAGTCTCCAATTGTGTTAGATGTTGATTAAGTGGTGCGACACTTTGTGCCGGTGCTCCTAAAATTGTGATGTAGTGCTCCTAAAAGTAAGTAAGTAAGTAAGTAAGTAAGTAGGTCGGTCGGTCGGTCAGGAAAAAACACAGTTGTACTGATTATACTGCTGGTGGAAATAACTGGCTTGGGCTCATAAAACTGTTTGTTATTTAGGTTTCAAGTGACTTCTGTTATAATGTACTGTTGACCCCCCTTTCTCAGCATATTATCACAGGTCGTTTACCGACCGATTGTCAGTAAAGTGACTTCAGTCATTGACAAACTGACTGACTGACTGTCATAAATGACACACTGGACACACAGCCCAGCAAACATCAGACACAGCTACATCTTATTTATATATTTATTTTCATTCAGTCACTTCCCATCCTCCTACCCTGGCAACAGCAGCCAGGCTAAATGCCACAGAGGAAGAACTACTGTACCCATCTCAACGATGGCCTGAGGCGAGCTGCTGGACCATCACTGCTAAATAACTGCCCAACACAGACAGGTCTGGTGTGCTACTATGGGACACACTGCTTCAGGACAGAGAGAGGGAAAGGAAGAGCAAAAGAGGGGGTGGTAAAATGAGAAAAGAAATATACTAAGGAGCCAAAGGGTTAATTTTACTCTCTTATGGTATT